>NC_064848.1:75884993-76195271 GCF_024139225.1 Suncus etruscus
TCTAAGAAAATGGAAGAATCTCCCATGCTCATGGGTAGGTAAAATCAACATATTCAAAATGACTATCCTACCCAAACTACTATATAGATTTAATGCAATCCCTATCCAAATTCAGACGCAATTCTTTAAAGAATTAGAGCAATCAATCACAAAATTCATCTGGAACAACAAAAGACCCAGGATATCCAAACACATATTGAAAAAGAAGGAGCTGGGTGGCATCACTTTACCTAACCTGCAACTATACTATAAAGCTGTAGTGATAAAAACAGCATGGTACTGGAACAAAGACAGGACCTCAGACTGATGGGTCAGAACAAAATTCCCAAACATATACCACCAGATATATAGCCAACTAATATTTGACAAAAGAGCCAAGAATTTGAAATGGAACAAAAAAAGTCTCTTCAACAAATGGTGTTGGTATAACTGGAAAACCACATGTAAGAAATTGAAAATTGACCCATACCTCATTCCTTATACAAAAGTCAACTCAAAATGGATCAAAGACCTTGAAATCAGACCCGAATCTATAAAGTTTATTGAGAAAATAATAGGCAGAACACTCGAAGACCTATATATCAAAAAGGTCTTCGAGAATGGAGCAAGAACTTCAGCATCAAACATAAACAGATGGGACTACATCAAACTAAAAAGCTTCTGCATGGCAAAAGAAACCCTACTCAACACAAGAAGACAATTAACTGAATGGGAAAAAAATCTTTGCACTCAATATGTCAGATAAAGGGCTGATATCTAGAATATACAAAGCAGCCAGAAAGATGAGCCCCCAAAACCAAATACAGCCATAAAAATGGGTATATGAAATGAATAGAAACTTCTCTGAGGAAGACAGAAGGATGGCCAACAAACACATGAAAACATGCTCACCTTCACTCATCACTAGGAATATCCAAATCAAGACAACAATGAGGTACCATCTTACACTAGTGAGGATGGCTCACATCAAAAATAATGGAAACAATCTCTGTTGGTGGGGTTGTGGTATGAATGGCACTCTCATCCACTGCTGGTGGGAATGCCCCCTAGCCCAACACCTATGGAGAACAGTCTGGAGAGTGCTAAAGGAATTCAGAATTGAGCTGCCATTTGACCCAGCATTTGCTCTCCTAGGAATCTACCCCCAAGTCGAAAGGACATTCATCCTAAAGTATGTGTGCACCCCACTATTTATTGCAGCACTCAGTATAATAGCCAAATCTTGGAACCAACCTCGATGTCTTTTTTAGGACCTGAAGTGCATGACCAGCCAGACCACCGAAGCAACAACCGTGACCTACAGATTTTTACTACAGGGCCTAAGCATCAAACACATTCAAGCAAACTAAAATGCCCTTGCTCTTTTACCCTCTCTTCTCATTACTTCATATATTTGTTGGTGTTGTTGTTTAATTGCTGATTTGTTTTGTTCTGTTTTGTTTTCCCGTTTCTCTCTTCTTCTCTCCCTCTTCTTCCACCTTCTCCTCATTACCATCAATTCAATTCATGTCAAATAAAAACCGCATGGTTAACTCCTCTATAGGAAAGGAAAGAAAGCTGATATATAGAGTGCTGAGAACAATACTGAAAAGGGTAAACACCTATATAGATAGACCTCACTAACACAATGTTTAGTACTCAAGACACGAAACCTATACATATCCAAAAGTTGATCTATTAGTTTCCTTTCCTTACAAGTACTATACCTATCTATGTTTTTGTGTTTCTCTTGCCCTCCCCACCTCTCTACATTAATATATACCTAAGCTAACTTCTATATGTTTATATGGGGGCAGGAGCACACAGAGACAAACCTAAGCCACAATCTATACCTATACCCTATATTACCCCTCCTCCCTCAGAAACCTGACTATCCCTTCACCTCTTAATCCAATCCCTGATATCCCCACCATGTTATAACTCTTCACCCTCAGTTCTTAACTCATTAGGCATCAAGACCAACCTCCTACACCAATGAACCAGTACCCAGTTCCCAAGTGAAGAAACACCCACTCAATCTCACACCTCATTTCGGCAAGAAAATACAACCAACATCCCAACTGACTCATGCAGTGTGGCCCTCCTAATTACCTCTCCATATTGTGGACGGTGACTTAATATCCAATTAGCTCCAAAAGGACTCCCATTGCAAGAACTTTACCCAAGACTTCCCTGCATGGAGCCCACACCGCACAAGGAAATCTCAAAAGACAATGGGGAAACCTATACTATTATCATAAGTATAGACCTGTATAACACTACCTCTTATACTGTTTTTCCCCGGATGTAAAGTAATCTCCTGTATCACTTTCTCCCTTTTTCTTTGCTTCTTTTTTTTTTCTTTTTTTTTTCCTCACTTGTTCTTTTTTAATTTGTTTTGTTCTACTTTTTGTTTTTTTTTTTTTTTGATTTGATTGTTTTGTGCTTCTTTTGGGTCACAGCTGGTGGCGCTTGGAGGGTGCTCCTGGCTCTGTGCTCAGAAGTTGACCCTAGTGGGCATGGGGGACCATGTGGGATGCTGGGATGTGAGCCACCATCCTTCTGCAGGAAGGACAGACGCCTTGCCTCCATGCTATCCCTCCCAGCCTCACTTTATTCCTTTAATTTTGTCCTTTATTTAATCCTTTTATTTTCTTTAAAGAAACTCTTTTTTTCTTTAGATATGTCTGAGCATATATATTTTTAGTTTCTGTCATGGGTCTGTTTTCTTCTCTCACCACCCCCAAATCCACCAGCAATATAATGTAGCACCACTTCTTCCTGCAAAGGCATATTAAAAATGGGAAAATTTTACGTGTAAAAACAAACTCTTATCTACTAGGGATAAGAACTTATACTTTTTTACAACACAAGGACATCTCCCACCCTGAATGTATGTCATGGGGAACCAAGCTAGACTCCAGGGAAATAGGCACCGTCCAGCCTTGACTCCTGGATCCCAGATATAGAAATGACAGAGTTCTCCACAACAGCTTCAGGAACCAAGTCCCCTCCAGGGCATTCATAATGCTGCTTTGATGCCAACATATGCCAGTTCTAAATTGATAACCTGACAACAAGGAAATGGGAACAACTAGATCTAAGAGCAAGTTATCCTTCCTCACCAGCCAACGATAAGACAAAATCAGAAGACATGTCACCCTTTGATCTGTGCAAAAACCAAGATTGCTATATACAGATGACTGGCTGTTACAACCAGGACTAGACAGTATGCATCACGGGACCAACAACAACAACAAAAACAAAAAGCTCTAACCTAGCTTTTGGCCTATAATCTGTTCAACAAACAAGATCTCCAATTCCAGAGGTTTAACTGAGACAACTTCAAGTGAACAGGTCTTCCAGAAACATAACGAAAGACTGTCCCAGGCTCCATCCTAGGAGCAACATAATGACCAAGAACACCAACTACAAAAGATGAATTAAAAGGACACTGAAGAAGCAAAACTGCTAGAACCACAAAGAAAGCCTTCATCATTAGCTCCATTCCTTGAGCTGCATAGTCACCAAGATCTCTAGATACAGAGGACTTATTTTACCATCCATGATGAAGCAGAAGTCTTCCATACACCACAAAAGCACCGAGGGAAGAGTAAATGATCATGCAAGAAGTCTAGAGTTAATCCCATGACAGTATACTTCAGGGATGGTGAAACCCTGTATCTCCTAGGCCATGGGAATTCCCTCTACAATATCCCCTATAATTACTGTGCCTATGCAAGGGGAAAAAATTCACAAAATTATCATTTTTCCATATATATATATGGAAATATATATATATATATTGATTTTTTGACGTCCTTATTTTGGTATAGATATTGAAGTTGATGTCACCTTTTTATTTTATATTATCTTATCTTTCTCTTTCTTTTTGCACTCCAGCATGATTTGAATTCAGAACTGAGACTATTGTGTGGTGCTTCTCTTTATTGTTGTAGGGCTCACTGGATATTTAATTTGACATTTATTTTTGTATTGTTATAGTGTTTCAATTACCTTTTTCAAGTCCTCTCTCAAACTGAGGCTGTTAGCCACTAGAAGGACTCTGCCCATTTTCAGCATATTTTTATTATATTTTTAAATTTTTTTTCTTAATCTTTACCCCATTTTATTGCTTTTCTTTCCCTCAAACAAAACACAAACTCGACTTATCTAGCTTAGCCTCTCAAATAGAGGGTGAAACAAGGGAGGGCACCAGGACCAAAAAGATGTATGATCACTGATAGTAAGCTAGACAAAGAGGTACCACCTACTCAGCAGCTTGGGGGTTGATGGTGGGGGATATGGGTTGTAGAAAAGGAACGGGGAAGGGAGAAGGACAAATTTGGTGGTGGATATTCCCCTGATTCAATGTTAATATGTACCTAAAATACTAATGTGAAAGATATGTAAGCCACTATGATAAAAATAAAAATTTAAAAAAAGCAAAAAGAAAAAGATGTAAACCAACTTAGTAAAAAAATCATGGTTACACCAGCCATGCAGCTGAAAGCTGGAAATCTCAAGGGGAAAACTCTAGGTTTGCTGGTATTTGGGCTGATAATACCAAAGCTTTTTTTTTTTTTTGAAGGGAGAGTATGAGATATCTGGCTGATATCTTCCAGATATCTGGCAGTTGAGAACCACTCTCCATAAAAACCACAACATCAGTAAGAATGCTTTGAATTCCTGGACTTTATTTGTTTGATGTTGTTATCCCTATAGAAACACACCAATTTAAATGTCAATATGTATCTGAGGCTATTTAATGTTCAGAAATAAATAAAAAAACAGAATGGATAGTTAGCAAAAAGTGCTTTCTAAATCTTCTGTCAATGTCTTAATCAGCTCATTGGCAATACAATAAATTTCACAATTTTTTTGTCTCTGTACTTTTTTTTTAATATTTTTCTTTTCTTCCTTTTTTTGTTTTGTTTTTGTTTTGTTTTTTTGGGCCACATCCATTTGATGCTAAGGGGTTACTCCTGGCTAAGCGCTGAGAAATTGCCCCTGGCTTGGGGGACCATATGGGACGCCGGGGGATAGAACCGAGGTCCTTCCTTGGCTAGTGCTTGCAAGGCAGACACCTTACCTCTAGCGCCACCTCACTGGCACCTCTTTTCTTCCTTTTTAAATTTCTTTATTCTTTTCTAAATAACTTTTCTTTCACTTATCTGAAAATAAATGTATTATGTTCAATAATGCCAATTATGTGATGCGTGTTGTTTAAATAAAGTAAATTATTTATAAAAATGTAAGAAACAAACTGAGAGTCAAGTAAAACAATTCAAAACCTGTTGAGTTAAGAAGACAGAAATGAAAAACAAATTTTAAGTACTCTAATATAGAGAGTAAATTCTTTAGGCTGCCATAATCTCATCACTTTTTTTGTCTCATAATATAATCCACACATGTGTTGTCTGCTGGCTCCTTTGACTTTTGTTTTTGTGTGGGTTTTAAGGGGTTTTGTTTGTTTGTTTTCTTTGGGGCCACATTCAGCAGTGCTCATGCTTATTCCTGGCTCTACACTCAGAAACATTCCTATTGCTCCAGCCCAGTTTATAATTTTACCCTAACCATAGTATAACTCTAATTGCTGGGCTAAAAAGATCATTCATAAGGGAAGGCACTTGTCTTGAAGGCTTTCAACACTGGTTCATTTCAAAGCACCACTTATTATTCCCCCAGAATGATTTAGGTCATTCAGAGCCAGAACTAGCTCTTTATCATCACTGTGCCCTTCCCCCACTAAATAAATAATATAAATAAAGGTAACCTAGAAAATGACTTAAAAAGAGATCTTATTGCTATGTAATATGGAGGCTGTATTTCTACTTCTATGAGGAATATCCATATTGTTTTCAACAAAAGCTGACCAGTCTCTATTCCTACCAGTAGTGAATGAGTCCCTTTCTCTCCACATCCATACCAGTACTGGTTGTTTTTGCATATTGTAATGTATACCAGTCTCTTTAGTGTGAAATTATATTTTATTGTCTTGATTCAAATTACCTGATGATTAATAATGTGGAGCAATAGACCAGCCATTTTTCCTTCTTTTTTTTTTTAATTTTTTTTTTTTTTTTTTTTTTTTTGGTTTTTGGGCCACACCCGGCGGTGCTCAGGGGTTACTCCTGGCTGTCTGCTCAGAAATAGCTCCTGGCAGGCACGGGGGACCATATGGGACACCGGGATTCGAACCAACCACCTTTGGTCCTGGATTGGCTGCTTGCAAGGCAAACACCGCTGTGCTATCTCTCCGGGCCCCCATTTTTCCTTCTTTGAAGAAGTTTCTGTTCATCTCTTCTCCCAATATTTTTCTTGTGAACTCTGCTAGAGTCTTATATCTCTTAGATATAATCCCTTATCAAATGGGTATTGGGCAAATAGTTTCTCCAATCTCTGGGCAGTATGTATCCTGGTGATAATTTCCTTTAAGGTGCAGAAGCTTCTTACTTTAATATAGCATGATTTACTTATCTTTGCTTCCACTTGTTTGGTCCAGGGTGTTTCATCCTTGAAAATATGTTTAGCTTAAATATCATGGAAAGTTATACCTCCATTTTCCTCTATGTACTATATGGTTTCAAATCTTTATTTTTGAACTTTGTGCATAGCATTAAAAAAGAAGTCTGAGATCACTATTTTATTTTTGCATGTTGGTGATCAGTTTTTTCAACACCACCTGTGAAAGTGACTTTCTTGCTACACTTTGTATTTCTTGTACTTTTATATAAAATTAATTGATAATATACATGAGAATTTGTCTCAGGATATTCAAGTCTATTTCACTGATATGAAGATTTGTCTTAATTTTAATACTGGATAGACTAGACACTGAAAAAACACAATGTAGAAAAGGCATCTATACTCCTATGTTCATCTCATCACAATTCATAATGGTTAGAATTTAGAAACAACTCAATTTTCTGAGAACAAATGAGTAGATAAAGACACTGTGGTACAAATATCTGATGAAATACTATGCAGCCCTTAAAAATGAATCATAACTTTTGATTTTATACATATGGATATGGAGAGCATTATACTGAACAAAATGAGTCAAAGTGATAATGATAGACATAGACTGCACTAATTTGTGATATATAAAAACAAAAAATAGAATGGTAATAATACCCAAAAAACAATAGAAATTAGGCTCAGGAGAACTGAACTATGGGAGAAAGCATGTCAAAAAAGAGTAGGGGAAGTGCAGTTAGGGTAGAGATGAGACCACTATGACAATGATACTTGGAAATGATCACTCTGGACAAAAACTGGGTACTGAAAGTAGATATTCTGTCAGTAACAATATTGCAAAGCACAGTGTCTAAAGATAAAAAAGGAAGTTAGAAAGGGAGAGAGAAACAGAGAGTGAGAGAGAGAAAATAAAAATGTCTACCCTAGAGGAAGTGTTGAGGGAGCACAAGAGGGAGAGAGAAAGGGTAACAAGGACATTGGGCATGGAAAATACGTACTGGTGAATGAATGGATGTTGGACACTGTATGACTGATAGTCATGGCAATTATGTATATCTCATGGGGATTCAATTAAATATTTTTTAAAAGAAGAAGTCATATTTCTTTATCTTCTCACATGCAAATTTGTTCCATTAAACTACTTCTGCAATTTATGGTCTCCATGAAAAGGGTAGCTTAAATGCATTCTTGAGACAGAAAGTTTTATGGCATACAACAAAGAAATAGACAGTTCTGTTGAAGTAAGAAATGAAAAAAGAATTGAGACAATAAGTGACTCACATATGAAGTTCCTTTTGATGCATAGTATGGAATTCTATCTCTAAGAAATACCCTCTGCATAAAATAAAGTTGTAACACAGGTATAATGGAGAAAGGTGGCTAAGACCCAGATAAAAAAATATAATTCAAATAATTTATTATTGGAGCTATCTAGCTCTGGAGTTCTCTGCATGCAAACATACCTGCATTGTGCATGTTAGTTTTATGCAAGTGTGTTTTCTAAAATAAATCTCATTAATGATTATTGAACCATTCAATTTTTGTATTTCAACTTGTATATTTATAGTAAATTGTGCTTTCCAAATATTTATACATTTTATTTTCATAGTTAAATGTGTTTTCATATTATTCATAATATTAGCTTTTTAATTTGCATATATATGTATATCTTTATATTTACATATAACTTTTATATTGCCAATTATTTTTACTTTCTTACTTTTATTACTCAATATATGTAGAGGCTTATAATTTTTTTATCTTTTTAAAGAGCCTAATTTTCATCGTTACTTTTTTCTCCTATTTCTTGTATTTCTGATTTTGTCTTTATTATTTCTCTTGCATTATTCTGAGATTTTATTTTTTTCTAGTTTCTTTAAAATGAGCTCAGGGTATAACACTAAACTTTTTGTTTAGCTTAGGGTATTGTTTATATTTAAAAGGCATGTATATTGAGTAATTCTATATTGAGGAGTCTAGATCTGTCATTTAAAAATGTAATAACCTTATTTGATAAGCATGTAAAAATAATGTTACCAAATTTGACACATAAGCCATAAGTTCCTGGATTATTAAGTCATTAGTATAATGCCTTCTTTATCTATAAATTACATGCTTTAAAATGTGATAAAATAGAAGATAAAATAAGAGAATGGGAAAAGATAGTACAGGAGGTTGGGCATTTGACTTGCATGTGATTGAACTGGTCCAAACCACAGCTCTGATATGGTTTTCTGAGCACTACCAGGAGTGATCCCTAAGCATAGAGCCAGAGTATAAACCCTAAACGCTGCAGAATAAGTCACATAACAAACAAAACAAGAAAAAAATAAAAAAATTATTTAGCTTCATCTAATAAATAGTAATCAGTGTTTTACATTTTTATTGTCATTAATTTTGAGTTTTTATCAATAATTTTAGGGGTTTTCTTTACCATATTTTCTCTTGAAGTTTTTGAAGTATCATTATATTATTATTATATTATTATTAATGACTTCAGTATGGCCATAGATTTACTACTGCATATTTCAATTTTTTATGACTAGCTATGATTATTTTATGGTTTATTATAGTCTACATCTTGCTGACTATTGGCACTGCAAAGAATGTACTTTTGGAGTCATGGAGTTAGCTCAAAGGGCTGGAGTTAATGACTTGCTTTCTTAAGGACCCAAATTCTATCCCAGAACCTATGTTTCTCCACTTACCAGATAGGTGGCCCTGGCAGCCCCCATCCCAGTAACACATTGAGTATTGCTTTGGAGGCACAGATACCTTCCCCTAACCCCCCAAAATGGTTGGTTTGGGCAGTTATTAAATGAAGTTTTTCATAGTTTCAATTTGGACTGTAGTCAACATTGTTAAAGGTATTCTATATATTTTCTGACTTTTTGGTCACACCTGATATGCTCAGGGCTTACTCGTGATTTAGAACTCAAGAATCACTTTTCTTTTTGGCATATTTTTATTGATTTTATTTTTCAAAGGCCTGTACAGTACAGTTTTATATGATGAGTTTGTTTTTCTTTAATAATACATTTATTTATTTATTTGAGTACTATAGTTACAGAAATAGTCTTGATTGGGCTTCAGTCATTGAATGTATACCACACTTCGTCAGTGTAACTTTGCTGCCACCAAAAAATCTTATTTCCCTTCTCCCTACCTCCTGCCTGTCTTTGGAACAGGCTTTCTACTGCTCTTTCTCATTGCCATTGTCATGGTAGTTGTCAGTGCAGTTAGTGCTCCAGCTTCACTCACCACTATGATAAGCTTCATGTCATCAAGGACCACTTCTGGTAGAGTGCAGGGGCCAAATGTGATGCTAGAGATTGAAGTGTCAACTACAGAGAGTTGCAAAAGTGCCCTACTTTATAAGCTATCTCTCCAGCTACTTTACTGACAGTTTGTCTGATTCATCTATCATTTACTGAAATTGGTGTTTATATAAAAAATATGTTGTGCACTTACCTACTTGTCTTTATATTTGTGAATTTTCATTTTGAATATTTTGAAACTATTTTTCACTATGTATATATGTATATATAATTTTTTAAATGTCACTTTGTAATGTCTCTACCTCTGGTAATAGATGTTTTTCTTCACTTGATATTATTATTACCTAATATTTCTTTTATAATATTATAATTGAAATCACCATATGTCTACATAGAAATTACATATTTCAAATCAGTAGAAATAAAGCTGAAAACATGACCAAAAATGTAGTCTTCATATCTGAATTTGACCAGCTCCATAGACTCACTCTTTTCTCGAAAGAGATGTAAATCAAGTTGTGAAAAATTATGGGCACTCCTGCCTCACAGCTGAAAGCTGACAATCTCAGGAAGAGAGGATGAAACATGCCAAACCACGCCTGCTACACCCATCACCTACAACCATCACTTCGCCAATGACCCTGTTTCACCATTTATCTACGCTCTCTACAGAGATACCAATCTGACAAAATTCCAGATATGGTGATATTAGGGCTGACATCACCAGAACTTTTTTTGGAGAGATTTCAGACTGTCTCCCCGGACCTTCTTGTATGTCTGGAAGCCCTATCAGCAGAAAACACACCCTACAAATAACATAGTATCATCAATAGAACTTGGAATTCATATACTAAACAGCTGCAAATATAACAGCTACATTTATTTTAATTTAATACTGTCCATCCCCATAAGAACACATCAATTTTTACTCCAGTGTGTATCTTAAGCCACCTAATTTTCAGAAACAAAAGTAATAGAATGATCAACTAGCAAAGAAAGCCTACTAAACCTTCTGACAATTACTGAATGACATTGTAAGACAATGATTTTCACAAATTTTCTTATTGCTGTATTCTTTTTTTTTCTTTTCTTTTTTAATGATTTCTCTCCCATTTATCAGGAAACAAATGTATTATGATTATGTCAAAAATGTGATACATGACCTTTAAATATTGCAATTTAATTAAAAAAAACAGCAAGTTTAAGTCTTGCTATTTTATTTTCCTCTTCACTCTTTCTGTCAATTCATATAACAATAAGTTTGCACTTAATTTTGTACATTATAAATATAGGTAAGTTTATTAATTTCATATGTAGATACTTTTTATTTTAATCATTGTTTTACTTTTACAGGTTAAATTTGGTTGCTCATTCTGTTCTTCTCTCATATTAATGAAAATTCCTTTCTTTTATTCATTTGTAGTGTGGGATTCCCAAGCAGTGCTCAGGAGGATTGGGGATCCAACTGTTTTTGTTTTTTGGTTTTTTTTTTCCCTAATAAGGAAATCTGTGTGTTTACTGCTCCCTTTACTTGATTTGGATAATGTGGGAAGGTTAAGAGGCCTCAAACCTGTGCAGGCCATTATTGGAGGGGATTGTAGGTGGTGGAATACTTACTTTGCCCAGATAGTTTCCATCATCTTGGGCTTCATTCCCAACTTCCTGAAGGTCTTGCCATTGTGGATGACAACTTTGCTGCCCATCATATCTAGCAGAATCATGTAACTCGGTGTCTTCATCATCAATGGTTTCTCTGTGAGTGATACCTCTACCTTGGCCTTGCACAGACACTTCAGTAGCAAGTGAAACTTCCTCTGCATGCAGATCCAGGGTCAGGGGCCACAGCTGCAGGATACTCTATACCAGTATCAACTACCCAAAGAATGTGTCCAGTAGCAGGTTGAGTTCTATGGTCAGTAAGAGAACTTGCTGAAGATCCTCTTCTTCTGGTACTTCACTTCAGCTATCTTGTCTGTTCTTTAAAAAACACAACTGGAATTCTATGCCAACTGGGCAGAAGTTCAGTACAAGAGCTGAAGGATGCTATGCTGCCCTGGCCCTGCAGTGCAAGGGGATACCCAGGTACCCCAGTGAAGGACAATGGGTAGGAATCACATGGTTCCTGGCATCAAACTCAGGTCTTCACATGCTACATACTTACTCTCTATTTCCCAACCTTTTGAAAAATTCTCTTTCAATTTAATGTTGGCTTTGCCTTATAGCCTTAAATTTTAGTGACATATTTATTTAATTCTAATTTTAAAATATTGATATTATCTATCCTGATGTTAAAATATCAGCATATACCCTACAATATAGCCAGTATTTGACTAACCTGTTCACCTTCCCACATTGTGGGAAGCACAACTGAGGTTGAAAATAAATTGATTTGTTCAGTTCCACATAGTCAGTGGTAGAACAGGGGATAAATCTTATTTCTAAGTGATAAAGTTTTGTTTAACTCATTTTAATTGTATGAAATATTTAAATGTCTTGATATTGGTGTGTTTTTATATTTATTTCTATGAAAATATTTGATACTCAGAAATATCTTCAGACAGATTGAACTTCCAGTTATATATCATTCTGTCTGTGATTCTTTTATTTATTGTATTTAGTAGATATTAATATGTAGTAACTTTTGGCAGCCATTGAATTTAAAGATCTTCTCCATTCTAGAATTCTAAGCTCCAAAGAATATTTTTTAAGGTTTTGATGTGTTTTTTTTTTCAAATTAAATATACTATTTAGGTTTCCTTTCGGGTATTTAAATTTTGACTTATCTTGGTATATAGTATTTGTCCTAATTATACTATAATTATATTTAATATCCTGGGCAAAAAATAGACTTTTAATTATATTCCTAATGGTTAATTTTCCTTCAAAACTTCTAAATTATATATTTTTACCACATTACACCATCTATTATTTCATGAATTACTGTCATGTCTATTTTAAAAATATAGCAAATCTATTTCACTTTACTGTTGATTTTAGTGAAATAGGGAATCTCACATTTTCTACATTAAAAATACCAGTATAGGTGCTGGAAAGATAACATAGCAGTAGAGCATTTGCTTAGCATGCGGCCAACCCAGGACAGACCAGGTTCAATTCCCGGCATCCCTGAGCTTGCCAGGAGCGATTTCTGAGCACAGAGCTAGGAGTATCCACTGAGCATCACCAGGTGTGACCCAAAAACTAATCAGTTAATAAAATAAATAAGTAAACTGCTTTAAAAAGACCACTATAAGGGATTACCTTGAAATATATATATTAAAATATGATCAGTAAAGAAATTTTAACTATACTAAGAAAGAGTAAAGAGTTAATCTATCTGATTATTTCTTAACACTAGGATAGAATATAAAAAATAAAAATATTTTGCACCTGGACATGATTCTCATCTCCAAATATGCTAGTAGATATTAATAATTTATTATGAGCATACTTCTTTTGAGACTAAATTTATCTGTGCAATCTTTTAAATAGAGTTCCAAGAAGTAATTATTAATAAATCCTTCAGTCTTGAGACTTTCGATGAAAATATTGTTATGTATGCTATAAAACATGCCCTCTATATTGCTGTTTATAGAGAAAGACAATAGATATAAGGCTTGGTAATAAAGAACATATCTTTTATGCACAAGGCCCTAGATTTAATCCCAAGACCCAAGAAGAAAGAAAGATGACCACAGAGATAGTAGATTGGATAAGGTGCTTTCTTTGCGTGTGCCCAAACTGGGTTCAATCCCTGGCACTTCATATGACAACTTAAGTCCTTCCAGGAACCACCCCTCCGTGCAGATGCAAGAGTAAGCTGTGTGAACAACCAGGTGTGACCGAAAACAAAACAAAATAGAAAACAAAAGAAAAAAAACAGACGAAGAATAAAAAAACTAATGGTTTCATGATGTATTTTATTGATACAATTGATTTTGATGATAAGCCTAGATGTATATATCCACTTTACAATGTAATATATTTATGGTAGTATATAATACTTGATACTAAATCTTATTTGCTTATGTAGTAATATATGAAATAACATATAGGTAGCTATTTCAATAAGTAATTAGTATTAAAATGCTTCTGAATATGATTAAAATTTACCATTTATATTTCATCTTTTGAAACCACACAGTTAATGGAAGTTAAATCATTTACTCAAAGACACTCGAATATTAGCACCAAAGATACTCTGATCACAGCTTTGATCAGAGATTGTCTGATTTGAAAGCTGAATTATTCCTTCTGAACTTCACTAGTTCCAGTGGATAAAAGGGATGATTGTTAATATAAAATCTAAATTCCAAGATAGGTTAAAATTCAGCCTTTGTGAAGAAAAGAACTATTGAATCTTCAGCTCTGCCCTCAATCTTTTGTTTGAATTATATTTTCTGTTAAACTTCAAAATACATTTTTCTTTCAAGTACATGTACAGCTCTGTTAGAGTGCAAAGTTGGGATACGGAGGCAGAAAGAGCATGATGATAAGTTTGGTACTACTTTTTATGGAATTGTCTTTTTCCTTTTTATCTGTTGTTTTATAGATGAATAAAATAAGATTATATTTCTGGACTATCATTTTGATATTTTTATAAAATTAATTTTTTACATGATTGTATATGTTTAGGGGTACAAGTCCACCCTTAGAATTATTACTATGTCATACCCAACACCACATTCCCAATGTCCTCCAAACACAGCAGATTAGAGTCCTGCCATGCTTATAACCTCTATATTCTTTCCCCTGTGGTAAACTCATTTATGTCTTGCATTATGAGTTTGTTTTTGTTGGGTCTGTACCTTTGATTTTCTTCTCTATATCCCACATATGAGTGGGATATATACAGTTTCCATATATAGTCTATTATTGGCTTCCATATATTGTCTATTAAGTAGTGCTGTAATGGTCAAAGGTCCTATATCCTCTAATATTCTATTAATTTGCATTTATATTGAAAGGAGATGGTTTGGTGGTCAAGTTATGCCTATTTTTGAGAGGTTTCCATTGAAGCTAAAACAATTTTTCACTGAGAATGAACATCCTTGCTTTTGCTTAATCTTAAGAGTAGTTTTCAGCTTTCACTATATAGCTTGATATTAGCAGCAGATTTTGTTTATATATAGCATTAAATATGCTTAGATATCTTTCCACTTAGTTGAGATCTTTATGATAAATCATTATTTTCTTCATTATTATCATTATTTTTTACAGCTTTTATGCACCTATTTACTAAAACAATATGCAATTAATTTTATTCCTGTGGTGTTATGTTAATTTTGTTGCATACGTTGAACTATCCTTTTATCTCTGGAATAAATTCAATTTGCTTATTATTTATAAACTTTAAAATACATTGTTGAATTTGGTTGCCTTTGATTTTGTTAAAGATTTTCTATCATTTTGTCAGAAATATTGGTTTGCAGTTTTTCTCTTACTTTGTTGTCTCTCTTGGCTTTGGCTTTTGGTGTTAATATAATTTTGGTATTATAAAATACTTGGAAGATATTAAACACATCATGATCTAAATGGCATCTGTCATTGTTTGCCAAAAAGAAAATGAAGAGGGAACCCTAGTTAATCACAATAAAGACAAAACTAAATCAACCTTTAAACTCTATATTTTATTTTATCTATATATTACTCAAATTATCCAAAGACTAGATAGTACAGTGACTGTAACACCAAAAAATTTAATAAAAGCAAGACAGACATTTGATACATATGTGAGATAAATTCTTACATTAAAGCTCATACCTCTCAAATAATTCATTAACTTGCATAAATCCTAGACTAAAGCCCAAATTTCTGAGTATAGTTTGTACCTAAATGTACTTTTCAAAATAAAGTACCAATTCACAAAAAAGTTCCTTATTTAAAATTTTAAACTTGTGCATTTGTATGTATATGGATTTGTAGGAAAATGGATTTAATTTAAAGATTCTGTTTAAAGTTTTCATCAAAAACATAGTAGTACTATAGAAGAGATACATATAAAAACAACTGGAGCAATTAATTTAGGTTAATTATTTTTAATTAATTGATATAGATTTAAGAAACATTTTAAACAGTTTTCATTTAATATTTTAAACAATTAAAATAAATTGATTATATAATCAAAGACTTAAAAGATTAAAGTAAAACTTTTCTACAAAGGAATATCATGCTTTGTCTTCAAAGTAGTTTTCACTTGCATTGTCATATGGTATAATGTTTATATAGTATTGTACATGAAATAAATATTTAAAAATTATTTGGTTTTAAGCAAATAATTTTGCATTTTATTCTAGACATTCTTATTATACAATACACTAATGAATCTTACTTTTTAATTGGGACATAACAGACAATATATCTCCTTTGTGATTTATTTTAACACTCTACATACATTTTAGTTGTCCATTCAAAACATTGAAAATGTTCATAAGTTTTATATATTTATTCATCACTTGTAATATTTGCTGTTAATCTTGGGAAACTTGAAAAAACTAGCTTAATAAAAATGTATGAACATCACTAGTTCAGTTACACCTACCAATCTCAAAGCAACATACCCCCAGAAATTTAATACTGCTTAGTCAGGACAAAATGTCTAACATAATTTATAAATGTATGTTCCCCTAAATCAAACAATTTAATCTTATAGAGTAAAAACAAATATTTAATTTATTATGAAATCTATACCAATCCAGGTCAAAATATCATTTATGAGTGTTTCTTTGCAGAATGCCTTTAGCAATTACCAATTTGGTAGAAATACATTAACTTACCTAGTTTGTTTTATCAGCTAAGTTTTCCAAGTTAATATTAGTAGGCATAGTCAAAATGGACTGTAGATTCAGCCATTCTTCAAAACCAATGTGAAAGGCAGTATTGTCCATGAAAATATCAAAGAATCGCTCATGTAAGATGGTGAAGTACACTATTCTCTTCTGATTTTCTAAGTAATAGGATTTGCTATTTTAGTGCAGAAAAAAACCTTTGGGCCTTTTGGTATTTGACTGAACTTTAAATACTAAATCTATCTTGGCATTGCTGAGCCAGTCTGTTTAATCTGCATTCTCAAAGCCATGGCTACATAGGAGCCATAAAAAATAAAGTTCATGATTAAGAAAATTTCGAGGTTTGCTACTGCCCTCATCTGTCACACTTAGTAATGTTAGTTTCAATCTTCTGAATTTATATAAAGTTGGTTGAACAGAGATTCTCTTATCATTTCCATATTGTGATAATGTCATCTGAAGAAGTCTAATGTGATTTTAAAATAAGTGCTTAATTAACTACTTCCAATATAAATATGTTTTCAACTTTGACAATCATGTTTGCAGGCAAGGTGCTCTTTGCCAAGCATTAATCATCTAATATTAATTTTTCTTCTTTGTATAATTGATATTCACTTATTATAAATAGATAATTACCAACTGAAAATCTGGTAACATATTCCTATATAGACTTTATGAAAACTTAATTTTGGTAAAATTTGAAACCATTTTCTTGTTAATGAATTTTAGATATGATAGTATATCATAAAAATGTATCTAAAAAGTATATTTATATATAAAAGCATATCTAAAATATTGTTAACAAAAATGTGTTCATGGTTAATTCAGTGGAGATGAATATATTACTTATAAAAACAATATTGAAATAAATAACAAAAAGTTTTTCATTGCTTTTGCAGATTTATTTCACAGGAAAATTCTTCTAAGGGAATAATTTAACACAGGAAAGAAGTTTTGAATTGAGAAATATTAACATGACATAATCTATAATAGAATAACTACCAACAATAGAGAAAAGTTTACTGTATTATGGTACATTTACATTATGGGATATTACACAGCTATGAAAAATGATGATTATGTAGATAAAAAGGAGACAGCTATTTGTAATAAAATTTTAAATAGCAAAAGAAAAACCATAGATTATCATTTTACTTGATAACAACTTATAAAATAAGCTATTTACAAATAACATCAGGAATATAATGTCATAAAAATGACAAACACCTGCTATATTAGGTTAGAAAAAGCCCATGGTAATTGCTTTCTATTTCTTTCCCATTGCATTTTATTAGTAGTAACAGCAGTAAGAATAAGAAAGAAGATTAAAAGCAGCTATAATGTATCTAAAATGAAAAGCTGTATCACAGTCAGAAAAGCTGAAACATTTTGAAAGGTTTTAAAATGCATTGTTTCTCAGAAAAATGATCTGAATACAATGAAATGTAGCATGAAATAAAGAGTTCTTATACACTTATTTGTCCTCAGATCCAGACTGTGCCACTATTACTATTACACACCATAATGTTATATTTTTTACAATCTATTATCCTATATTAACATCACATTATTCTCAAAGTCCACACTTTGTATTAGGTGTTGATTATTGATTTTGCAGATAAATTTAAGCATATGTGCATATGTTTGCACTATTATGATATTTTATATAGTTGCGCTTCCAACCAAGAAATCTCTGTATACTCTATAATCAAGATCTCCCTAATATCTGGTACTCAAAAATGTTTTTTTTTTAAACTTGATTGATTGATTGGGTTTTGAGCCACATTGGGTGATGCTCAGGATTTACTCCTGGCTCTGCACTCAGAAATATTCCCTGGCAAGCTCGGGAACCATATGGGATGATGGGAATAGAACTGGGTCCCTCCCAGGTCAGCCGCATGCATGGCAAATGCCCTACCACTGTTTTCCCTTACTAGTAAGGAAAATGAGGATATAGCTCATAAATAGTCAAGTAAAAGATGCATGGAACATTTTTTAAAATCTTGATCTTGTTTGTCTAGCCAAGAATTTTCCCTTGGCTAGAATTTCAAGTAGTTGAAATCATATTACTCCATGTGATCTTTTCAAATTGGCTTTTTTACCTAGTAATAATACATTTACATTTCCTCCAAGTTTTCATAACTTTATTGTTAATTTCTTTTTGAGCACTAAAAATACCCCATTTATTAATGTACTATAATTCATCCACTCACTATATGAAGGAATCGAGGTTTTTTTGGTAAGTTTTAAGAATTCAAAAAATGATATAATTATCCAATGTGCTGGTTTTTTTTTTTACGGAAGTAAGATTTTGGCCTAAAAGGTTGCTAAATTTTGAGTGCATTTAGTTTTAAAATAAACAACCACCAAATTATGTTCCAAAGTGACTGTACCATTTTGCATTACCACTAGAATAAGCAAGAGTTCCTGTTGTTCCACAATGTCAAAAATATTTGGTACTGGCTCTAATGAAAGCAAGCTGAATAAAATCAAATCTGTCACCATAAAAGCTTTAAATATTTATGAATTTAAAATTATATGTAAAAACAAATAATTTAGATAAACTACTATAAAATTAGTCTGGGAAGATAGCTCATACGCACGGCATGTTTTTCTTTTGGGAAGTCCACTCAAGCCTTGCTTCTTCACCTTCATCTTCAGTGAAATCTGAAAATTAGCCCCTTTTATATAAATGGGAAATGTTAAGTACAGGCATCACTTCATAATCCTGTATTCCCAGCCTTTGTATAAAACCAATGTGGTATTGCTGGATATGTGTGTCTTATGATTATTTGAAGTTATGTTTTTCTTTAGGAGTTTTATTTATATACTCAATTGTTCATTTGTTTTGTTTTACAACCAGTGCTCAAGGCTTAAACCCTAACTTTGTATTAGTGTACCACTTTGGCATGGCTGGGATTATATGGGAAACTGAGGATCAAATATAGGTTACAATGTACAAGAAAAGTGTCCTGCCTACTGCATTCTCTCTCTAGACGCCCCCAAGAAATTTTTATATCATTTTTGTAATGGTTTTATTAATTTAATATTTTTACAATTCCTACATTCCCTTTCTTCATTACCTCACTTGTCTCTTTGGCAATTTAACAGGCATAAGATATATTTCTTTGTAGTTTTGATTTGCATTTCCCCTACTTATTTTCTGCTTTGTTTTGTTTTGGTTTGTTTTTTTTTCTTTTCTTTTTTTTCTTTTTTTTTTGGTTTGGTTTTTGTTTTGTAGCCACACTTGGCAGCACTCAGAAATCACTCCTAGTGGGCTCATAGGACCATATGGGATGCTGGGATCAAACCCGAGTCAGTCCTAGGTCAGCTACATGCAAGGCAAGTGCTCTACCTACTGTTCAATCACTCCGGCCCCTCCCTTACTGATTTTTAACATCATCTTTTTCATTGTAACATTGGAATCTCATTCTTAGAATCATCTATTAAAGTCATTTGCCTATGATTTAATTGAGTTATTTTTATTCTATTGGTTATTTGAATTCTTTATATAGTTTAGGTACTAACCCCTTATCAGATACCTGCTTTACAACTAACTATATTATGCCAGACTGTCAGTTATCTCTTCAATCTATCTTCATTGCTCTACCAACCACATTTTTAGATCATAAAATCCTATTTGGCAACTTTGATGTTGTGTTTTTATTCTGCTTTGAGGCCACACCCAGCTGTTCTCAGTGATTAGTCCTGATTCTGTGTTCAGGAATCACTAATGGTGGACTTGGGGTCATATTTAGTATCAGATAATAGAAACCCTATCATCCACATGCAAAGTTAGCACCTTACCTGATGAAATATCACGTTGGCTTCTCTGGTTTTTCTTAAGATACCAATAGAGTTTTTGTTAAGAGTTGCAGTTAATCTATAGTTTGCGCTGAGTAATTAGCCATTAATTATTAACAATTATTAACTGAAACTAGATAGTAATGTAATGCAATGCGAAACTATATTTAAATAAGTGTAAAATTTATTATATACACAACTTCCATGAGAAATATGATACCAAAGCTTAAACAAGAAGAAATTTACAATGTTCTACTGATTAGTACCAATAAAGGTAGCATTCAGTATTTATTTTCCTCATAAAATAACATCAAACTAGTTGACTTCATCTTTGAGAAATATCAAACATTAAATGATGAAATTATTTTATTGATACATAATACATTTTAGATGACTGAAATTTTATTATTATTCTCTTTAGTATTTATCATATTTAACATAAACTTAAATACAAAGTGAATAAAATGACAAAAAACTATTAGTCCACCTTACTTAAAAATGCAAAGAAAAGGGGCAGAAGTGGTGGTGCAAGTGGTGAGGCATCTGCTTCACACGTGCTAGCCTAGGATGAACCACGGTTCGATCCCCCCACATCCCATATGGCTCCCCAAGCCAGGAGCGATTTCTGAGCACATAGCCAGGAGTAACCTCTGAGCATCACCAGGTATGGCCAAAAAAAACAAAACAAAACAAAAGGCAAAGAAAAGTAAAACATAAACACATTAAATTCATTGGGATTATTCTAATAGTAATTATAATAACCATATATGTTTTATGACAATCATAAATTTAACATTATTCATGTGATTTAACTTGTAAAGCTAAAGGTAAATTTTTAACTGATAATTGATGTTTGAAAAAACCTAGAGTGAACATTGTAAAAAATAGTAATATAGTAAAGATTTTGCTTTAAAATTAAGAAATAAAATTGTCTTCTAATGCCAATTACATTCAGCATTTTTATGGAAATTATTTTTGTAAAATGAGTCCATGAAAAAAAAACAATAGTAAATAGTAAAAATTTACAAGTAGATAAAATCATTTTCAGATAACAGTATTTCATATATATAAAATCTGAAGTACTAATTAATAAGCTATTCAAATAAAGAGTTTCAAAAGTCTGTTAAGTCAAAATTATCATTAAAATTATTTCAGGGACCAGAGTGATACAATAGAGGAGGTGACACATTTGCCTTGCAAGATGCAGACAACTACAGTTCCATTTCCAGAACCCCACATTGTCCCCTAAGGACTGCCCGGAGTGATCTGTGAGCAAAGAGCCAGAAGTAAGTTTTGAGCATTGCCAAGTGTGGCCCAAACATATCCCCACCAAAAATCATGTACAGGTGAAGAGATAATTCAGGGATTATGGTGCATATTTTTGCATGCAGATAGCACTGAGTTGACCTTTTGCACTGCATATAATATACTGAGCATTAACAGGAGTGATCCTGGAACACAGAGCCAGGAGTAAGCCCTGAAGATTGCAACATATCAACCCCAAATCCCCACAAAATTAGCATTAAAAATTTAAAATAAAGGTAATTTGGCTTTCTGTATACAAGTAACAAAATTTGACTTAACTTTGGTCTATTTACAATAGGATTTAAAGCATTAAATACTTGGGCACATATCTAAAAATACATATCTATGAGAAAACAATAAATACTTATTATGAGTCATAAATTAATGCAAATAATGTTTTCTCTAAATAGAAAATTCTCTCCAAATTGGTCAATAGAAATAAACATCTCCAATTAAAAGAGCAATTCTCTTCATTAGAACCATGCAGATAAATAATTATTTTGATCTTCTCTCTTTTAATTATTTCCTCATCAACCTTTTAGTTCTTCATTTTCTATTAAATTTTCATTTTCTACTTAAATTTGTTACTATTTTTTGTAGATAGTTTATATAATGGTTTATAAGGTGACTTTTGTTAGATTTGTTTCTCTTGAGAGGAAAGAAATGAAAAGAAAAGGTGAAAAATAAAATGAGAAAAAGAATAGTTAGAATCACGGATATAAAAACATACTATCAAATTAAACAATGTACATAATAATCTTACCATTATAAAGATAGAAGTCAAATACTATGTAAATGTATTGATTTCTCATTTCCCTGGTAAAAAGCAAAAAATTAACACCAAAAATGTTATACTAATAAATTTTTCAAGATATATATACATAAAAATTGTTTGATGATGTAAGAACATTTATACACCTCTATTATCTAAGTACTGCACTAAGCTCTAAAGTATGGCCCAAACTTCCATTACTGAAAAAGAAAAAAATTTATGCTGATGTAAAGAGGCCTAATAATACTGAGTACAAGACTGAACTTTTGTCAATAAGATATTATAAAAAATTAAAATAATAATTTATTCATTAAAATATAATATGCATTTCTAATTTCACACTATGCATCTGACACTATTATACAATTTTGTATATTAGTTAACACAGAAAATAGTTAGCAGTACATTACTCTTCATATTATACAGAAAACAAAATATAATATAGATACTGGTTATTAAGTAATAAAATTAATGTAAGTAGATTCACTTAAAGTATGTTTACATATAATATTTCAGATTTTCTTCAAAATTGCTTTTTCATAGAATATATTTTTTATTGAGACCATTGTAAATTACAAGTTTTTCATAGTTGTATTTCAGACACATAGTGACAGTGAATTAGAGCCATTCTCACCACCAGTGTTGACCTCCTCCACCAGAGATACAGGCATGCACCCTATACATCCACCCTTAGCGCTGTAGGCTATCTGGTAACAAGGTACATTTTGTATTTAGAATATTACAGTTTGGGTCTCTTGATTCTATTGATTGTTGACTTTAACTTGAGTATTTAGTTCTGACTTTTCATTTTCTCACCCAATGCACTTGAGACCACTTCATTCACATTTTTTCTTTTCTCCATTTGTAGAAAGACAGAAATATTAGGTAAAACAAAGCAATTCATGTCCCAAGGTTCTATAAAAAAAAAAAAAAAAGGCTGGAACTATATCAAGAAGATGGGTGTGTGACCTATTTCTGTTTTCTTCTCTTTCCACTTTCAAATGCATTCGCAATATAATGTAGCACCATTTCTCCCTGCAAAGGCACACTAAAAATCTTACGTATAAAAACGAGCTCTTATCTACTAGGGATAAGAACTCATACTTGTTTACAATACAGGGGCATCTCCCACCTTGAAAATACGTCACGTGGACCCAACTTAGACCTCAGGTGATTATATACCAACCATCCAGCCTTGAACTCTGGATGACAGACATAGAAATGACACAATTCTTCACAACATACACAAGAAACTAATCCCATTAGGAGCATCCCTAATACTGCTCGGAAACCAACAAGTTCCAGCTCTAATATGATATCCTGACAACGAGGAAAATGGGAACAACTTGGCCTAAGAGCAGGTTATTCTACCTCACCAGCTAACGATAAGACAAAATCAGAAGACTTGTCACCCTTTGGTCTGTCCAAATGCTGAGATCACGATTTACAGATGACTGGCTGATAGAACCATGACCGGACTGTATGTATCCTGGGACCAATAAATAAAGGCCTAGTCTAGGAATTGAGCTATGACCTGCTCAACAACCATGCTCTCTAGTGCCAGAGGTCTGTCTGAGATGATTGCAACGGAATGGATCTTCTGGAAACATAACGAAAGACGCTATCCCAGGCCCCACCCTAGGATCAGCGCAAAGACCAAGGCCACCAACCGCAGAAGGATTAAAATGACACTGAGGGAACAGAACTTCTAGAACCACAAAGAAGAACTTCATCATAAGTTCCAATTCCTGACCTGTGCAGACACCGAGATCTCTAGATACAGAGATCTGATTTTATCACCCAGGATGGAGCAGAAGTCTTTCATACACCACAAAAACACCAAGAGGAGAGTAAATGAACCTGACAGGAGTCTATAGTTAATCCCATGACAATATACTTCAATGGTGGAGAAACCCTGTACCTCTTAGGCCGAGGGAATTCCTTTTCAAATGACCCCAATATTTACTGTGCCTATGCAGGAGGGATGAAAAAAAAAGGCAAAAAAGCACAAACCAATTTTTTTAGTTATTTATCTAGTTTTTGTCGATTTCTTTGTTTTGGTGTGGTTATTGAAGTTGTTATATCCATTTATATTTATTTATTTTTTCTTCTTCTTTTCTTTTCTTCCCTTATGTTCTCTGCCATGTTTTTTTATCTCAAGACCATGGCTTTTATGTGGTGCTTATCTTTATTGTTGGAGTGCTCACTGGATATTTTACTTGACACTTCTTTTTGTACTGTTGTGGTGTTTCACCCTCCTTTTCCCCTTCGTCTCTCAAACCTAGGATGAGAGCCTCCAGAAGGACTCCACCCATTTTCGGCGTATTTGATTTTTTCCCCCAGTTTAGTACCTTTCTCTTCTTCAAACTAAACCACATAACTTGAACTATCTAGTCCCACGTCCCAATTAGAGCTGGAAATAAGGGAGATACCAAGACCAAACAGGTATAGGACCTCTAAGTAGTAAACTAGGCACAGAGGGGACCACTTAGTCTAGCAGCCCCAGGGGTGAGGGAGGAAGATATGGGAGGTAGGACGGGAATGGAGGTGGAGGGAGGACAATTCGGTGATGGGAACTCCCCTGTTTTTATGTTAATATGTGCCTAAAATATTATCGTCAATGATATGTAAGCCACTATGATTATAATAAATATTATATTTTAAAAAAGAGATATAAATAAAATAAAATAAAAAAGGAAGTGGGTGTGGCTTTTTTCTTTTGGCAGAGGTACAGTAAATGTTGTGGAAATTAGAAAGAAAATACCCTTGGCCTTAATAAAACAGGTGTCTTTACTCATGAAGCATACTATAATAAGACTGACTACAGGCTCCAGGCATATTAATTGTATAACCCCAATGAAAGACCCCAAGCTCTTTCTTCATAGTCTCAAGAAGAGTTCTACTCTGTAGCAATTGTCACAGTCAGGATTATGTAATTAGAAATCTTGGTTTATTAAAAATATTCATTTTAGTAATATTAATATGGGATCCAAAGCCATAGTACAGTGGGTAAGGCACTTGCCTTGCATGCAACTAACCCATATTCTATTTCCAACATTTCATATGGTTCCTGAGCTCTGATCAGAGTAATTCCCAAGTGCAGAGCCAGGATAACCACCAAGTGTGACACCAAAACAACAAGAAAAATATTATTATAACATTTATAAGTTAATTTATTAGAATATTTATTTTCTGAAAAAAATTGTAGCAATGAGCATCTTCTAAGCATAAAGGTTTATGTTTGTATATTTCAGCTGATTCCATACAAGACTTTTAATTCAAATGGTAATTTGATATTTCTAAGAGTTTGTACCAACATACAATATCATGTATGTAATACATATATTTATATAAACATACATATATGGGCAAAAATTAATTTAAATAAGTGAAAATACTTATTATATTTGTCTTTTATGGGGATTTAAAAATAAAAAACAATCTGGTATATGTGAATCAAAGTTGCATGAAAAGAGCTAATTTCACCCTACAGAAAAAAGCTTTAGATTTTCTGCAAGGGTAAAAGAATCACTAAAACAAGTAAGGTTTCACCATTCTCAGATTAGAAAAATAAATTGGTCCAAAAGTATAAACAAAAAGCAACAACTTTAATGGAAGAGACAGATGCTAGATAAGAAGATGGGTGTGTTGAATTGAAGATTAATGTTTTTTAGAGTTTAGAAAAAAGTAGACTGGGAAATGTAAGATTATTCTTTCAGAGCTATCAATCAAGGTGGAAGGACTTATAAATGATCAGTTTTATCTTTTGGAAACGTTAAAACAAAGGATTAATTCAAGTGACATCCAGAGAAAAGAAATATTACTATTAGGAAAGCAAATTGTTAATGAAAATTTTCCTTCTAAACTTTTTTAAAAGAAAAATATTGATATCAAGAAAATTAGATATTAAAGAGATAGCTAACCTATAGAATAAAGATTAAGAGTAAGCAAAGGTTATGACTTTCATAAAGCAAAAAATCATTTTTCTCTATTCAATTTTCTAAATGTTTTCTGGTCACTGGTTGGCTATAAGAAATAAGGAATACATTACATGACATCATCGTAATGTTGAAAGTAAAGGGTTGAACTTTGAAATAAACAATACAGGCAATTTTAATTCCATGTGACAATATTTTACTAGTGAACCTGAGAAAACCAGATTGGTTCAACATCTGTTCAAAATCTATTTATAACTAGTTCTCTTAAATTACAAGAAGATCTTTTCTTAAAAATTTTTACTCTAGCACTCTCATTTACAAAGTTATTCAGCTGAGTTTTACACATAAAATGTTCTAGCTCCGATGCATGCTGGGAACAGGGGTGGAGAGAGGACAACATTGGTGATGGGAATGTCCCTGATTCAATGTCACTATGTACTAAAATACTACTGTGAATGATTTGTAATCCACTTTGGTCAAAATAAAAATTATTAATATATTAAAAAATGTTCTAACACCAATCCCACAACCAGTATCCAATTCTCTCCACCCATGATCCAGGTTCACTCCTATAACATCCCCCCCACACACACACACACATCCCTCCTTTGAGCTTCCCATCTTCACAGGAACCTTTTTTATAGTTTCGTTACTAAAGTCTGGGTTTCATTAGTTCAATGTTTTTATTTGGATATTTAATCCTATAATTGTTTAATATCCCTGGTGTACCTGAATCATCCCTGTTATCTGTTTTTCTCCTCTCTCCTCTCTCCCTTCTCCCTTCTCCACTCTTCTTTTCTTTCTACTCTATAATCTGAGGCAGAGTTATCTAGGTATCCCCTTTAAAACCATTGCATTACCTCATTCAGGTATTCTAATTATTATTATATTAGTGTTATGATCTGCGTTTATCCTTCTTCTGGCTTACTTTATTGAACGTGGTATCTTTCAGATCCATCCATGTTGTAACAAGTTGTACTATTCCATCAATCCTTACATCTAAATATTATGACATTATGTATATGTACCACATCATCATGATCCACTCATCTGTTGTTGGACATCTAAATTGATTCCAAATATTACCTATTATAATTAGTGCTGTAGTGAATAGTTGAGGCTTATATACATTTAAATGTATGTTTTTCTGTCCTGGGACTAGATAAACAAAAGTGAAATTGCTGGGTCATATAAAAACTTGATTCTGAGTTTACTGAAAACCCTACATACTATATTCCACAGGATCTGGATCAGACAACATTCCCAAGAATAGAGAATGAAATGTCTATTTCACCACAAATTGTTCCCAGTGTTTTGTTTTGTTTTGTTTCTTTTTGGACCAGACCCTGTGATGATTAGGGGTTACTCCTGGCTATGTGCTCAGAAATTGCTCCTTGAACCCAACATCCATCCTAGATCACCCTCGTGTAAGGCAAATGCTCTACCATTGTGATATCGCTCAGTCCTCCGTTCCCAGTGTTTCTGATATGTGCTTTTCTCACTGGTGTAAAATGAGATTTTATTTCCAACTTGATTTGGAGTTCTTTAATAATAAGTGATTATGAGCAATTTTTCATGTGCCTTTTGATCTTCTTCAGAGAAGTATCTGTTCATTTCTTCTTTCCACTTTAAATGAGAATTTTTATATTTTTGCTGTTGTTGATCTTTTTGAGTACTTGTATAAATCAATATTAGTCCTTTATCTGTAGTGTTGAATACAAATATTTTCTACCATTTAGTTGCTATCTTTCAGTTTTAGCCTGTATTATTTTTATACAAAAGTTTTTACTTTGATAAAGTCTCATTTGTTTAATTTTGATTCTATAGCCTTTATCAATAGCATTATATCATTAAATACTGCTTTGAGATCTAGATTCTGGAGTATTTTGCTATATTTTCCTCATTGTATCTTATAGATTCAAGTATAATAGTATGATCTTTGATCCACTTTGAAGTGAATTTTGTGTAAGATTAAAGAGATATAGCTGAATGCAACTTTAATTAAATTAAAGTTTAACATGTAGTTATACAGTTTTCTCATACTATTTTTAAATGAATTGTTTTTATTTTGTTCAATATTCTCAGCTCCTTTATCAACAATTAGGTTATCTTCTATAAAGGAATTTGACCTTGAATATTCTTTTTTTGGGGGGTCACACCCGGAAGCACTCAGGGGTTACTTCTGGCTCTATGCTCAGAAATCGCCCCTGGCAGGCGCGGGGGACCATATGGGATGCCCGGATTCGAACTACTGTCCTTCTGCATGAAAGGCAAATGCCTTACCTCCATGCTATCTCTCTGACCCCGACCTTGAATCTGTCGTTATTCCAGCAGCACAGTTTTTACCACTGTTGACTTTTAATATATCTTCAAGGTTGATAATGAGATGCCTCCCAGTTTCATAGTTTTTAATATGAATTTAGCTATTTTAGAATTAATTGTTTAAGTTTTTAAAGAATATAATCTGAAATTGGATAAGGATTGCATTAAATCTATATAGTTATTTAGGTAGGATGGTATTTGGACAACATTGAATCTTCCAATCTATGATCATAGAATGTTTGTCCATTTCTAAAGGTTTTTTCAAATTGTTTCTTAATATTTTGAAGCATGATCTAGGTCTCTCACCTTTTTTGTTAAGTTGATTTCTAGGTAATTGATATTTTCAGACATTTTGCTAGACTCTTTGATCTCTTTTACCTCTGATTCATTATTTGTATATAGGAATACAACAGATTTCTGTGTATTGATTTTGTAGAAAGTCAATTTACTCTAATGTGTTATTGCTTCAGCAAGCTTTTTTTGACTCTACAATTTTAAATATCATATAATCTGAAAAATAGAGAAAAATTTACTTCTTTTACAATTTGGAACTTTTTGGCCTGATTGTGCTACTGCTAGTGCTA
Source organism: Suncus etruscus (assembly GCF_024139225.1). NCBI lineage: Eukaryota > Metazoa > Chordata > Mammalia > Eulipotyphla > Soricidae > Suncus > Suncus etruscus. Next base: position 75,914,244 of record NC_064848.1, read on the forward strand.
CTAATAAAATTTAAGTAAAATTTAAGTAAAAGTGAAAACATTAGTTGGATAAATAACTACATTTTGAACTGTCCTAATAATGAGAATGTATGAGGGAAATTGAGAACCTGTTTAGAGTACAGGCGGGGGTCGGGTGGGGAGGAGGGAGACTTGGGACATTGGTGATGGGAATGTTGCACTGGTGATGGGTGGTGTTAAAAAAAAAAAAGAAAAAGTATAAAAGATGCACTACAATTTAGGATAAAAAAAAGTGAAAACAGTAGATATCTTTGTCTTGTAATGGATCTCAGTCTAAATGCTTTCAATATTTCATCATTAAGAATAATATTGACTATTTCAGAGATAGATGTTATTATCATTCCAATTTTCTGAGGAATTTATCTTTGCAAAAGCTTTCCTGTATTAATTAATATAATCATATGATTATTTGAGTATATTGAACCCTCCTTGCATCACTGGAATGAATCCCTTCTAATCATGGTGTATGACTATTATTTGATGGATTCAAATTGCAAATATTTTATTGATATTTTGCATTAATGTGCCTCAAATAGATTGCTCTGAAAATTTCTATTTTAGTAGAGGATCAGCGTTTGGTATCAGTGTAATATTATTTTTCTAAAAAGTGATAGGATTCCTGTTGCTTCAATATTTTGAAAGAATTTAATTATCAATAGTAATAAGTCTTTGAAAGTTTGATAAATTATATTCATAGACCTATCTGGGACGAACTTTATTCTTGGAGAGTTTCTGAATTATTGTTTCAACTTTTGTTTCTCATTCAATTTATTTGAACATTTTCTCTTTTTATTCTCATTAGTCTAACGAACTGTCTTATTTATTGTTTCAAAAGTCAGCTCCTGGCTTCATTCACTCTTCATAAATTTTTGCTTATTTATTTATATAATTAAATTTTACTCTGGATTTTATTTTTCTTTCTTATAGTAGTCTTTGGATTCATTTGTTTTTGCTTCTCCAGAAATTTAATGTATGCATTTAGGTTATTGGTTTTATCTTTTTCTTCCTTCCTTCTTGTCTTTGCTCACTGTTTATTATATTTTCTTTCATCCTTTGGGTTCTCCTTTGTTTTCTATTTCCATATAAATGCTGGCTTATATTTTGTCTTCAATTGTATTTATATATTTGTGATATTCTGCCACTATAACTTGATAGTGTACTCTTTAGCTCCTTCAGTTTCATTTCTATGGAATCTCTCATCCTTTGAACAAGTTTTTCTTTGAGTTGGTTGAATTCTTTATCTATGGATTATTTAATTTCACTGGCAAGTGCTTGCTTCATTTCTGCTACCAGTACATTGTGTATTGATTATTTTTGGTGCTCACTAACTAGTATTAATTGTTTTTAATTGACTTGCAGATGTTCCTAGGTTTGCCCCTATCTGTGACTTCAGCTGAATTCCATCGGTCTTCAAATTTCACCAAAGTTGACATTGGAGGTTATTTGAGAACAAACCAGTTGATTTGTTTCTACAAGATGGTTGCTGATAATACATACACTTATTGTGAAGTGTTATTTGAAATGTCTTATAAAAATTGTAGATTCGTTTTTTTTTTCCATTGAATGGTTAACTGAAATTTAAGGTTGTATCATATCTGAGAAATAGGAATACTATCTCCCACCTGCCCCCTATAAGAAAATTTTTTAATTGTGTTTTGGTATTGGGTTTAGAGGAGAGTTGGATATAAAATTGAATCAATTCTGGACTCAGGGTGGCATACAACTGCAGAGAAGAAGGATGGGGTCCCCAAGTTTTAAGACTTGTGGCTGCATGGGTTTTCAGAGAAAGGAGGGGTAGGTCCTGTGTCCACAGGGCATGCATCTAGGTATAGAAAACAGACAGTCATAAGACTGGGCCAATCCCTAGACTATGAGAAGGATACAATTGGATCAGACCAGAAGGATATGGATCCCAGGCTTACAGACATGTGAAATTACAAAAAGACCTTTCTAAGGAGAACAATATTTGCATTATCTGAGGATAAGTACGTCTGTTGTTTTTGGTTTTTGTGTCCCACCCAACAGCGCTCAGGCTTCGCACTCAGAAATTGCTCCTGACAGGCTCGGGGGACCATATGGGTTGCCGGGATTCGAACCAATGACCTTCTGCAAGAAAGGAAATGCCTTACCTCCATGCTATCTCTCTGGCCCAGTACTTCTTTTCTTTTAATTTAGTTGCTTCCCCAAGCCAGTAGCTTATGTAACTATTTATAATGCTTCCTGCATATAAGAAGCTAATTGCTATTTTCTATATACCTGAGAGCTTTCTTCCTTCAGTATATTTCATTTAGTTATAGAATGATTTTATGCACCAACTGTAATACTAACTAGGAATTATGATAGAAGTCAGAAGCATGTAATAAATCTTAATCCCTGTATACATACTGCTTTTTTGTATGAAATACAACTTCATTATAATACTAGTTAAATTCATAACCTGTTAAATTCATAATTCATAATATTTGACCAACTTTGTTTTTCCTAATAAAATTAATTAAATCATTGATTTACTCAAAACTAAATGAAACCATAGCAATCTAGTTAGTGCAGATTTTAAAAGACATATTTGTAATTTTTCTACCATTTATCTATTAAATGAAGTACCTTCTTTGTGAGTCTAAATGCAAGATTTAAGGAAGACAATATTATCAGATATAGGATGACTATTGCTTCATTTATTTGTGGCATATAAATAGATACAATTCACTGCTTCTCCAAACTATCTGAAGACCTACCTAGCTGCCTCATTTTCCAAAAACAGAAACTAATTCATTGTTTTAGGGAGAAAGTTCTGCTTCAATTCAATTCAATTTAAGATAGTATTTAAAAAAAAAAAAAACAAAGTTTTGGTATCCAAGTCTATGTTATTCATAGTAAATTTAAAAGATTCAGGGGCCAGAGCAGTAGATCAGTGGTAGGGCATTTGCCTTGCATATGGACCCCCAAGCCAGGAGTGATTTCTGAGTACATGCCAGGAGTAACCTCCGAGCGTCACCAGTTGTGGACCAAAAACAAAAACAAAAACAAAAAAGTAAAAGATTCATTTTTAAAGCAAGGATTTTGGGGGAGGGGTACAACTGACACCTAGTAGTGCTTTGTGATTATACTACTGGCTCTGTGCTCAGGGAAAATCAATCCTGTGTTGGCAAAATACAAGGCAAGCACTTACCCATAAAGCAGCCCCTAAAGTAAACATGCTTTGGAAAGAAAGAGAAAGAGAGAAATATAAAATTATATATAAAAAGGAAATATTAAAGAAAGAAAGGAAAAAGAAAGGATGGAGATAAAGAAGAAAGGAGAGAATGAAGTAGGGTAAGGATGGAATGAAGGAAGGAAGAAAGGAAGAATGGGATGGAAGAAGGGAGGAAGGGAGGGAGTGAGGAAGAAAGAAGGGAAGGAGGGAGGGAGAGAGAGAGGGAAGGAATAAAGAAGAAAAATGAAACATGATTATTTTTCTCCTAGGGAGAGTGTATGTGTTGAGATAGAGATATATTAATTATCATAAAAATAAAGTAGTTTTCATGATTCTGGACAATTTAAAGTGGATGCCCATCAAGCCCAATTGTTAAATGAGATAGTGTGATGCATGAAACCAGGGATGTAAAATATTGCATCAATGATAATTCAAATGGACCAGAATATCATACATAGTACTTACACTGATTTTACAAAAAGCTACATAAATTTTCAGGACTTACTGCATAGTATTAGAGTAGAATTTACTAAATTCAGATTATAGTTAAGTTTATAAATGCAGATTAATAGTGAAACCTAAACTGTAAGACTTTGGAAGGGCAGAAAATGACTCTCCAGCATTATCAAAGTGAAATAAAAAACTCATTGACTAAACACACGTTTTTGGTGGAGTGGGTAAGGACTATTCAAAGCACTGCAAATAATTTTCTGTACTTCCTCAATAATACTGATTATAAGGCCTTTTTCATAGGCTATTCACTTAGTCTGAATAGCAAATTGTATGAAATGGCATTGCCTAAGGACTTTATACAGAAGAAAACATTGAAAACATAGCCAGCTGCCAGATGGAAGATGTGTTTGCAAAGCTTAGAAAACTGCTGCTGAGAAAACACTGTTGAACAATGGCAACTGGCGTCTGCCTCGGCACTTGTTATCTATTTGTAGTCATTCATAAAATTTTAATGTTTTGACATTAAACAGCACAGCAGATATATTGCTGTGGTCTGCTAAGTGTTAGTACTGGATTAAGACCTATTGTAAGAGTTATGAAAAACACAACAGCACAGCAGCAATCATGATTTAAGAGAATACAACTTATGCTGTCCTTTCATCTTGGAAGATGGCTCTTACTGATAGAAATACAAATTGCTTTGTATAACTTATTATTATCTCCATAGAATCATACAATAGAATCATGCCATCATGATCTGCATCATTATTCTTAGAGATTATGTTCATAGTCTCCAGAAATTAGCTTTCCTCTGCTTATCAGTATGTAATAATACATGTATAAATTTTATTTGTTCCAACATCATGGGTTGCTCTATGTTACAGTCATTATTTCTAAATTAGCTGTTATGCAAGTATCTTGTGTAAGATGAGAAATATAAAGAAAAGCAAACAACTGAAGTCAGGTAAAAGAGAGGTATATCTTTTTTTTTTTTTTTTTTTTTTTTTTTTTTTTTGGTTTTTGGGCCCCACCCGTTTGACGCTCAGGGGTTACTCCTGGCTATGTGCTCAGAAATCGCCCCTGGCTTGGGGGGACCATATGGAATGCCGGGGGATCGAACCGCGGTCCGTTCCTTGGCTAGCGCTTGTAAGGCAGACACCTTACCTCTAGCGCCACCTTCCCGGCCCCGAGGTATATCTTTTTTATGTTATTATACTTAACATATAAAAACTTCTAATTCTTAATCACATATTTCTATAAATAACTTAATAAAAATGTCATGAAAAGATGGAGAGATAGTATGGTGGATAAAGTCCTTCTTTAAAATGTAGCATATCAGTATTGTACAACTAAATACTGTCTGCAGAGCACCACAGGAATGATCCTTGAGTACAGAGTCAAGAGTAAGCTCTGCACAGTAAAGTATTGTCCCAAAAGAAACAAAAATACATGAAAATTAATCATGCTTTGCTCTACTTAAGTCAACATTTCTCTTATCTTCTACTATATCAGGTATGAGAGGAAAATAGTGATCTTATCTCCATCAGAATATTTTAAAAGGAAAACTACTTTTTCACTCTCCACTCCACATCCTTTACATATCTCAGGATTAATGATCATTTATTTAACCCCACTCCTGAGGAATTATCTATGCATACCTGCAAGATAAATTCCAACCAGTACAGGAATGAGCCAAAACTTTATTAATGTTTTGCTTCTTAACAAAATGCACTTGAAAATAGTTTACAGCTGCCATTTATGCTTGACAAATGCATTTCTAGTGGTACTCAAACCCTCAAGGGGCTATGAAGCATCATACTAAAACTTCTAACTTACACTAGTACTACGCAGTGTCTCTATTTGGCTAATTTTAGATCAAACTTTCTCTAATATGCTGGGAATTCTGAGTCTCTGAATTCAGGTTCTGATTGCTGCTGCTATTCCTCAAGAATGTTCCTTTTGGGGCTGGGGTGGTGGTGCAAGCGGTAAGGTGTTTGCCTTGCATGCACTGACCCAGGACGAACTGCGGTTCGATCCCTCAGTGTCCCATATGGTCCCCCAAGCCAGGAGATTTCTGAGCTCATAGCCAGGAGTAACCACTGAGCATCACCAGGTGTGGCCCAAAATCCCCTTCCCCCCAAAAAGAAAAAGATGAAGAAGAATGTTATTTCTATTATTTTCAGTTTTATAGTGTCCCACAAAATGTATGCCCCACTTAGAATGAATTTTTTTTACATTCAGTTTTGACATAACTTTTGGAATTATGTCTACCTCGCTTTAATTGAGTCTAGCCAGTGTTTATGAGAATTACAACACTGGATTTACATTACCAATTCCCCTCCTTGTGCTTAAACCCTTTAATGGTAATACTATCAAATCCTCTCAAGTTTATTCCAGTTCATATCCATTTGTTTTTTACCTTCCTATTCTTGGAAGAACTCCTAATGTCAATAAACTATCCCAACTTTACAGTTTAAGATACTTTTGATTGTATTATAAAGGGTCATTTAGCATTAGATGCATGTAGTGGGGAAAATTAATTTGTGGCTTCTGCTTCTTATGAAGTTGTTAAATCTACTTTGCTTTGGTTAACAAACTGGTTTATGCCTTAGACTAATTCCTTCATTTCTAGCATATGTTCCATGCTTAATAAATAAAACATTTTAATAAAAAAGAACCGTAGTTTTATGCACAGGTACTATAATCACCCTGGACTCTAACAGGAGTATAATACTCTACAATACAGTTTCCTAGGAATATTGTTGTTTCTAAAGCTGACTATAAGATCTTTTTGTTTGTTTAAATTTGGTTTGAGGCCACACTTGGTGGTTCTCAAGGGTTCTCAGGGGTTACTCCTGGCTCTGCACACAGAACTTAGTCCTGGCAGGCTCAGGTGATCATATGGGTTGCCGGAGATCCAACCAATTCAGCCTTGTGCAAGGAAAATAAGTACCTACTGAGACTCTCAATAGAAAATTTGTTTTGTTTTGTTTTGAGTTTTTTTGTTCATTTGTTTTTTGATTTGGGGGCCACACCTAGAGGTGCTCAGGATATATTCCTGGCTCTGTACTCAGAAATCACTCCTCGCAGTCTCGGGGGACTATATGGAATGTTGGGAATCAAACAGATCTATTCTGGGTCAGCAGCTTGTAAGATGAAAGCCCTACTGCTGTGCTTTCTCTTCGGCCTCTTAATAAGAAAATTGATTATTAAAGATTATTTATAACTTGCAGATGTCATATTGTAGCAGTCCCAGCTTGGTCAATCATTGTCAATAGACTGAGCTACAGTAGAAATAAGCAAGTTCCCTAAGGAGGGCTTTTTTGTGCAGAAGGAGTTGAAAAATGACCATTCAGGTCTTTGTATCTATCTCTATACATGACTTTTTTTCACAATATTTTTCACAAAAAATATTTTTCATAACACATTTAGACTTTATTTTAAAAATACAAACTTATTCATGATTGAGTTTTAGTAATGCAATATACAATACCCTTCACCAGTGCATATTTCCCACCATCAATAACCCATTTCTTTCCCTTTCTTCCCCCAGCCTGTCTATGCGGCAGTTTTCCTTTCTCTTTCTTTCTGTCTCATACTCTCTCACTCTCATTCTTGTTCTTCTTTTGTTTTTATTTTGTAGCTAAAATCATTCTAACTAGGAATGACAGAAAGTCACAATCTACTTTCATAAAGTGGAGGACTAAGAGGAAAAAATATATAAATCATATTTTCTTCTTTTCCTTCATTCCTTTTGTTGTTTTGTATTTCCAAGTGTCTTTTCACTTCTTTTCTTTTTCTTTTTTGTCTTGCCTTCTATATCCTCTCTTGCCTTGACTATTTACCATCCTCCTTAGAACATTTCTTCCTTCTTTTCTCTTTTCCTACTTGCTTCCTCTCCATTGTCTTCTCCTTCATTTTCTTTTTTTTTTTAATAAATTCTCCTTCATTTTCTAGAAAGTAATGTATCAATTACTAACAAAACAGTTTGGCAGACGTGTTAAATATTCGCATAAACCTCATAAGTGACATAGAAAAAAACTCAGTAGCTATAATATGTTAAAAATTTTATCATCCTCTTCATTCAATCGTGGAAGATTATAAGATTCCAAAAATTTATCCATTTCTTCCAGGTTTTCATTTTTAGTGGCATAGAGTTTCTCAAAGTAGTTTCTGATTACCCTTTGAATCTCTACCATATCAGTAGTGATCTCTCCTTTTTCATTCCTAATACGAGTTATCAAGTTTCTCTCTCTTTCTTTCTTTGTTAGTTTTGCCAGTGGTCTATCAATCTTGTTTATTTTTTCAAAGAACCAACTTCTGCTTTCGTTGCTCTTTTGGATGGTTTTTCTGGTTTCCACTTCATTGATTTCTGCTCTCAGCTTTGTTATTTCCTTCTGCCTCCCTATTTTTGGATCCTTTTGTTGAGCACTTTCTAATTCTATGAGCTGCATCATTAAGCTATTCAGGTATGCCCCTTCTTCTTTCCTGATGTGTGCTTGCAAAGCTATAAATTTTCCTCTCAGTACTGCTTTTGCTGTGTCCCATAGGTTCTGATAAATTGTGTCTCCATTGTCATTTGTTTTCAGGAAGGTTTTGATTTCCTCTTTGATTTCATCTCGGACCCACTGATTATTCAGTATGAGGCTATTTAACTTCCAGGTGTTAAAATTTTTCTTCTGTGTCCCTTTGTAGTTTATATATAATTTCAGGGCTTTGTGGTCAGCAAAGGCAGCCTGCAAAATTTCTATCCTCTTGATATTATGGAGATATGTTTTGTGTGCTAACATGTAGTCTATCCTAGAGAATGTCCCATGTACATTAGAAAAAAATGTGTATCCAGGCTTCTGGGGGTGGAGTGTCCTGTATATATCTACTAGGCCTCTTACTTCCATTTCTCTCCTCAGGTCTAGTATATTCTTGTTGGGTTTCAGTCTGGTTGACCTGTCTAGTGTTGACAATGCCGTGTTGAGGTCTCCCACAATTATTGTGTTGTTATTGATATTATTTTTCAGATTTGTCAACAGTTGTATTAAATACTTTGCTGGCCCCTCATTCGGTGCATATATGTTTAGGAGGGTGATTTCTACTTCTGTACATATCCCTTGATTAATACAAAATGTCCATCTTTGTCCCTTACTACTTTCCTAAGTATAAAGTTTGCATCATCTGATATTAATATGGCCACTCCTGCTTTTTTTTGGGTGTTGTTTGCTTGGATGATTTTCCTCCAGCCTTTTATTTTGAGTCTATGTTTGTTCTGACTATTCAGGTGCGTTTCTTGTATTCAATCTTCCACGATTGAATGAAGAGGATGTAGCATATCTAAACACACCCATTACTATTGAGGAAATTAAGAAAGTAATCAAATGTCTGCCCAAAAACAAAAGCCCAGGCCCAGATGGATTTACTAATGAATTCTTTCAAACCTTTCAAGAGGAACTACTACCAATCCTGGCAAGACTCTTTCATGAAATTGAAAAAACAGGAAAACTTCCAAATAGCTTTTATGAAGCCAACATTACCTTGATACCTAAACCAGACAGAGATGCTACGAAAAAACAAAATTACAGACCAATATTGCTGATGAATGCAGATGCAAAGATCTTCAACAAAATCCTGGCAAATAGGATTCAATGCCTCATTAAGAAGATCATCCACTACGATCAAGTAGGTTTCATTCCAGGAATGCAAGGCTGGTTTAACATCCGTAAATCTATCAACATAATACACAACATCAACAGCAAGAAAAATAAAAATCACATGATCATATCAATCGACGCACAGAAAGCATTTGACAAGGTCCAACACCCATTCTTGATCAAAACTCTCAGCAAGATGGGAATGGAGGGAACCTTTCTCAATATAGTTAAGGCCATCTACCACAAGCCAGAGGCAAATATTGTCCTCAATGGAGAAAAACTGAAAGCCTTTCCTCTAAATTCTGGCACAAGACAAGGCTGTCCTCTCTCACCACTCCTATTCAACATAGCACTGGAAGTACTCGCTATAGCGATTAGGCAAGAAAAGGATATCAAGGGAATCCAGATAGGAAAGGAAGAAGTCAAGCTCTCACTGTTTGCAGATGACATGATACTCTACTTAGAAAACCCCAAAGACTCTATCAAAAAGCTTCTAGAAACAATAGACTCATATAGCAAGGTGGCAGGCTACAAAATTAACACACAAAAATCAATGGCCTTTCTATACACCAATACTAATAAGGAAGAAATGGACATTAAGAAAACAACTCCATTCACTATAGTGTCACACAAACTCAAATATCTTGGAATCAACTTGACTAAAAATGTGAAGGACCTATACAAGGAAAACTATAAAACTCTGCTCCAAGAAATAAGAGAGGACACGCGGAAATGGAAGCATATACCCTGCTCATGGATTGGCAGGATTAACATCATTAAAATGGCAATACTCCCCAAAGCACTGTACAGATTTAATGCGATCCCCCTAAAGATACCCATGACATTCTTCAAAGAAGTGGACCAGGCACTTTTGAAATTTATTTGGAACAATAAACACCCTCGAATAGCTAAAGCAATCATTGGGAAAAAGAATATGGGAGGAATTACTTTCCCCAACTTTAAACTTTACTACAAAGCAATAGTTATCAAAACAGCATGGTATTGGAATAAAGACAGGCCCTCAGATCAGTGGAATAAGCTTGAATACTCAGAGAATGTTCCCCAGACATACAATCATCTAATTTTTGATAAAGGAGCAAAAAATCCTAAATGGAACAAAGAAAGCCTCTTCAACAAGTGGTGTTGGCAAAACTGGGTAGCCACTTGCAAAAAATTGAACTTAGACCCCCAGCTAACATCATGTACGAAGGTAAAATCCAAATGGATTAAAGACCTCGATATCAGCCCCAAAACCATAAGATATATAGAACAATACGTAGGTAAAACACTCCAGGACATTGAGGCTAAAGGCATCTTCAAGGAAGAAACTGCACTCTCCAAGCAAGTGAAAGCAGAAATTAACAGATGGGAATATATTAAGCTGAGAAGCTTCTGCACCTCAAAAGAAATAGTGCCCAAGATACAAGAGCCACCCACTGAGTGGGAGAAACTATTCACCCAATACCCATCAGATAAGGGGCTAATCTCCAAAATATACAAGGCACTGACAGAACTTTACAAGAAAAAAACATCTAATCCCATCAAAAAATGGGGAGAAGAAATGAACAGACACTTTGACAAAGAAGAAATACAGATGGCCAAAAGACACTTGAAAAAGTGCTCCACATCACTAATCATCAGGGAGATGCAAATCAAAACAACGATGAGATACCACCTCACACCACAGAGAATGGCACACATCACAAAGAATGAGAATAAACAGTGTTGGCGGGGATGTGGGGAGAAAGGAACTCTTATCCACTGCTGGTGGGAATGCCGTCTAGTTCAACCTTTATGGAAAGCGATATGGAGATTCCTCCAAAAACTAGAAATCGAGCTCCCATACGATCCAGCTATACCACTCCTAGGAATATACCCTAGGAACACAAAAATACAATACAAAAACCCCTTCCTTACACCTATATTCATTGCAGCACTATTTACCATAGCAAGACTCTGGAAACAACCAAGATGCCCTTCAACAGACGAATGGCTAAAGAAACTGTGGTACATATACACAATGGAATATTATGCAGCTGTCAGGAGAGATGAAGTCATGAAATTTTCCTATACATGGATGTACACGGAATCTATTATGCTGAGTGAAATAAGTCAGAGAGAGAGAGAAAAACGCAGAATGGTCTCACACATTTATGGGTTTTAAGAAAAATGAAAGACATTCTTGCAATAATAACTTTCAGACACAAAAGAGAAAAGAGCTGGAAGTTCCAGCTCACCTCAGGAAGCTCATCACAAAGAGTGATGAGTTTAGTTGGATAAATAACTACATTTTGAACTGTCCTAATAATGAGAATGTATGAGGGAAATTGAGAACCTGTTTAGAGTACAGGCGGGGGTCGGGTGGGGAGGAGGGAGACTTGGGACATTGGTGATGGGAATGTTGCACTGGTGATGGGTGGTGTTAAAAAAAAAAAAAAAAGAAAAAGTATAAAAGATGCACTACAATTTAGGATTAACTGGAAAAAAAAAGAAATTGTAAAAAAAAAATGTAATACTAAATATTGATTCCTAATCCAAGATTCAAATACCTTTTTGTATTTTATTGTTTTTATAGGACTTTTGAAAAAGTAAAATTACTGCATTTTGTTGCTAAATAAAGCAGTTTGTTGAGAAACCAAACACAAATTGAGTTCTAGGGCCGTAGCCAAAGACTTTGCTATTCCACGATGAAACTGCTGACTAGTCCATAACCTAGGCAATGGCCCCATAAATCTCTAGGTGGCTGAACTAGAGAAGCAGTAGACACTGAAAAAAAAAAAAAAAAAGAAAGAAACTTTATCAATAAGCAGTGTGAGTCCCTTTGCAAAGATGACCAGAAAAATCTATTAATTAAAGAAGGCTGATTTTATTAAAATGGCTGAAGCAATATAAAGCATCTTTTTGATATTTTCAAAATATCACAAAAGGGAGAAGTTAGAGAAGTTTTAGGCTTTTGGGTTTAGGATGAAGTCATGCTTCTTCAAGCAAATAATATAAATATTTGCTGGATATTATTTGTTTCTATAGTTAAAATGTTCTGTCCACTTATTTATATTTATTCAGGTGGTCTCAATCCTTATTTCAATAGTTTAATTATGTGAGAGCAGTAGCCATAGTTCTTACAAAGGGGGAAGTCTTTACTCAATACAAAGAGACTGGCTTTTAGAAAAGCATTAAGTAAAGACTTCTGTGATATTTTCTGTAAAAATGGCAAAATATAGGCTAGACAAAGGGGCTACTAAACCCTACAGGTGTTTATAAATAGAGTACTATTTTCCCTCAGAGAGACGCATCTGCTAAATGAATTGCAAAAAGCAAATCTTTTGCTCCCTCAAAAAAAGAATTGCTATTTCTAAAATAGTAATAAAATTAAATATTAAATCAATAATCAGATAAGAGCAATTTTAGATTAGGTCACAATTGAAGACATACTTTTTGTATTCCAAAGTTTTGTTCTATTATTTTCAACATAAAAAGACACAAATAGATGATTAAGGCTAGAAGAAGGCTACTATTAGAAGAAACATGATCAATAATAATTTAATTTTAGTTTTAGATTTTAGGCCATATCTGACAGTGCTTGGGATTACTCTACACTCTGCACTCAGGAATTACTCCTGGGTTCATTGGATCAAAAGGTATGCCAGAAATTGAACTTGGACAGGCCTAACACAAAGCAAATGCTCACTCTACTTGCTGTACTATCTCTCTGTTTTCTCCAACAATAATTTTTTTCCTAAAATACATTATGGTGCTGGAAGTATAGCACAGCAATTATAACACTTTCCTTTTACACAGTTTATCTCAGTTTGATTCCAGAGAAACACATTTAGTCTTTGAGGACAGAGAAAGAATAAGCCCTGCTGGATCTGACCACCACCCACATAAATGAATAAAAATATGAAAGAAACTAGAAATTCAGCAGGGAATGCCTGTTGCATTTGGTATATAGCCACCAAAATAAAATTAAGACAACTCTTAAAAGACCATGGTAAGCATCAGTTTTAGCTAGAACTATTTAGTTTTTATCACATTGCAAAGATGAACATGATATATAATTTTAGAAAAACTAGAATAACTGATTCAAAGTACTAGAGATCAAACTCAAATACATTATAAATTTTATATTGTATTATATCATTTATGCACATCATATTTAGATATTTAGAGAGAAGTTAGCAATATATGATAAAACAAAGAAAACTGTAATGAAAGGTTGAAAGCATAATATATATACTATATTAAGAAATTATTACAATTAAGGATTTTTTAGCTTGGTGATATTGAAAAACAAAAGCTTGTCAAGCTGTAAATAAAAGAAAGATTTGACATGATTCTTAAGTTTAAAGTGTAACATGTGGTTCACATAACAGTAATACTGACACCAAGGATTTCATTAGTAGGTCTTAATAACTGTATTTATTTCCAAATATAAAATGTTGATTTTTCTATATCTATCTGTAATTTTTCAAAGCAATTTGTAAATCTAGGTTTAGTAATAAAATCAGAGGCAAATCTAAGAATAAAAAAGATTGACCCCCCTTTTTGTGGTCCATTCCCTTTGCTGCCTTTCATGTGCTTTTGTGGGTAATTCATCTAAACTCTGATCCCAATGGCACCAGGAACTGAAAATAGATCCATGGGTTCCATGAAGTAATTAAGGGTTTTTCTTCTGAGCTCAGCTTGAATTAACTTCAAGGAGTCTTGCAGCTGCCTAAATTTTTCACACCAAGTCATGTCATGGTGCATAATTTGATGCTGTAATTTATTCACAGTTAATTCTTATTAAATGAAGCCCAGTGGCAGTTTCACTGTAATAAGGAAAGAAAGTACTGCTTGTTTTATTGCCAGAAAAATGTTCACTGAGGTGAAAAATCGAGACTCACCTATGATCTGTTAATATACAGGTAATTGTTATGTGGAGTTCTCAAATTGAGCAGCTACAAGAGTTCTCGAATTGAACTGCTATGAAATTCCACCCTTATTTTTCTTTTATTACTCTGGCTATTTGAAGATTAGATTCAATTAAAGTTTTCCCATTCTGTTTCAAACTCTAGCACCAAGTTATGCCATTCAAGATTTTACAGCAAATATTGTAACAAAATCAGACAGCCGTCATTTCATTCAGCCATGCTTTCTCTCTTTCTCTCTTTAGGTATTAAAACTGTGATGAAGGAAACAATTGCACTGAATAAGGCAGAATTGTGAAGTAAAGGGAAGAAGTTCTGACAGGTGTGGAAATTGGCTTTGCCAATCTAAAGGCTGGACTAATGTAAAACTTATTACTTCGTGCCAGAATATATTGGTATGTAAGAGATTTGTTGATAGAAGTATAAAAAAATGTGGGAAATATATCAGGTTTTGTGATATCCAGAGCGTTTACTTGGCATAATTTCTTCAAGGTTGAAATTAAAGATTAATACTTAATCCAGTATTAGTGACTGACATTACTACCCAACATTTAGTTGCATGCTAGAAATGTCCAAATCATATTCAGTGGTTCATCTTCCCCACTCAGTCATTCACCAAATCCTATTTTAATCTAATCATCTAAAATTCCCTTTAGAATATTAATAAAATTTATTATTATCAATTTGCATTTCAGAGTACCATTATGAGCTGGACACCATCTAATTCTAAACATCATAAATAAACTAACCATGACTAACAAATTAGTTCACCTGGACAAAGTACATGCTCTGCTTATGTTTGATCCTTAGAACCTGATGGTCCCTGGAGACAACCAGGAGTTACTGAGCTAGAGTTAGATGTAAGGATTGTTGAATGTGGCCCCTCCCCCGAAACCAAGCAACTATACAGAAAGAATAATAAAGTTCCTGGTAATCAGTTCTCTATTCAGTTATAGAAAATATCTATTTCTTCTCCCCAGTCTAAATTTTTCTACTTTTTCAATAAATAAATCTTAAAAAGTTCTAATTTAGCCATGCCAGTGGTGCCTTGAATGCACTTTGCTCTCAGGTAAACAGATCCTGCCTTGAGAGTAGAGCCTGTTCCCTCACATGCAGTGCCCAAAATGCACATTACCAACAGATGAGCAGACTCTATACAGAGCAGAGCCTACTCCCCTACCAGCTGTGCCCTGGGAAGCATATCACTCCCAAGTGAGTGGACCCCACCCTTGCAGAATTTATTCTCTCACTATCAGCACTCTGAACACAAGTCATTACCAGGTGAGTGGACCCCTCCCTGAAGTACAGAGCCAGAGGAGCTAAAGAGTTAATGCAACTAAGTCCTGCAAGCCTGAAAAATACCAGAATAAACAGATCCAAAGAACAGCACCGAAGACACATCCTAGTCACAAATACAAATCCTACAGATGGGATAGAATGCTTAAAACAGCAAGAATACAAAGCGAAATTATATTAAAATGAGCATCCTTAAGATGTATGGGGGCTGGAGAGATAGCACAACAGTAAGGTGTTTGCCTTGCATGCAGAAGGACGGTGGTTTAAATTCTGGCATCCCATATGGTTCCCTGAGCCTTCTGAGATAATTTCTGAGCATAGAGCCAGGAGTGGCTCCGAGCACTGCCAGGTGTGACTGAAAAACAAAGAAACAAACAAACCAAAAAAAAAAAAAAGAAAAAGATTTACAACAGATTTGTCACAAGAAACCATCAAGGACCGTAGGCAGTGTTGGAATATAATGTCAAAACTCAATAAATTGCCAAGAGTACTTCATCCAATCAGACTTACATTCAGGTTTGAAAGGAAGATACACAGCTTCACAAATACAACAGCTCAGAAATCTTTTTTTTTTTTTTTTGGTTTTTGGGCCACACCCATTTGACGCTCAGGGGTTACTCCTGGCTATGCGCTCAGAAATCGCCCCTGGCTTGGGGGGACCATATGGGACGCCGGGGGATCGAACCGCGGTCCTTCCTTGGCTAGCGCTTGCAAGGCAGACACCTTACCTCCAGCGCCACCTACCCGGCCCAACAGCTCAGAAATCTTAAAGACTCAAGCCACCCTTAAAAGAGGAACTGAAAGGTATACTTTAAGATAAGACAAACCAACTGACACACTAAACTTCTACTAAAAGATAGCACTAAATCCCATGACAATTATCTCACTCAGCATCAATGGATTAAATGCACCAGTTAAGAAACTCATACTATAAAATGGATAAAACGTTGAATCAAACTTTTTTTCTGCCTAGATGAAACATATCTAAATAGTCAGAAAAAAATAGACTCAAAGTAAAAGGTTGGAGGATAATCATTCAAGCAAACATTCCTTTAAAAAGGCTGGAATGATCTTACTAATATCATATGACACAGACTTTAGACTTAAAAATTTAAAAGGAACAGATGGACATGTCTTAATAATCAACAGGGAGAAATCACACTCATAAACATATATGTGCCCAATGGGCGGGACCAGCAAAATATTTATAACAACTGCTGACAAATTTGAAGGAAGATATCAATAGCAACAGAATAATAGTGGGAAGCTTCAAAACCACAATGTTATTCATTGATAGATCAATAAGTCTAAAACCTTACAATAATATACTAGCTGTAAAAGGATAAATGGAAGAGAGTGGCCTATTGGATATATGTATATATATACATATATATATATATATATATTTATCAGACACTTAATGACCAGAAAACTGTATATACATTATTCTACAAAGCATATGGGTAACCATTCTTCAAGATAGAGCACATGCTTGATTATAAAACATACATCATAAAATCAAAAGGATAAAAATTATAAGAACTATCTTCTCAGATCAAAATGCACTGAAACTAGAACAGATATGAAAAAAACTTTAACACCTGGAAACTAATTGCTCACTATTGAACAAGCAATAGGCCAGAGATGAAAACAAAGAGCAAATCATAAGATTCCTGAAAAGAAATGAGAATGAAAACAAAAATTATCAGAATTTGTCGACACAGAAAAATCAGTAGTATGAGAAAAATATATAGTTTTGCAAGGATCATCAGAATGAAGAAAGGGCCTACATAAATAACTTAATGGCACAGTTTATAAAGTTTAAAAGTGATCAACAAAATGAAACAAAAATAGGCAAGCAGAAGAAAATAATAAATCTTAGAGCAGAAATTAGTTAACTGAAATCCAAAATGCAATTGAAATAATAAATTAAAACAGGAGGTTTTTTTTGTAAAATAAACAATATAGGTAAACCACTAAAATATAAAGAACAAGAGAGAAAAAAACTAAGCTAAATTGGAAATTAAAGGGGTAGATTATACAGATATGACAGAAATTCAAAGGGTAATCAGAGACTACTTTGAGAAACTCTATGTTGCAAAACAAGATAACCTAGAAAAATGGGTATAGTCTTGGACTCTTCTAACCTTCCAAGGTTGAACCAAAATAATCTTGTATATCTGAACAAACACATCACTATTGAAGAAATTAAAATGTAATAAAATATCTTCCCAAAAACAAAAACCCAGACTCAGGAGATTCACTAATTAATTTCAAGAGGACATACTGCCAATCCTTTGGAAGCTCTTCCAGGAAATTGAGGAAACCCAAACACTCATAATTAGTTTTACAATGTTAACATCACCCTAATAACAAAAGTAGACAGAGAGGCAACTAAAAAGAGAACTACAGACAATATCCCTGCTGGTTGGGTGCAAAGATACTCAACAAAACTCTAGCAAACAGGATCCAATGTCTCATCAAGAAGGTCATACACCATGACCAAATAGGGTTTATTCCAGAGATGAAAGGATGGTTTAACATCTGCTAGTCAATCAATGTAATATCCTATATCAACAGAAGAAAAATAAAAACCATATGATCATATCAATAAATGCAGAGAAAGCATTTTAAAAGTTCCAAGACACATTCATGATAAGAAAAATTCTTAACAAGATGGGAATGGAAGAAACTTTTCTCAATATAGTCATAACAGTTTACATCAATCCCAGGACAAATATTATACTTATGGAGAAAAACTTAAAGCCTTTCCTCTAAAATCTGGCACAAGATAAGGCTGTCCCCTCCCACCACTTATATTCAAAATAGTGCTGGTTGTATATGCTTTAGAAATTAAAAGAAAAATATATCAAGGGAATTCAGATAAGAAAGGATGAATTCAAGCTCTCACTATTTGCAGATGGCATTATATTATATATAGAAAATCCAAAGACCCTATCAAAAAGCTTCTGGAAAAAACAGATTTGTATAGAAAAGTGTCAGGTTTCACCTTAAACTATAGAATATGGAATTATGTATATACAAGGTATTGTCCATAATTTAACTAATACCACTAAGATCCATTGCCCTTACCATAACTCTAAATTACTAGCTTTTACTCAAATATATCTTCCTCTAAACTTGAAGTTAATGCTTTTGTATTGTGGCTTAAATATATTATTTTAACATTTTCAACCCAAGAATTTAATATTTAACATCTTCTTTAATTCGTATCTTTTATACCAACATCCACTACCTGACATCACTCAAAAACTTCTTCCCTTTGATTAAATGAGTAAAGTAATATGAGCTTTACTCATATTGCTAGCTTTGCTTTTTTTTTTTTTTTACATATATTCAAAGTTGCCTTTCTAATTGATTGTGAAGGTCTATCTTACAGAGATGGTGATAATTTCTTCTTAAATATCTTATATACTATACCACATCTGGGAAAAGATTGAAAAGTATGATGTGAGAAAATCAAGCATTTATTGACCATGGAACAAAGAGGACAAAAATTAGCATATGGCATGTTGTTTATATTTCTCACTTCTTTCTTGCTTTTGGTACCACATCAGTCATGCTCATGGATTGCTTCTGGTATGTTTCTCAGGGTTATGAATGTAGAACAAAGCCACGCCTCAAACATACAAAGCATGTACACTTTGACCTATTGCCCTAATATTCCTCCATTTCTTAATTAGAGGAGTTAATACATCGATGTACTCAGTTAATGAAAATTCATTGGACTTATACTTTTGATTTGTGATAAATTATATATGTTTCACCTCAATAAAAAGTTTAACAAGAAGAAATAAATTATATATTTTTGCTCATCAGTACATAAAAGATAAGGCATTTGTCTCGCGTGCAGCCAATCCTCTTTGATTCTCCACCAGAACACATGGTCCCCTGAGCCTGGACAGGATCGATACTTCCCTGCCTCATTAGGGATAACGGTGAGATGAAACCAAGACACTTTGTAACACCCTGACTTTGAGTTAGGATCTGTGCTAAAACCAAGAACTTTAATTACTGATGCCTGACTACAATAACCGTGATTGAGGAGAATTTTCCCTGGGTCCATAAAGAAAGACTTGTGGTTAGACAAATTAATATGTCTGGAGCCTGTAGTTGGTCTTATGGAATGATGTGTCATGGGTAGGGACACTCTGTGTTTATGTCAAAGGTTTTTATTTTCTTTCTATTTCCCCAACTTTTGCTGTGTCTATGAAAAAAACTCCATCCCTTTTTTATCTTTTAGTTAGGGGCTCCTTCCTTTATCAAAGAACCTTGGGACACGAATTATTTTGTTTTTCTTCATATTTCTGCATTTTTGTATAAATTAAGAAGAAATAAAAAGAGGAAAGGAGGGGCCGGAGAGATAGCATGGAGGTAAGGCGTTTGCCTTTCATGCAGGAGGTCATCGGTTCGAATCCCGGCGTCCCATATGGTCCCCCGTGCCTGCCAGGAACAATTTCTGAGCCTGGAGCCAGGAATAATCCCTGAGCACAGCCGGGTGTGACCCAAAAACCACAAAAAAAAAAAAAAAAAAAAAAAAAAGTAAAAAAAGAGGAAAGGAAAAAAGAAGGGGGGGCAAGGGCTAAGTAGTCTCAGGTGCATTGGTGGAGATAAAAACAATAGAACTAAATATCAGGGCCAAAGTCAACAACTGGGAATCAAGAGACCAAAACATTAACAATCTAAACTTAAAATGAGTCTATTATATTGGCAGGCCAAGGGGAATATGGTGGTGGTATAGGATGCACTCTGGGAGCATTGGTCGAGGGAAGTCAACACTGATGGTGGGAATGACCCTGATTCACTGAAATCCAACCATGAAGGACTTTGTAAATTAGAACGAATTCAATGAAATAAAATACATTTTTTTAAAAAAAAGAAAAAAGAGAGATACGTGAGCACAGAATGAGAAGTCCTGAGAATCACCAGGTTTGATCCTATCCATTTCCATAATTGTTGTTAAAAATTCACTGGAAAAGGATTGTCAGAATGGACAGAAATGTAAACTATGCCTTTGCAGTGTGCTGAACATAATATTCTGATGAACATAAGCATTTGTGGGGAAAATGTATATTTTACTTAGGATTTGGAATAAAGATTTATGTTCTAAATTCCTAAAAGATTTTTTGATATACATTTATATACAAAGTCAACAGAACTGTGATCCTCATCAAAGCTCATATTTGCATCAAAATAGCTCAAAAAGAAGAACATTTTCTATTTTTTAATTTTATTTAAACACCTTGATTATATACATGATTATGTTTGGGTTTCAGTCATGTAAAGAACACCATCCATCACCAGTGAAACATTCCCATCACCAATCTCCCAAATCTCCCTCCCCTTCCGCCCCCCGCCTGTACTCTAGACAGGCTTTCCATTTCCCTCATACATTCTCATTATTAGGACAGTTCAAAATGTAGTTATTTCTCTAACTAAACTCATCACTCTTCGTGGTGAGCTTCCTGTGGTGAGCTGGAATTTCCAGCTCTTTTCTCTTTTGTGTCTGAAAATTATTATTGCAAGAATGTCTTTCATTTTTCTTAAAACCCATAGATGAGTGAGACCATTCTGTGTTTTTCTCTCTCTCTCTGACTTATTTCCCTCAGCATAATAGATTCCATGTACATTCATGTATAGAAAATTTCATGACTTCATCTCTCCTGACAGCTGCATAATATTCCATTGTGTATATGTACCACAGTTTCTTTAGTTATTCGTCTGTTGAAGGGCATCTTATTTGTTTCCAGAATCTTGCTATGGTAAATAGTGCTTCAGTGAATATAGGTGTAAGGGAGAGGTTTTTGTATTGTATTTTTGTGTTCCTAGGGTATATTCCTTTGAGTGGTATAGATGAATCGTATGGGAGCTCAATTTCCAGTTTTTAAAGGAATCTCCATATCACTTTCCATAAAGGTTGAACTAGACAGCATTCCCACCAGCAGTGGATAAGAGTTCCTTTCTCTCCACATCCCCGCCAACACTGTTTATTCTCATTCTTTGTGATGTGTGCCATTCTCTGGGGTGTGAGGTGGTACCTCATAGTTGTTTTGATTTGCGTCTCCCTGATAATTAGTGATGTGGAGCATTTTTTCATGTGTCTTTTGGTCATTTGTGTTTCTCCTTACTCAAAGTGTCTGTCCATTCCTTCTCCCCAATTTTGATGGGATTAGATGTGTTTTTCTTGTAAAGTTCTGTCAGTGCCTTGTATATTTTGGAGATTAGCCCCTTATCTGATGGGTATTGGGTGAATAGTTTCTCCCACTCAGTGGGTGGCTCTTGTATCCTGGGTACTATTTCCTTTGAGGTGCAGAAGCTTCTCAGCTTAATATATTCCTATCTGTTAATCTCTGCTTTCACTTGCTTGGAGAGTACAGTTTGCTCCTTGAACATTCCTGTAGTCTCAATGTCCTGGAGTGTTTTGCCTATGTGTTGTTCTATATATCTATGGTTTCAGGTCTGATATTGAGGTCTTTAATCCATTTGGATTTTACCTTCATACATGATGTTAACTGGGGGTCTAAGTTCAATTTTTTGCAAGTGGCTAGCCAGTTCTGCCAACACCACTTGTTGAAGATGTTTTCTTTGCTCCATTTAGGGTTTCTTTCTCCTTTATCAAAAGGTAGGTGACTGTATGTATGGGGAACATTTTCTGAGTATTCAAGCCTATTCCACTGATCTGAGGTCCTGTCCTTATTCCAATACCTTGCTGTTTTAATAACTATTACTTTGTAGTAAAGGTTAAAGTTGGGGAAAGTAATTCCTCCCATATTCTTTTCCCCAATGATTGCTTTAGCTATTCGAGGGTGTTTATTGTTCCAAAGGAATTTCAAAAGTGTCTGATCCACTTCTTTGAAGAATGTCATCGGTATCTTTAGAGGGATGGCATTAAATCTGTATAATGCCTTGGGGAGTATTGCCATTTGATGATGTTAATCCTGCCAATCCATGAGCAGGGTATGTGTTTCCATTTCCACGTGTCCTCTCTTATTTCTTGGAGCAGAGTTTTATAGATATTTTTGCATAGGTCCTTCACATTTTTAGTCAGGCTGATTACAAGATACTTGAGTTTGTTTGGCACTATTGTGAATGGGGTTGTTTTCTTAATGTCCATTTCTTCCTTATTACTATTGGTGTATAGAAAGGCCATTAATTTCTGTGTGTTAATTTTGTAGCCTGCCACCTTGCTATATGAGTCTATTGTTTCTAGAAGCTTTTTGGTAGAGTCTTTAGGGTTTTCTAAGTAGAGTATCATGTCATATGCAAACAGTGAGAGCTTGACTTCTTCCTTTCCTATCTGGATTCCCTTGATATCTTTTTCTTGCCTAATCGCTATAGCAAGTACTTCCAGTGCTATGTTGAATAGGAGTGGTGAGAGAGGACAGCCTTGTCTTGTGCCAGAATTTAGAGGGAAGGCTTTTAGTTTTTCTCCATTGAGGATAATATTTGCCACTGGCTTGTGGTAGATGGCCTTAACTATATTGAGAAAGGTTCCTGTAGCAGGTCAGCCCCTGAAGAGTTTGACTGATGGAGGGATGGAGAATGAGGCCCCTTTCTTCCAGCTCGGAGCACGTGTCTGCCACCCTGTCTAGCCCACGGTTCTGAGGTGAAACGGCGGGTAAACAGCTCGCAGACAATCAGGCTTCTGGAAATATTTGCTTTATTCGGATGGACAAAACTGAAGTCCAAAGACTCAGATTCAGTTCCAGCCAGCAAAAGGCCCCCGCCTTCCACAGACCCTTGCTCTTATAGTCCAGAGTCAGGTCCCACCCAATGGTGGGATCAGATACCAACCAATGGTGGAAGCAGAATCAGGTCCTACCCTAGGGTGGGGGCAGAATGCCAGGTCACACCCTAGGGTAGGACACAATCACATAATCAGATTAGGGTGAGCAACATAGTAATCCCCCAAAATATTTACATACACAACAATTCCCCCTTTTGTTTTTAGTAAACAAACAATATTGTCTACAATTATTAAAAGAAAAATTAGTCACTAATAAAAGAGCGGCTGTTTGCATAAGCGCATCACAGGAAAATGTAAAGAAAAACTTCTAACCTAAGCACAGGGTGTCTAAAACCAGAAACATGTATCAAGGAATCAACTACAAGCTCCTGACAAGATAAATCTAAGACATACATAGATCTTTCGAAGAGATATCAGAAAGGTTGTGTAGCAGGCAAGGAGAAGCACCTTTTCTTTATTTGTTGTTGTTGTTGTTGGTTTTTGGGTCACACCTGGCAGTGCTCAGGAGTTACTCCTGACTCCACGTTCAGAAATCGCTCCTGGCAGATACCGGCATTTGAATCAATGACCTTCTGCATGAAAGGCCAACGCCTCACCTCCATGCTATATCTCCAGCTCCATTTTCATTCAAGTTCAGGTAGACCAGAAAGCCCATCTTTGAGGGCATTGAACTAGGCCTTTATTTCAGAAGAAGAGGCTCATACACCCTCTGCACAGTGGGGAGCCACTGCAATGGTGATCAATAGGTATCTGAACTTAGTCCAAGTTCTTAATCCTGTCTGAAGTCCATAAGATGTCTGAAATTGATGTTGACTATTTATAGATGGGAGCTTAAGTCACAAACCAAAGCAAAATGTTTAAGGCAGAGACCCTCCCTGTGTAAATAAACAACTTGAGGGCCCATCCAAAATGGATGGAACCTTCTATAAACCTAGTATTTTGCCTATGATGCGCCCAGCAAAAAACCCTGAGAACAGACAAAAATATCATTTAGGAAATTATAGACAATAATATCTAACACACAAACCTAAAGTCAAGAAAGCAAAACATTAATGTAATACAACATCGATTCCTAATATTAAAAACTAAAATAGAAAAACATTAATTACGATAGTCAAAAGAAGTGTAGTACCAAATATAACTTCAAAGGATTACAGTTATAGGAAAAACAACAGATGAAATTTCTACAGAGTTCAATACCAATCTGTAAATATGAGGGGTCTGGAACTCCAAAAAGACCGGCAGAAGACACTTGATGTGTCTGGAAAAGCGGATTGAAGCCTTGTACAGGAGATAACATCAAGCTGAATAAAGAAGGAAGGCCAGTACAGTCATCCATGTGTTGGGGCATCCCCAAGCGTTACATCATTACATCATAAGTTGGTTGGGCTTCTGTATTTCCTATGGGATCGGTGCAATCTTGGGGTAGCCATTGTAGAAACGGTCAACAATAGCATTGTGTATGTGGATGGAAAACCAGAAATTCAGATAGCACAGTTTAACTGGGATCCAGAGACCGTGGGTCTTGTCCATGGATCTTTTCTCTGGGGTTACATTGTGACACAAATTCCAGGTGGCTTCATTTCCAACAAGTTTGCAGCATATATGGTGTAAAACTCCAATAGTCATGGATTTCTTCTTCCAGCCGAGATCAGGAAGCTTGTAGTTGTGGGTGAAGGAGATGGGTTGCACATGTGAAATCCTGAAAATTAAAATGTTAAGGACTAGGAAGAGAGAAGGAAGGATAAGGAAGACTAATTTGGGGAAGATAAAGTTAGGAAAAAGGAAACTATATACAAAATATGCAGAACAGACAGACACTAAACAAGACATACATACACAGACTTCACAAAAAATATGGCCATAACACTCACTCATACTAAAAAATATTTGTTGGAAAGGATCCAAAATAGAGCAAAAGAAAAGAGAATTCAGCTGAATCAACTAAAAGCTCCTTTAAATGTAATAGCCGGCAATTGTTTAGATAAATCATTTCAAATTCACTAAAATTTTTTTTTTTTGCCTAGCAGATCTGAAAGAGAATTTCATGCGTAATACAAACATGGACAACTCTACTATACGTGTATATCAGTATATATACAAAGTTATTGTATAACAGTAACTTTATGATAATCAATCATAGGCAAGAAGCACTGTGAAGAAAGTCCACCTAAAATTATCATTATGTCAGCGTCTTAAAACCTAAATTGAGGGAAATAAAGCAATGATGTTAAAATAAAAAGAGTGAAAGTCGTTAAATGAGTATACCTAGAAAGAAAAACAACATTAATATGATGAGAAATTTCTCTTTCAGGTGAACCTTGACTAAATTAATTTGTAAAATTTCATGATTAACTGAGACCTAGAGCAATAATGAAATTAAGACATAAATCCATCCTACAAGGAAACACATTGGGGATTCATGATTTTCAATCTATATTCATTGATCATGCCTGTGGAAAGAATCCTAGAGCATTAATAGCAACTGATAAGGAAGTAAAATGATTATCTGGTGTTCATTGTAGATCTCTAAGAAATATAAAACAGGATGTATGCTGCTGTGGATTTCACCAATGTATTAGGGACTTTTTTGATCTTCTTGTCATCAAAATTGATCCAGTGTTGTTTTGCAGCAATTTTACAGTATGAATTACAGTGTCCATAGTGAACTTTACCATAATGGTTTGACACCGATGATAAGTTGTATTTCTTAATCTTGCTTTTATTCTCTGAAGTGAATTCCTCTAAATTGAGGTCTTCTAAAGGAAAATCTACATAAGTATGCAATTTTTTTATTTGTTTGCCATCAAAAGCAAAACGTTTCAAGTATATTATAAGTACTGGTGGCAGTTTCCATAAATACGTTTTCTTTGAAAAATCCCTTCTATTTTTGCAACTGTTGCACAGAACTTTGTTGTCATTTCTTAATTCTTCTTCCTTAAAAAATTCAGAGAGGCATTCCTGTAATGTACATTTATCTGTAGATGTAACAGCCAAAGACAAATGAACAAATGTCTCATAAACCTCAGACTTTTGGTGGCAAGTGAGACACTGGAGTATAGATTTGAATTGTCCTTGAAAGAGATCATAAATAATAGATTTATGAGCCTTTTGGTGTTCTGGACTAAATTGTTCATAATTTTCATTTCCCATGAGATGTGTAGTTTTGTCTGTCATTAGATTTACAGTAAGCAAGTCCTGATGTAATCCCTCTATTAGGAACATCAGTAGTTCGTGAGGATCCTGCTGATTGTGTCCAGCAAACTGGTCATTAAGTAAACCAATTGTTACTTTGAAGCTTTCAGGGTTAATATATCTATGAAATCCATTTCCCATGGTTTTGATGAGCCGACCAAATTCTTCGGCTAATTTACCTTCATGCCCCATCGGATTTTTCTTGTTAATATCCTTTTTATAATGATCTTTATAAAAATACTGAGTTAAGTCTGAAATATTATACAAGCATTGCAATATTGAGTTCATGTAGCAAGAGTTTCCTATATTTTGGAGTCCAGTTAAGACAGGTTCCTGTCTTTCCTTTTGCATCTCGGAGTGTAAGGGTTTATCACTACCATCAGTCTCACTCATTGTATGGTGTGTGACAGCTAAATCGTTCCCTGCCCCAGAGACCTTAGTAATATTACTGCTGTTAGTGTCTGAAGTATTCTGTTTTTTCTCTGAAGGGGAGTTTGTAGTCTGAACCTGATCATTTGTGCTAGCCCGATTTCTAACAAGACGTAATGGAACCCAAAATTTCTTGGGAGGGTCATCATTTATAGAAACATAGGCATAACCCCTTCCTCTTAGGAGAAGATAGCCAGCTATCCATTTTTGATCCTCCTTGATCCAAATAGGTTTATGGGTTGTTTCTTGTCTCTGAATATCTTCTTTAAAATGTCTTTCCGCTGCAGTGTAGCTTTCCCCTTGGGGTAAGTTAAAGTAATTTAGTGTGATAAGAGTCAAAGATAGCAAATCCGTTGGTGGTAAACCTCTTTTTCTATTTTTTTGCAATTGAGTTTTTAAGGTTCTGTGAGTCCTTTCTACAATGGCCTGTCCCCTACAATTGTAAGGAATTCCTCTGAGATGTCTTATCTGCCATTCCTTACAAAAAAATTCAAAAGTTTTGCTAACATAGGCTGGCCCATTATCAGTTTTTATAGAATATGGAATACCCATCACAGAGAAACATTGTAAAAGAAAACTACAAGCAGCCTTAGATTTTTGAGAAGACATGGGAATTGCCCACATAAACCGAGAATAAGTGTCCACCACAACATGAAGATAAGGTTTCCTTGGAAATTAATCTGTTTGAGTTATATCCATTTGCCAAAGTTCGTTAGATTGTAAGCCTCTTGGGTTTGCTCCTGCTATGTGAGTCTTTTTTGTTAACGGTGCACATACGTTGCAGTTTTCTACGATTTCTCTAGCTTGCCTCCATGGAATTTGGTAATTCACATGTAAACGGCGAGCATTTGTGTGTAGGGCTGAATGTTCCTCTACAGGTGATTTAAATATAGGCATTGCTAGCAAGTCAGCAGTTTTATTTCCTTGAGCCATAGGTCCTGGAGGACCTGAGTGGGCTCTAATATGTGTGATGAAGATGGGCTCAGTTCGTTTTTGAAGAAGCTGCTGTAATTGTTTAAGTAAGTCCTGTATGATCGGGTTATTAGCATTAAGGGATGCAGTGGCTATCACATGACATAAATTTACCACATACAAAGAATCAGAAACTATATTCATGGCTTCAGATACATTTTCTAATAGGTAAATTAACGTTGCTAATTCAACTTTCTGTGCAGATTTATATTTGGTATCTATGGTCATATTAATGTTGTCTCCAGTTATTCCTCCTTTTCCATTTTGGGATCCATCAATGTAAAAAACCTTGGCATTGGGAATAGGGGAATCCCGAACAATTGAAGAAATAACAAACTGAGTTTTCTTTAAAAAGTCCCAAATTTTTCCTGCTGGATAATGGGAGGATATTTCTCCTGTGAAATCTGAGGGGGCCCTTTGTAGAGATTCATTAATTGGTAATATTGACTCAATTTCCATTTTTGGTACTGGCAAAACTATTATATATGGGTCAAAACCTAGTAAAGATATAGATCTGAGTCTTGCCTTGATAATAATCTCTGAAATCAGTTGCAAGTAGGGGACTACTGAGCGAGGTTGTTTGTTATGTAAATACACCCATTCCAAAGGTCCTGACTGTTGCATCAAGGCCCCTGTGGGGGTTTCTATAGTAGGGAAGATTAACAGTAATACCTTTTCTCCTGGGATGAATCTTGAGAGAAACGATTTTGTAATCTGCTCAAGAAGATGTCCAATTCATTTTTGGCAGCTGTTGTTAAATTTCTCGGGCTATCTAAAGCAGGGTCACCCTCCAACGTTTTAAACAGATTAGATAACTCTGCATTTGGGATTCCTAGTGCAGGGCGGAGCCAATTTACGTCACCTAAAAGTCTCTGAAAATCATTAAGCATTCTGAGGTTTTCTTTTTTGATAGAAAATTTTTGTGGACGTATAGACGTCCGGTCCAAAATAAAACCCAAATATTGATACGGTGGCATTATCTGTATTTTTTCTAAAGCTATTTTCAGTCCTGATGTTTGTAAACAGTCAGTAACATAAGAGTATAATTCCTGTAAATCTGTTTCGTTATTCATTGTGAGCAAGATATCATCTGTATAATGAAATATCATGGCTTGAGGAAATTTTTCACGAGCAGGGCTCAAAACCTTATCTACAAAAAACTGACACATGGTTGGGGAATTCAGCATGCCTTGGGGGAGAACAGTCCATTGGAAACGTCTGCAGGGATGGGTATTATTGAGAGAAGGAACTGAGAATGCAAAACGTTTTTTATCATCTGGGTGGATAGGAATATGGTAGAAGCAGTCTTTCAGATCAATTATAATTAGTGGCCATTCCTTTGGAATAACTACAGGTGATGGTAAACCAGTCTGCAATTTGCCCATAGGTATCATGGATAAATTTATAGCTCTAAGATCCATCAAAAGTCTCCATTTACCGGATTTCTTTTTTATAGTGAATATAGGTGAATTCCATTGAGAAAAAAATGGTTCAATATGTCCTAAACTTAGCTGTTCCTCCACTAATTCTGTCAGCACCTTTAATTTATCAGTTTTAAGGGGCCACTGACCTGTCCAAATTGGTTCATCAGATTTCCATTTTATTTTTATTGGTGCTGGTGTTTTTACGGTAGTGGCCCCCACTAAAATTTTTGGGTTTTTAAATCAAAAGAAGGTTCGGGCTCTTCTGGAGCTAATGGGATGTGGAATTCTGCTTTCCACTGTTTGTGTAGGTCACGGCCCCACAGGGATGGTGAAAATGGGCCCACGTGAGGTCTGATTATTGCTTTTTGATTTTCTGGGCCGTAAAATAGTATAGTCCTCGTACTCAACAGACAGGAACTCAGGCCTCCTATTCCTTCTAGGGAATACGGGATTTCCTGAAGAGGCCAATTTTCTGGCCATTCTTTATCAGAAATTACGGTAACCTGAGCACCTGTATCTATCATTCCATCAAAGGGTTTGCCTTCCAAGTGAAGTTTGATCATTGGGTGTTCATCTTTACATTTAGTAACCAGAGCCACGATTGGGTTTTGAGCAGCACCCGGATCTGTGCTTCCAAAACCTCCAATTCTAGTCTTATCTGAAGTCCCAAATTTGACATAAGGCACTATTACTATCTGGGCAATCGCTTCTCCTTTTTTAAAGGTCCATGTAACTGGTACAGTAATAACTACAATGATTTCTCCCATGGAATCTGAGTCAATGACACCAGTGATTACTGATATACCCTTTATGTTGAGGGAACTTCTGCCAAGAATCAAACCCATGGTATCTGGGGGTGGCGGGCCTACAATGCCAGTTTCTAACATGTAAGGGCATGCTCCTGGGTAAATTGTAATGTCCTCTGGGCATAATATGTCTAATCCGGCACTCCCTGAAGTAGAGTGGATTAATTCCCTTATCGTGATGAATTTTCTTGGGCTGGGCTTGGAAGGATTATTGTCTGTGAACTTTGCCCCTGATTTGGAAGGGCCTGGGGGGAGCCCCTGTAGGCGTTTCCCTGCATCTTGTATGTGTGTTCTTGGGGAGCTGAATTTATAAGGAGACGACAATTTCTTTTGATATGTCCCTGTTTTCCACAATGGTAGCAGGCGATTTGCCTCCTGGGGACTGTGTTGAAACCTCTACTTAGGTTATTATTAATGAGGTTTCTGGATCTGCAATCTTTCGCCCAGTGGCGACCCCTTTTGCATTTTGGGCAAAGACCTGGTTTCCGGAAAGTGTTCTGTCCCCGAGGGGAGTAAGGCGTTGTTCCCTTGGTAACTGGGAAGGTTTGTACTGAGTCTGAGTGGGGTGGGGGTTGGGGTTCCACATAGACATTCCGGCAGGCATAAAGGTAATCATTCAGATCTGACTTTTCATTTAATGTATTCAATACTAATCTACAGGCTGAATTTGCATTATGATAGGTCAAAGATTTTACTAGGAAGTTTCTAATCTCCTCATCTTCCACCTGTAACTTCAGAGCATCTTTAATCTTACCTACAAACTCTGCAAATGACTCATAAGGCCCTTGGGTAATTTTTAAAAAGTTTCCTCTACCAATGCTGTTAGAATCAATTTTTTCCCATGCTGACAATGCAATCTCCCTGATTAAATTTAAGATTTCCTTAGGTAAAGCTGCTTGTGTCTGAATATTTGCAAATTGATTTTCTGCCATCAATAATTCATACGATAGAGTAACACCTGCCACTTGCTTTTTCATACCATCCGGACTATATAATTTAGCTTTTACGCCTTCTGAATAGTACATTTCCCATTCAGTTCGCTGTTTAGACGACAGGCATATTTCAGCGATTCTTTTAAAATCATACAAAGTCCAAGATGAGTTATGACTCCAAAGTCTTAATAACTCCACACTGTATGGCGATTTTGGCCCATTTTCTTTACATGATCTTTTAAACCGATCTAATTCTTCCATCTGATAGGGTACATAGTTAGAAACATTTACCCCGTCTATAGGGGATAAGGCCTGATTAGCAAAATTATTCTGAATAGAGCTCTGAGACCGAGCATGTGGTTCATCGTTTGAATCTGCTCTGCTCTGCGATTCAATTTTGTGACTAGAAGGAGGCATACTTCGTGGAGTTAGCACTGGAGGTAGATCATTATCTGAGTCACTACTGTCAAGCAATTCACTAGAATCAGGCTTAACATTCTGAGTTGTTTTTCTTCCAGCAAAAATTTCTATATTGTTGATGGTGGGGCTGGACTCGTCAGCCTGCACCTTGGTCTGAGTTTTCGTCAGATAAATTTCCTTATTATCTATACTGGTTTTAGCCTCACCATTTCTACACTTTCTATTTCCTAAATAGAAATAACAGCAAATAACTATGCTCATAATAATAACATTAGTCAACACAGAAATTCCACAAACTATGATGGCTAGAGACACTACACTTTTCATTTGAAATATAGACCACAACCATCCAACTGCAGTGATTGTCCTTAGATCAAAACCAATTAGTTTTAAACAAAATGGAATGATCCACTTGTATACTAGAGCACCAATGCGTAAGACTAAGGGTGGTAAAATCCACATGACTAACCACAGAAACCATTTGATGGTCAGCATAGGAAATTTCCAATGAAGTATTTCACTTACAGTTCTGAGGGTCCAGGGTTCAGGTCCCTGTCCAGGCGCCATTATGTAGCAGGTCAGCCCCTGAAGAGGTTGACTGATGGAGGGATGGAGAATGAGGCCCTTTTCTTCCAGCTCGGAGCACGCGTCTGCCACCCTGTCTAGCCCACGGTTCTGAGGTGAAACGGCGGGTAAACAGCTCGCAGACAATCAGGCTTGTGGAAATATTTGCTTTATTCGGATGGACAAAACTGAAGTCCAAAGACTCAGATTCAGTTCCAGCCAGCAAAAGGCCCCCGCCTTCCACAGACCCTTGCTCTTATAGTCCAGAGTCAGGTCCCACCCAATGGTGGGATCAGATACCAACCAATGGTGGAAGCAGAATCAGGTCCTACCCTAGGGTGGGGGCAGAATGCCAGGTCACACCCTAGGGTAGGACACAATCACATAATCAGATTAGGGTGAGCAACATAGTAATCCCCCAAAATATTTACATACACAACAGGTTCCTTCCATTCCCATCTAGCTGAGAGTTTTGATCAAGAATGGGTGTTGGACCTTATCAAATGCTTTCTCTGCATCTATTGATATGATCATGTGGTTTTTATTTTTCTTGTTGTTGATGTTGTGTATTATGTTGATAGATTTATGGATATTAAACCATCCTTGCATTCCTGGAATGAAACCTACTTGATCGTAGTGGATAATCTTCTTAATGAGGCACTGAATCCTATTTGCCAGAATTTTGTTGAGGATCTTTGCATCTCCATTCATCAGTGATATTGGTCTGTAATTTTCTTTTTTCATAGCATCTCTGTCTGGAGTAGGTATCAAGGTGATGTTGGCTTCATAAAAGCTATTTGGAAGTGTTTTCGTTTGTTCAATTTCATGAAAGAGACTTGCAAGGAATGGCAGTAGTTCCTCTTGGAAAGTTTGAAAGAATTCATTAGTGAATCCATCTGGGCCTGGGCTTTTGTTTTTGGCAGATATTTGATTACCATTTTAATTTCATCAATAGTGATGGGGTGTTTAGATATGCTACATCCTCTTCATTCAACCATGGAAGATTATAAGAGTCCAAGAATTTTTCCATTTCTTCCAGGGTCTCATTATTAGTGGCATAAAGTTTCTCAAAGTAGATTCTGATTACCCTTTGAATCTCTGCCATATCAGTTAGTGATCTCTCCTTTTTCATTCCTAATATGATTTTTCAAGGTTCTCTCTTTCTTTGTTAGTTTTTCCAGAGGTCTATCAATCTTGTTTATTTTTCAAAGAACCAACTTCTGCTTTCGTTGATCTTTTGGATTGATTTTTGGGTTTCCACTTCGTTGATTTCTGCTCTCAGCATTATTTCCTTCTGTCTCCCTATTTTTGGGTTCTTCTGTTGAGCACTTTCTAGTTTTATTAGCTGTGTCATTAATTTACTCAGGTAAGCACCTTCTTCCTTCCCGATGTGTGCTTGCAAAGCTATAAATTTTCCTCTCAGTACTGCTTTTGCTGTGTTCCATAAGTTCTGATAGTTTGTGTCTTTATTGTCATTTGTTTCCAGGAACCTTTTGATTTTTCTCCTTGATTTCATCTCGGATCCACTGGTTATTCAGTATGAGACTGTTTAACTTTCAGGTGTTAAAGTTTTTCTTCTGTTTCCCTTTGGAATTCACAAATAATTTCAGAGCCATGTTTTCAGTGAAGGTAGCCTACAAAATTTCTATCCTCTTGATATTATGGAGGTATGTTTTATGTGCCAGCATGTAATCTATCCCATGTACATTGGAGAAGAATGTGTATCCAGGTTCTTGGTATGGAGTGTCATATATATATATATATATATATTGAATATATATGAATATATATATTCACTAGGCCTCTTTCTTCCATTTCTCTCCTCAGGTCCAGTATATTCTTGTTGGTTTTCAGTCTGGTTGACCTATCTAGTGATGACAAAGCCGTGTTGAGGTCCCCCACAATTATTGTGTTGTTATATTGATATTATTTTTCAGATTTGTCAACAATTGTATTAAATATTTTGCTGGCCCCTCATTCAGTGCATATATGTTTAGGAGAATTATTTCTTCCTGTTCTACATACCCCTTGATTAATATAAAATGTCCACCTTTGTCCCTTACAACCTTCCTGAGTATAAAGTTTGCATTATCTGATATTAGTATGGCCACTCCAGCTTTTTTATGGGTGTTGTTTGCTTGGATAATTTTTCTCCAGCCTTTTATTTTGAGTGTATGTTTGTTCTGACTATTCAGGTGTGTTTCTTGTAGGCAGCAGAAGGTTGGATTGAGTTTTTTGATCCATTTAGCCACTCTGTGTCTTAACTTATGCACACTGCATATATCTTATTTTGCAATGAAGAAACTAAACAGATACAAATACAATATGTGGCCCACGGGCCATAGTTTGAGGACCACTACTACTTGGTGGCTGTTCTATGTAGTAATTGGAGACCATGCACTTTTGGGGGTATATTGAATTCTAGCCTCCAGCACGCAAAGCATAATATCTGCCTGTTTAGGTTTGGAATTTCTATGCACCCTTCAAGCGTATCACTTCTCCCCAAATTCCTCTGAACATCAACCTGAAAGAACTCTTTACCCAATCCTTTGGTGACATAATGAAGTGTTGTAATATACACTTTATTCTAAAGGCATGAGTAATTAAATAATTAGTGATTAGTAATTGAAAGCATCCTTCAGATTTTACCCATTCTATGTACTCTCCCTGTAAGTTGGGTGTAAAGGCTAGGATAGTTAGGGAGGACTAAGATAGATGAACTTAAAGTTTATATCCTCTTATCACCTGATAGAAGAATTCTCTACTCTTAGATCACCAAAGGGTTCTTCATCAGTTTCCTAACATAGCAAATACACCTTTATTGCTCTTATCATAGTTAAGTTGGTTTGGGAGCCAAATCTGGCAATGGTCAATGTTGACTCCTGGCTCTGTGCTCAGAGGTCACCTTAACAGTGCTCAGAGAACATATGTGGTACTAGGATCAAGCAAAGATTGACTAAGTGCCATGAAGTATTAGTAGATGGGCAGTGTTTTTTCTTAAACCAAGTTCACTGAAAAAAACTAGAGA
Source organism: Suncus etruscus (assembly GCF_024139225.1). Lineage (NCBI taxonomy): Eukaryota > Metazoa > Chordata > Mammalia > Eulipotyphla > Soricidae > Suncus > Suncus etruscus. The sequence continues at coordinate 75,949,294 of NC_064848.1, forward strand.
ATTTTTGGCTGGGGTTCTCATTTTAGCTGTTTATTTGTTTTTTTACTTCCATTATTTTGTATTTACTTGTAATGTTTTGTTGAATTTGAGACTTTAGAGGTAAGAAGTAAACTATAGACGAAGTTCTAAATATTTCCCTATGTTAATGTATTGAATAAGCCCACTGGTAACATAGCTCCATGAGTTTCTTCTCTTTGTAGGATACATACATTTTCCTCTTCTAAGCTGGAGTGTCAAGGCAATCTTGATCTTTGCAGACCAATATTGACATTTAAACATGTATTTCCTATCTCCCTACATTCTCAAGTTAAAGCCACACCTCAAAAAACATTTTTTTTTTCGGTTTTTGGGCCACACCCATTGATGCTCAGGGGTTACTCCTGGCTACATGCTCAGAAATCGCTCCAGGCTTGGGGACCATATGGGATGCCAGGGGATCGAAACATGGTCCATCCTAGTTTAGTGCAGTCAAGGCAAATGCCTTACTGCTTGTGTCAAGCTCCAGCCCCAAAACACCTCAAAATTCTAAGTGGGAGTTACCCACAGGGTTTTTGACAATTTCATTTCAAGAAATAGTTTGCAGGATTACCAATAAGGAGAAAGATAAAACTGTGATACATTAAAGTACAGTATTCAAAAATTTAATTGAATCCTTTCCAGTTTAACATGCTCTGTTTTGTGGTTAGGGGATTGTAAAGCAATTGTTCCCAAGGTCATTGTGAAATTGGTCTCTAGTACCTTGACTGAGAAAATTTCAGAATTAGCGTACCTGAAAAAACTATTTACTTAAATTTCCCTTTCCTAAAGCAGAAGTAACTCTTTAAATTTTTATTATAATATTAAATTCTGATATATTGAGCACAATTTTGAAAAATCAGTTTTTAGAATTCTGTATTTCCATACCTTTTAATGTGTATCTGTGTGTGCACAATAAATCTATAAACTCAAGGTCTAGTACCACTGCCACTTGAAAAGTAATCAATTGTAAGACAAGATGATGGGTAGAGAAAGAGCTTTATTGGCAACATGCCTGCGGGTAGAAATATAGTAAACTCAAATCCTAGATAACATTACCTGCAATCACAAGACTTAATATGAAAAAAGAAAATTGGAGCCTGTATTTATAAAAGGCAAATTTAAGGGTGATGGTCAATGAAATTCTTTGTATCTTAAAACTGTGATGCTTCTTTAATCTAACTGGCTATGATTAAAGAACATGGAAGTAACATGGAGCTAAAACATGAGATGGTTTTTGCAAGATCATTTTTATTATAGTAAGTATATATCAGATAGGTTATCTAACTAAAACCAATTAGTAATTCCTAATTACTGATTTTACTTTAAATTTCTAGGAACCAGAGAGATAATAGAGAGGGTAAGATATATGCAGCCAAACTCTGTTGATATCCATAACCTCATAATCCCCCACTGGGGACTGTCCTGGAGGTTTATAAGCACCTCTAAGTATGACCCTGGAAGCCCAAGAGCACCACTGAGGTTGACCAGATACTCCCTGATAGTGCAAGAAGTAGCCTTGCCTCTTTGCATGTTAACCTTTAATCCAGTTGATTAAGAATTGCAGGAAGGGATCCCCAAGCTTCTTGAACACTGATTGAGAGAATTCAACACCCTCAATTCCACTTCTAGATTATCTAAAATCCATTAAGCTGTCTCAATTTAGTTGCATAGGATTTAGCATGAATAGTTTTAAGTTTGTTCTCTTATTTTTAATGGCCATGACTTCTTATGTTGAAGATTTTTTATATTTTAGTATATGTGGTAATTTGCACCTTTAAGACATTTCTTTCTCAGTCAGGAAGATCAGGAGGTTTTTAAAGAAATTTTAAATGAAGTCAAATTCTTAGAGTTCTGCTGTCAAAGAATCTGAATTTATGATAGTAAGTGATTGTACTCAGTTTCCATTTTGACATCATTCTGAGATGAGTTTTCGTCTTGTCAGTGTCTCTTCTACTAGAAAAAAGAACATATTTTTGTGTACCCAAACCCTGACTTATCTTAGCACCACTGAAATACAACCTAATGCCTAACTCATAAATAAAGTAAGCAAATAACTATAAAAAAAATGAAAGAATTAAGGAGCAAAAATATTCATCTAGAATATTTGAGAATAGTTTCAAGTTTATGTACTGGAAGACGAAGCAACTAATCAGAATTTATAAAACAACAGAAACCACTGTCAACTATAAGATCAAACTATTTTTTAATAATATCTTTATTGGGGCCAGAGTGGTGGCACAGAGTTAGGGTGACTTGCAGAGGTGACTTGCACATGGCTGACTAGGACGAACCGTGGTTTGATCCTCAGGTTTTCTATATGGTCCCCCAAGCGAGGCGCGAGTTCTGAGATCAGAGCCAGGAGTAACCTCTGGCCCAAAACCCAAATAATATCTTTATTTAAGCACCTTGAGACACATTGGGCTACAGCAATAGACTAGGAAGATAGTGGTGAACTTTGAGAGAGCGAACCAGTAAGAGACCAGAAAATTTTAAGAAATAGAACTAGCAAAATATAGGAAAGGACCAAGAACTACATATGGTGGACTCAGCAGGAAGCCAGCATGGGTCTTCCACAGGGAAAATAGAAGGATCATATTTACTTTCTTAAAGCTGTTAAATGATTTATAATAATATCATGAGAATCTAGAGTTTTGTATGCTAATTTAATTTACAAAATTCAAGGGCCTACTCAGGAATGTCTCTACTTTCCTTGTAACACATAGTGTTTATTTAATAGAGAAAAAATGAACAGAGCAACTTTTATAGGAAAATTTTATTAAAAATTTAGTTAGTCTTATTTAAAAATTAAAGTTAGTAAAATATATTTGACACACATCGAAAATATCCCATGTATGCATACAATATATACCTATTTCTAGTTAATCATTTGTATATGTCAATAAATTAACAGATAATTATCATTTGATTTTTATAAATATTTCATAAGTAAATCAGATTTATTAAATTTGTGTGAGGAAAAGGGGTGTTTAAATATTCACTTGTTTGCTCACTAAATAGGACCAACACTCAAAGATAAATTCTGTTTCTACTTGTGTAATTAGGACCAGTTTGTAATGTCAATTTCAAAAGAACTTAAAATATCTAGTAACAAGGAAAAGCTATTTATGTTCCCTTTTCAACCACACTGCTTTCCTGACCTGCCCATGTTTTCATGACTCCCCAATACTTTGAATTATACACATCCCAGTTTTCTCTCTAACAGTATTCATATTATAAGGCTTTGTTACATCCTCTCCCAGATCCACCCAACTCTGCATTGATTATATTAATTTTCATTACTTGCAACTGAGAAAAATCATCAAACTTCTCTTTTAATGCTGGCATCCTTAAATGTCATTGAAACCATATGGAGCATCAGACTGGGTTTAAGTTACATGCTGTTTCCATACTGGCTCTGAACCTATCTGTCCACTCTCTTTCTTAGCTTAGACACTAAAGAATATCTAAAGAAGCATTAAAGCAAGGAAATTTTCTATTTTACAAAAAAGTATCTCATGTCATCCTTAAGAATTCTGCAGCAAATATTCATACCAATATTATAATTAATCAGATTCCATAGGTGAGGAAAGGAAATTTCAAAGAAAGGAGAATGCCACTAAAAGTAACTAAATCAGAACCTAATCTTACATTTAGACATTCTGCTTTCTGCTCTAGAGCAGAAGAAGGTGAGGGACAAGACAGTCAGAGAATGAGATTTTACCTCTCTACGCACAGATACACAGATAACCTCTGGATAGATAGTGGAATACAAGATGGAAGCCTTTACTGACACAGGGCCGAAAACTCAGTAATGTGAAATAAGAGACCATCCACTCGTCATGGCAAAACCAACATGGAAGTATCTGTGCACATTATTTCAGTCATGGTGGACTTATTATGGAACCACACAGAGAGCAGCAATATATATCACAGGACTTCAACACCAGGAGAATGTTTTTCTCCAACAGACTTCTTTTCAGAAAATACTCTTCAATTATGAGCAGTTTTCTACAGGAAACAGCATATTCTTTGTCTCCAAAGTATCCAAAAGCACTGAATTCCCAGCATTAGTCTATCTGGCTATTGGCCCCTCTATTTTCTGAGTGCTTCACTCTTTTATTTATGTCTATAAACTTATTCTGTTTACCTTCTTATGTCATCACCCACAAATTTAACTATATGTTATAACATTTCTCCATTACACATTTTTCAAAACACCTCTAAGTACAAATTACCATCCTTTAGTGTCAATACCCCACCCGTGAGCTATAGGAGAATGAACTTAGGGAACTATGCATACTGTGTTCAATGATTCCCAATTGACTCTTCCAGTAGATATACTAGTGGGCATTATAAAGCAGAAGGCATGATTGGTCAACCAGGACATTGGTTTCCTTGCCTCCTTACTTTCTAGGCTGAATCCCAGCTACCTAACCACTAAGGAGCTCCTATGAGGTCACCTTTTACTGCAGCTGCAACTCCCACAGGTTCAGGAATAGAGGCTAAGCCTTTCCCCTCACTAAGAAGTTTTTTTATCCTGCCTTCTTCCACCATATTTTTAAGTAGTAAATGTGCTTTCTTCCTACAATTACTTTAATCCCTACAGTTTATATATACATACATATATGTATATATAAGTATATGTGTATACTTATATATAAGTACAAGTCTCACTATATATATACATATATATATGTATATATATACAAGTGGGACTTGTACTTAATTCCATAGGAAAAGAAAATCAAAATTGTCAGAACTAGTTAGCTCCAATATTAGCAGAGGAGAAGATAACCTATTCCTCTACCAGTTCCTTGGTAGTATTGGACTTATCATATTCAATGACAAAACAAATGCCTGGAAGGGTGTATAGTATAATGGTCCACAATACCTCTTATATAAAATAAGTAACCTCCAAGACAATCGATTAAATCTGCATAGCCTAAAGCTTGAATTTTAATCAAAGCACAGACAAGAGAGCATATTTTCCTAAGAGTTTCTAGTTAATGGAAGGTAAAAGTAACAAAAAGGTAGATTCCAGAGAAAGCCTGAAATTGATAGTCAGCAATCTATATGGTAATTCCCTGAGAAAGCAGGACCTGGAAAGGGTTTCTTTCCCCGAATGTGTTTTGTCACCTCTTATCCAGCCATTTTATCCAATAACCACAGATAATTTCTTGTCAGTGATGAAGTTCACTAAGGCTGTGCGCACTGAGCAATTACTGATTTGCAATCCATAAGGACTGACCTAGAATGAAGGCAGCACTGTCAGCAAGGCACAACTTACTTCATTCAATGGGCATCACTCTGATATCAAAAGGTGATTGACTTCAATAAACTTTCCAAATATAGATTCTATGAGGTTATTTTTAGAAGCAGGAAGCTTGTAAGACAAGAACAGATGCCAAGCAGAACTGAAGGGGAAAAATGAGAAAGAGAGAGATATTAAATAAAGAAAAACACTGCTGAATTTCCTGCAAAGTTCTTTTACTTCCCCCTGCTGGCCAAAATTCTCTAAAGCTAGTTACTAGTTTGTTCCCTCCCTCCCTCAGACTAACATATTTTTATACCAAGATTTTATACCAGGAAAAGTTGCTCATTACCAAAAAAAAAAAAAAAAAAAAAAAGAAATTTATAGTAGTGAACAGATAGAATATTTTATGTGTATGTGTAAATTTTGCCACTCACTTAGTGTATCTACAAAGGTTTAACAAATAAAGATACACAACTTGGTACAGTTGCCAACTTCTACATAAAAATGTGCTTTCTAAACTTAATACAGACACTAACCCTTAGTGGTAAACATTATCACTAAATCGGTATTCTAAAAGATATCTTAAAGTTATTTACGTATACATCCATTGTGTTACAACTAGTACAAGCATTCTGCATAAATTCATTCAAATCTCAAAAATTTCCTGTGCATTAAGTCATAACAACTTTCATTGAATATCAGAAGGTAAAATATGAAAATTAGCCTGAACTACAGGCCCTTTTATATCTCTGTTGCTTCAAGTCAATGAATCATTTTCTTTTAAAATATCTGTTTTAACTTTCAGTTATGTAGTTCTTAGATGATAGCTTGCATACCTCTTGTCTGTTTACACACCTGGGATCTTTAGAATATTATCACACCTTTATCCTGTTTGACATAATTTCTACCTACCAAAGATGGGACAAATAATTTTCTTTTAATCTGGTCTATTAATAATATATTCATAATAAGAGATAATAAAGAGTAGAAGTAATTAAATATTTTGAGTTAAAAATTAAATAAATATAAACATATTTTGTGAACTACTGTGTTTGGAAATATATTTAGAAAAAATACACAAAATCACATGTAGAGGGAAACTATGTGTGTTTTCTAGTAGTGTATCTCTTTTATATACATCAGGTAATCTTAATTCTCATTTTTTTAAATTTCAGGTTCAATTACATAATTTATCTCATATTATTTAAATGATAGGCATACAACAATGCTAAAGACTTACTATATTTTATATAGGAATTTAAGAGTATGTTATAGGCTATATGGATGCAGCAGAAATAGAAGACTTGGAAAGTTCATCACCTTCCAAACATTATGTGTTTTATTTATTCAGATAGTAGCTCACCAACAAATAAGAAATAAGCTGCTTGGGGGCCGGAGAGACAGCATGGAGGTAAGGCGTTTGTCTTTCATGCAGAAGGTCATCAGTTCGAATCCTGGCGTCCCATATGGTCCCCCGTGCCTGCCAGGAGCAATTTCTGAGCATGGAGCCAGAAATAACCCCTGAGCACTGCCGGGTGTGACCCAAACACACACACACACACACACACACATACACACACACACACACACACACACACACACACACACACACACACACACAAAGAACAAAAATAAGCTGCTTGGATTTAATTCAAGGTTTTACTATTTACAAGAATGTGATCTGATTATTGTACAAGTTAAAAATAGACTAATGTCTATGGTATTTATCTATAACAGTAAACAACTATATAAAGATAAATTAAGAAATAAAAAATCTTTCAGTTAATAATCATAGAGATACAACATTTTTTATCATAAACTGATATATGGGTCATTAGTTTATTGTGTGTAAAATTATATACAAATAAAGATTGTATAGGGGTTAGTATAAGGGTTAAACTAGGATTAGAGTTGGGCTCGAGATTGAGATTACGTTTAGGGTTAAATTTAGGTTTTTAACTCTGGTTACAATTGAAAACAGAAGATCAACTCATGGCTTACATTACATATGTGATCATTTGAAGGTTTAGGTTTATGATAGGTTAATAGTGCATGGGTAATGGATAGGTTTGGGATTAGGGCTAGGTTTAGGGATTTTGTCAGGGTTAGGGTTTAGAATTGGCTATGGTTGAAAATGAAAATGAAAATGAAAGTTAGGATTAAGTTGAACATTAAAATTAGAATAATTTGTAGCATTATTAAGGGTTAGCATTAGTATGAGTATTAGTATAAAGTTATTGTTAGGGTTCATTTTAGAATTGCAATTTTAATATTTTGAGACCCAGAGAGATATAACATGTTAGTTGCTTTTCTTTTATGCTGCGAACTCTAATTTGATCCCTGGCCCACATATGGGTTACCTTCATAGTCAGAAGTTCTCTTTGAGTGAGAGCCAGGAGTAAGGCCTGAACACCATCAGTATAGCTCAAAAAACAAACAAACAATTTTTAAAGGTAGATTTTAGATCCCTCCATGACTATATCTCCCTTATGCCCTACTTTCTCTGTATCATTTTTACCATCTTAAAGAATTTTATTCTGCAGCATTCTATGACTACTTATGACGGTTTTGTTTTTTTAATATAATTTTTATTTTGATCATAGTGGCTTACATATTGTTGACAATAATATTTTAGGTACATATTTACATAAAATTAGGGGGGATTCCCATCACCAAATTGTCCTCCCTACACCTCTGTTTTTGTCCTACCTTCCATTTCCTCTTCCCTCACCCCCAGGGCAGCTAGAATATGTGGTCCCTTCTGTATCTAACCTACTACTTAGTAGTCTATGATGGTTTAGTTTTATATGGACAGATTAAAATTTAAAAAATCCAGTCAATAAACACTTTTGCTTAAATACTTAACTGTATCTTATTCCAGAGTTTTCTTGTACTGTAACTAGCAAAGTTGTCAATACAAACATAAATTGCTTTTATAAATGATAACAGTACTGAGTACATTGTAATTATATCAATGTCTTCCTCTGTATCCCTTTAATATTTTCTGAACTGTGTATAATTTTTCTATTGTGCATTATAAATCTGTCTTTCGGCAGCTACACATCAAGTTCTTGAGGCTTCTAACAGTGAGGTTAGTCTGTCTTGGGATAAGAATTCCATGTGACAGTTAAGAAAAAGAACTCAGAAGTAAAATTGCTCACATTGGTCTATTAATTCAACAATTTGGTATTTGGAGTTTTCACTCAGCTTCCCTGTGAAGAAAAGAAGACATCAGGACTTTTATTAAAAATTTAAGGTCTTAACTGTGTCTCTTTTCTTTCTCTCTCACTTGTGTTTCTTTTCTCTCTCTCTCTCTTGTCTCTTCTCTTTCTCCTTTCTTGTGTCGCTTTTCTCTCTCTAATCTCTCTCACTTGTGTCTCTTTTCTCTCTCTCTCACTTGTTTCTCTTCTCTCTCTTCTCTCTCATCTCTCATTGGTGTCTCTTTTCTCTCTCATTTTTGTCTTTTGTTTTCTTGTGTCTCTTTTCTCTCTATCTTCTCTCTCACTTGTGTCTCTGCTCTCTCACACTTGTCTCTTTTCTTTCTCACTTGTGTCTCTTTTCTCTCTCTCACTTGTGTCATTTTCTTTCTCTCTCACTTGTGTCTCTTTTCTCTCTACTCTCTCATGTCTCTTTTCTCTCCTCTCACTTGTGTCTCTTTTCTCTCTCTCCTCTCACTTGTGTCTCTTTTCTCTCTCTCCTCTCACTTGTGTCTCTTTTCTCTCCTCTCTGTCTCTTTTCTCTCTCTCTTTTCTTGTGTCTGTTTTCTCTCTCACATGTCTCTTTTCTCACTTGTGTCTCTTTTCTTTCTCTCTCACTTGTGTCTCTTTTCTCTCCTCTCACTGTGTCTCTTGTCTTTTCTCTCTCTAAAGAAGAAAAGAATAAAAAGAAAAAATAAAACAAAACAAAAAGTTAAGGTCTTATGTATGCAATTAGTAAAAGATAACTGATAATATTTATGCTCAAGAAACATATCAACATTGTATACAATTCTGAACATACCATTGATCATCCCTTTCTTTTCAACAATATCATAGAATTTACATTATTTTTACCAAAAAAAAACCTGAATTTTTAAAATATGGAATATCGTATCACTCTTTCCCATTTTCCCAAAATTTGTTTTTAATAACAGTATCATGTACTGATATTATTGTTAAATATTAATATATAGAGAGCTATTATATTGATATATCACCAGTACTGATATTATTGTTTTATATTTCCAGTACTACTATACCATAGCCACCTATAGAGAAGTCTAATAGTTTTAAAGGATCGGCCAGTTTTTTCTTTAGCTCCTGTCTTTGTTTGAAATAAATTACTTCTAGTGAGGAAGTGTGACATGAAAAGGAAAAATAGTAAAATGGTAAAAAATAGTATTAGAGCAAGAGTTAAAATAAAAAGTAGATAGAAAAGAACAAAAATTTTTAAATTAAAATAATAAAATAATCAAAAATTAATACATTATAGAGGTACATGAATAACCCCTGGGTGAAGCTTGGTACTAGGGTGATTCTGTTCTAAAGTTTAGATGATTCAAACCCACCCTTCCCCCAAGTTAAGTGCCTAGTTTTTATTGTTTTTCATATTTTTTGTTGTTATTAGTGAAGTCTGGCCTTTTATTTGTAGTGTTAACATTTTTATTTATTTATTTCATGCTTTTGAAATGTCGTTTGGAAAGCTATGTTTTAGGAGTACAGATAGGAATATAAATAAATATAAGAATATTTTGCCCATAGTGGACATTATTTTGCTGAAAAAAAGAAAGAATATTTTCAGTATAGAATCAAAACAGAATAGAATGAGATAAAACTAAAAATCATTAAAGCTTAATATAAAGCATAACATTTGAAAATGTTAGATCTTTTGATTAACATTTAAAATAATCTCCAGACCCTAAATACAATTAGAATTTAGACTTATAAAACTTATCTCTAATAATAAAGTTTAGAAACTTCTATTTATAAATGCTCATTAGGAAGATGCAAAATTTCTGGGGCTCCCATGAAAAAATTGTGTGAAGAGCTTTAAAATTATAAAATTTCAAAGTTGTCACATTGCTTAAAAATAGACCGCTTTTGCTGTGAAAAGCTTGAGTGAGTTCTCACTGATTAAAGTTTAGAACCTCTTGCAAAATTTAATGAACCGAAACAGTTGTTCTAATATTAAACAATCTCTCAGGAAATCTTAAAGAGGTCTAATATTGAAGGAGAATAATTTTTTCTCCCCAAATTTAGACAATAATTTAAGTTAATATATGTTAAAATATTTTAAAGTATCAGGACCAGAGTGGTGGTGCAAGTGGTAAGGCATCTGCCTTGCCCAAGCTAGCCTAGGACAGACAGAGATTTGATCCTCTGGTATCTCATATGGTCCCCCAAGCAAGAGCGATTTCTGAGCACATAGCCAGGAGTAACGCCTGAGCATCACCAGATGTGGCCCAAAAACCACATACCTGTTAGTAATTGAGTTACTATTCCAAAAGCTTCATTCTGTTAGTGGGTAGATTTTTTGTGTAAGTTTTGTATCAATGTTATATATTTTCCTTTCCCTTGTTGCCAGAACTACTATATTTATTATTGCATAATAAAAATGACATAAAAATTTTAGTCAACATTTTCTAAATTAAGATTCCATGGAGTGGGTTTCTGATTTTTAATGGTAGTCTATATATTCAAAAAAGAAGTAAAGAATATTGCCTGATCTCAGATATAGAATAATACCTTTGGACAAAATTTAATATCTTTATTTAAGCACCATGATTACAAGCATGATTGTAGTTGAGTTCCAGTCATAAACAGAACATCCCCCCTTCACAGGTACAACATTCCCACCACCAATGTCTCCAATTTCCCTCTTTCTCACCCCTTCCTATATTTGAGACAGGCATTCTACTTCTCTCACTCATTGACATTGTCACCATAGTTGTCAGTATAGTTATTACTCTAACTGCACTCACCATTCTATGTGATGAGCTTCAGCTTCAGGACAAAGGAAACTAAGGAGCTTCTAAAGAGACAGTAAAGTGAAAAAGGTTCTATTTTTATACATTTCTTTCCGTTTCTAACTTAATCATTAGCAATCTTATTTAAAATATATTATTTATATTATTTGATGGGGAGATGTTTGAGTCACATACAGAAATTCTCAAAGATTACTCATGATTCTCTTTTCAAGTAACATTCCTGATAATGCTAAGGAGACCCTGTTCAGTATCTGGGATTGAACTAGAGTTGATATTACACAAGGAAAACACCTTAGTCACTGTACTTTCTCCAAAGGTTGAAATAAATGCTGTTTGGTTTGAACTCCAAAGAATGTAATTTATTTTAAAAGAGGAACAGAGAAATGCAAGCTGAAAGTCAATGCGAGAATATGAAAGTCTAAACAACAAAAAATTTAATAACTTGTAATGAGCTATTTAAAAATGGCCATACAAAAAGCCTGAAAATCAAAAAAATAATCATTTGCAATGGTGTGCTCCAAATAGAATTAGCGTACAAATAGAGCTGACTTGCAAAAATAAAATCAACACTATGGAAAATATAGTGAAAAAAATTTAAGAATCTAAGAGAAATAAAAAAGAGAAAAAACAATGGCACAATATAACTAACATTTTGAGAAAAATCTAAATTCAATGTAGAAAATATGCTACTCTTGAAAAAGAAATGAGATTCAGGGCAAAAGCAAAGTTAAGTCATAATTTTAATACACCTAATGAAAAAATGAGAAAAATTAGAAACTACACATTGAATAGTTTGTCAAATTATATAAAACCTATTTTTAGAAATTACACGCAGATTAACTATGTGTTCTGACATCTTAACTCTGTTTTTGCAATGTTATTTTTAAAAAATCACTACATTAAAACAATAAAATAACCCATCAGCTTGAATAAGTTCAGACATTAATCAGATTTTGTGGTGATTTTTGTTGCTTTGTTTTTGTTTTAGCTTATCCTCTTTGTCTTTGGAGGAATTAATACTTTTTTTTTTTTTACCTTTTTTGGGCTTTTGGGGACCACTTCAGCTATTCTCAGGGTTTTCTTCTGGATCTGTTCTTAGGCCTATGTCTTGGATTGAATGAGGTGCCATATACAATGCTGGAGATGAAACCAAGCTGGCAAGTGCCTTATTAACTTTGCTTTCTTCAATTCTTATATCTATTTTGCCTATAAATATTCACTTTGCAAAGTAAAATAATTTTAATATAATACAACAATGTTAATTATACCTTGCAATGTTAAAATTAACTTGAGAACAAAAGCTTGGCCAGTTCATAAAATATAACTTTTTGGTTTGGAGCTGCAGCACAGAGAGAGGACTCTGCTCTTTCCCACAGGTACCAGGGGAGGGAGGAGACTTCTGGGCAGGGTCAGACCTCAGCGTCCTCCTGCCATAGTCCACCCTTAGGGCCCCACTCCAGAGAAGGGAACCAGCCCCAAGCCACAGATGACAAAAGAGGGCAGAGATCACAGTGCAAGACCCTCAAGCAGCTGTTGGCATTTCTCCCCACCTCCACCCCTCCGCCCTCAAGGACTCTCCAGACCAGTGACTCTGTATACTGTACAGAGCAAGGCAGACCAGACCTAATACTTACTTCCCTCAGATAATCCACAGCCCATAAAACAACAGCAAAACAAGAAAGTAGTTTGTAATACCTCTGCCATAAATTGACAGATTCACTCAACTAGGAAAAATAAGCTTAAAATCAAATATACCCCTAATCAGTTCTAACATAGTAAGTTCAGCAGACCACTTTATTAAACAACCCAAAGCTTTAAAACTCTGAGCCACCAAATGCAAAGAAATATGAGTTAACTAAGGAAGAAACCAGAAGCAGGAAATAGAGAGAAATACTAGCAAGTTTCCAAGTCCACCAAAATGCATGAGTATGTAGATGAGGACCAAAATGTGTCAATGAATGCCATAACAATAGAAATCAAGGAATCACTAGCCAGTGAGATTAAGAAATCAATAGATGAACAATTCAACCAACTCAAAGAAGAACTTTTACAGAAGATGAGATAAAATGTAAAAGTGGAATTATGGGAAATCAAAACATCTTAGCAAGTCATAATAGCAGAATTACACAATGGAAAAATGCACAGTGGGAGCATTGAAGAACTTGAAAAACTACAAACCAAAAAATAGCAAGAAAGCCAATAAGGAAATAAGAGGTAAAGCATTGGAAGAAAATGTTAGGTATTTAATGAACAAAGACAAAAAATAATCTACAAACTGTAGGAATACCAGAACAGGATAAATTAGGAAAAGGGGAAAAACAAGTGGTTAGGAAAATAATAGCTGAATATTTTCCACACTCTGGGAAGAGGCACTGGTACAAATCCAAGAGGCAAAAGGAGTCCTTAATAAAATAAACCCTAACAAACCAACACCAAGACATCGAGTAATTCAAGTGGAAAAAAGAAAGAGAGAAAGATTAATTCCTTAAAGCAATAAGGGAGAAATCCCCTACACAGTACAAAGAAAGAAACATAAAAATTAAATCAGACCTCTCATTTGAAACAATTCAAGCAAAAAGACAATGGAATGACATATTTAAACTACTGGATGAAAGAAACTACCAACCTAAAGTCCACTACCCGGCAAAACTCTCATTTATATGGAAGAGAGGACTAAAATATTTTCAGACAGAAAGAACTCACAATATTTGCACTAACCAAACCGACTCTAACTCTTCATAGATGAATTATACAATCCAAACACTCAATTGTAACAACCACCCTACACATAAAATTTTACAACAGTCCTCTCTGTCAATAATCTCCTTAAATATCAATGGACTAAAATCTCCCATTAAAAGACACATAGAAGAGAGTTGGATCAGAAAACATAAACCAGATTTCTGCTGCTGATAAGAAACACACCTACAAGTACAGGATAGACAAAGGCCTAGAATAAAAGAATGGAAATCAATTATTCAAGAATGGGACAGCCATTCTCATATCAGACAAAATTATGTTCAACCTCAAGAAAGAGCTCAGAGACAAAGAGGGTCACTACTTACTAATCAGGGGAACATTAGATAAAGAAGTCCTAATTCTGGTCAACATTTATGCACCAAATGCAGAACCAGCAAAATATGTAAGGCATTTGCTCACAAAACTGGAGAAACATATGGAAGGAATTGTGACAGTAGTAGGAGAGTTCAACACACCATTATCACCACCAGACAAATTCACTAGGCATAAAAATAGCAAAGACATAAGAGCACTAAATGAAAAACTAGAAGAACTAGGATTAATGGACTTATTCATGACCCTCCATTCCCAGAAAGCAGAATACAAATCTTCTCAAGTCACATGAAACCTTCTCTAGAATAGACCATGCCTTAGTATATAAATCTAATTTACACAAAGTAACAAGAATAATAATTAATAGAAGTACTATCAGATCACTATGCAACAGAGATCAAGATTAACTGTAAAAAAAAAAAAAAGGTGTGGAGAAAATCCAACACCTGGAGATTAAAAAAACATGCTGCTCACCAACAACTGAATTCAAGAGGAAATCAAGGAATAAATAAAAAGATTCCTTGAGACAAATCTAATGAAGAGACAAATTGTCAAGATCTGTGAGAACCAGCAAAAGCAGTAATTAGGGGAAAACTCATAGCAAAACAGGCCAATGTCAGGAAAGAGGAAAATGACAAAAACAACGGTTTAAAAGGATGCCTTAGGGATCTGAAAAAAAAAACAGCAAGAAAGAAACCCAAACACAGGCAGAAGACAATAAATAATAAAAACCAGAGCAGAAATAAACAACATAGAAATAAGGAAAACATTTAAAAAAATCATAAAACCAGTAGTTGGTTTTTCGAAAGAATAAACAAGATAGACAAACTGCTGGCAAGACTCACCAAAAAAAGAGGGAAAACAACCAAATAAATAAGATCACAAATAAAAGGGGGGAGATTACAACAGAACCCCAAGAAATTCAAGACATCATCAGGGATTATTATGAACAGCTATACTCAGGTTAGAGAACCCAGAAGAAACGGACAAATTTCTGGAAAAATATCATCTTCCAAGTCTTTATACTGAGAATGTAGAAATCCTAAATGGGCCAATCACATCTAAGGAAACTGAAACAATAATTGAGAAACGTCCCAACAACAAAAGTCCAGAATCAGATGGTTTTTACAGGTGAATTCTATCAAACATTCCAAGAATTACTGCCATTGATCCTCAAGCTCTTCCAAATATTGGAAAAATAGGAATACTTCCTAAATCCTTTTATGAGGCTAATATCAAACTCATCCCAAAGATGGCAAAGACATCACCAAGAAAGAAAACTAGAGGCCAGTCTCACTAATGAACATAGATGCAAAAATTCTCAACAAAATCTTAGCAAATCGAATCCAAAAATAGATCAAAAAGATTATACACCATGACCAAGTGGGTTTAATCCCAGGAATGTAAGGATGGTTTAACATACACAAATCAGTTAACATCATACAACACATCAATAACAAGAAAGAAAAAAATCACAAGATTATACCAATCAATGTAGAGAAGGCGTTCGACAAAATCCAACAGCCATTCATGACGAAAACACTCAGCAAAATACGGCTGGGAGAAAGCTTTCTCATGATAGTTACAGCTAACTATAAAAAGCCCACAACCAACATTTCTCTTAATGGTGAAAAACTGAAAACATTACTACTAATGTCAAGAACTAGGCAAATCTGTCTACTCTCTCCACTCTTGTTCAACATAGTTGTAGAAGTCCTAGCAATAGCAATCAGACAAGAGAAGGAAATCAAAGAAATCCAACAGGGAAAGAGTTAGTCAAACTATCTCTTTTTGCAGATGATATGATGATATACATTGAAAACCCTAAACAGGGCACAGTAAAATTCCTAGAAACAATTAACCATACAGCAAATTGTCCGGCTACAAATTCAATATACAAAAGACAGCACAAATAACAAAGGAGAGAAGAAAGCGGTTAAGGAGTCAATCTCATTTAAAATAGTATCCAAAAATATCAAGTACTTAGAAATCAACCTTTTAAGAGAAGTTGTAGGACCCTATTACCTTGAAAACTTCAAAACACTTCAGAAAGAAATTGAAGAGGTCCTAAGGAAATGGCAAGAACATCCATGCTCGATGGGTAGGTAGAATCAACATCATCAAAATGACTATCTTACCTAAACTTCTATATAGACTCAGTGCAATCCCTATCCAAAATCAAACATCCATTTTTTAAGGATTTAGAACAATCAATTATAAAATTCATACAGAACCACAAAAGACCCAGGTTAGCCAAATCCATACTGAAAAACAAGAAGCTGGTGGCATCTCTTTACCTAACCTGAAGCTTCACTATAAAGCCATAGTGATCAAAACAGCACGATACTGGAACAAAAACAGAGTCTCAGACCAGTGGGTTAGAATAGAATTTCCAGGGATATATTCCCAGATATATGGTCAACTAATATTTGACAAAGGAGCCAAGAACTTAAAATGGATCCAAGACAGTATCTTCAACAAATGGTGTTGGAACAACTGGATAACCACCTGTAAGAAATTAAAGATTGATCCATACCTCACACCTTACATAATGGTCAACTAAAATTAATTAAAGACCTTGAACTAAAAAAAAAAGACCTTGAACTCAGACCTGAAACTATAAATTTAATTAAGGGAAATAATAAAAAGAACACTTAAAGCCTTATATATCAAAAAAGTCTTTGATGATAAAATGCCTAATGGCAAGAACTTTAATATCAAAACCTAAATAAATGGGACTACATCAAACTAAAAAGTTTCTGCATGGCAAATAAACCCTGGTTAAACCTAGAAGACAGTTAACAAAATGAGAAAAAACTATTTCATTTCAGATATCAGATTGATATCAGGTTGATATCTAGAATATGCAAAAGCACTCGGAAAGGTGAGCTTCCAAAAAATCTAATAAAAGTCATAGAAAAATGGGAAGAAGAAATGAATAGGCACTTCTCTGATAAAGATCAACAAATGACCAATAGACACACTGAATACATGTGACGATCACCTCATCATTAGGGAAATCCAAATCAAGACAGCAATGAGGGTACCACCTTGCACCAGTGAGGATAGCACACATCAAAAATAAAGGACCAATCTTTGTTGACAGGGATGTGGTAAGAATGCAACTCTCGTCCACTGCTGGTAGGCATGCTGCCTGGTCCAACCCCTATGGAAAACAGTATGGAGATTGCTCAGTAGACTCAAGAATTTGAGCTGCCATAAGATTGCAAGCAATCGCACTTCTGGGTGTCTATCCCCAATAGAGAAGGACATTTATCAAAATATATGTATGCACTCTACTATTTATCTCAACACTCAGCACAATAGCCAAGATTTAAGAATCAAATTCAATGCCCAACAACAGAAACCAGCAGTTTAGAGTAAACAGGTAGGCAATCAACTTATACCTACAAAGGCCTATAATAATAATTATCCTAATGTATTTATCCACAGAACCAGGTGTGTATAATGTGATTGGAAGCCAGGAATTCCCACTGCAGTGATTACTAACAATATGTTCAAATGCCTTAATTTTTCCAGATATAAAATAACCCTTCAACTTCTTTGTTCACAGTGGTTTTGGAAACAAAGGATGGACACCCTAATCTTACAACTCAGTGAGTGGGCAATCATACTCATACCATACACAGTGCTCAGTATGACAATTGTCTCAATAAAATACTCCAATTTATCCATTTCCTTTATGTTTATGTCTTATTTTCTTTTTTTTTATTTTGGTTTTTTGGGGTCACACCCTGGCAGAGCTCAGGGGTTACCTCCTGGCTCTATGTTAGAAATCGCCCCTGGCATGGGGACATATGGGATGCTGGGATTCAAACCACCATCCTTATGCATGAAAAGGCAAACCCCTTACCTCCATTTCACTCAGCCCCTGTTTATGCCTTCTATCAGGGACCTAAAGCATATGATTATTCAGACCACTGAAACAGTCAACGACACTGGGGTATTGAACCACAGTCCATTCTAGGTTAGTCATGCAAGGGAAATGCCTACCTCTTATGCCACAGCTCCAGTTCCTCTCTTTTTTTTTCTCCCTACTTCCTCTTTCCTTCTTTCCTTTCTTCCTCTTCTTCATCAATTTAATCTATGTTAAATAAAATCCACGGTGTAAGTTTCTCTCTAGGAAAGAAACCCTGATACGTAAGATGCAACAGGAGGTGCTACATAGGGTAGCCACCATCTTATAGTCCTCACTGCCACATTGATTAGTACTCTAGACTGTTGAGAACTATGTTTATCCTAAAAATGCTCCAGCCACTATCTAACCCTGAAACCTTTTTATTTAGCAAAGCCCACCCTTGTCAGGCATGAAGTGCCTAGAAATTGGGAAACCTTCCGACTCCGATGCACTGGCCCAATTTTTTAAAACTTTTTTTTTTTTTACCATATTTACTTATTTTTCTTTTCACTTCTTTCTTATCCTTTGTTGTCCCTTTCTTTCATTCCTAATATATATCTTAGCTAATTATTTATCTTTTCTTAATTCAGGAATTTCTTAAGAGCACAGATTCATCCTATGAAAGTCAGGCCTCCAACAACAACTTAAGAATAGATCACTAAGTCTTTTTTATGTGGGCATGTGTTTTGTAGACAGTGGATTCCTCTCTGACTGCCAATCCTAAATTGTAAACAATTCATGCCTAAAGTGTAGATATCCCCTCTTATATATTCTCCCTCTTCCCATTCTTCAGAAATTTTTCTAACTTTTTATTCCCCATCCTGATCCAGTATCCCTCCTTATTTAACCCTCTTTATCCTCAGTTTTTAACTCATTAGGTACCAACACTGATCTCCTGCCCCAATAAGCCACCACCTAGCTCCCAAAGCAAAAACACATCTCCTATGCCCTGGCAAGAAACTACAACCAACACTCCTGCTGACTCATGTTTGTGTCTTTCTCACCACCACCCAAATGTGGATAGTTGCATGCTACTGGATTTAGCTCTAGAAGGTCCCCCAGCTCAAGGACACTACCTGATACTTTACTGCTGCAAATCATTTCTCAAACTCAACAAGACCGTGGTGTATGATGAACATGTGCCCTGGATTTTAACCCCACAAAGAGAACTCAAAAGACTTAATGGAAGCTTATATTTCCTTGATATGTTTAATACCTCTATAATAATACCTCTTAGTCTGTTTATTCCCAAATATAAGGTAACCTCTTACATCACTTTTTTTCCTTAGTTCCTTTTTTAAAATTTATTTTTATTTATTTCTTATATATGTATGTATATATACATGTATATATGTATATGTGTGTATTACATATATATACAATATATATTCTTTAACTTCACCTGTTTTGGTTCTGCTTGGTATGAAAACCTACAAGAAAAGTCTTACCAGGGATAAAAGTTCAGGTCAAAATCAGGAAACAGAGATTGAGTAACCTGTCATTCTTATCCTCAAATACACCAGCAATCTAATAATGGCACCTTTCCTTTTTGCAAAGGTATACTAAAAAAGGGGAAATTTAATGTATAGAAATAAGCTCTTATCTACTAGGGAGAAGAACTCATACATTTTATAATACATGGTAGCCTCCCACCCTGTACATGTGTCATGTGGATCCAACTTTGACTCCATGTGATCAGACAGCAACAGTCCAATCCTGAACCCTAGATCCCAGACAGAACTGATACAGTTCTCTGCAACAGCACCTGGAAACAAACTCCCCTAGGAAATTCATAAAATTACTTGGGCCAATCTTGATATGACACCCTGACAATGAGGAAATAGCAACAACTTAATCTAAGAGCAGGTTATCCTATCTGATCATCTAACAGTAAGATGAAATCAGAAAACATGTAGTACTTTGATCTGTGCAAAAACCAAGATATCTAACTACAAAAGACTGACTTTGACAACCATGACTGGGCTAAACTTATCCTAGGACCGATAAAAAGGCCCTAGCCTAGGCTTCACTAGGATTTGTACAATAATCAAGATCTCTAATTTCAGAGGTCTAACTTTGACAACTGTACTGAAAAGAAATTCTGAAACCATAATGAAATACTCTATCCTAGGCTTAGATCTAGGATCTGTGCAAAAACCAAGACCACTAATTACAGTACACTAATTAAAACAACAATAATGGAACAGAACTTCTAGAACCTAAAGAAAGACTCTAGCCTAGGCTTTGTCATATGACCTGTGCAAATATCAAGATCTCTAGTTATAGAGACCTGATTTATCATCCACAACTAAGCGGAAAGTTTCTTGGCACGATAAAAAGACCTTGGGATGTGAAAATGAGCATGTATGGAGCCTGCAGTTGTTCCCATGAGTGTATGCTTTAAAAAAGAAGAAACCCTGTATCTCTTAGGCCAAGGGAATTCCCTTTATAATTTCCCCAATACTTACTAAACCTGTGTTAAAAAAAAAAAAAGAGAAAAAGGAAGGAAAAAACCTTGCCACACCAGCCTTCCTTCCTCTTATTATTTTTGTTGTTGTTGTTGTTGTTCTCAGTGTTATTATTTGGTTGTTGTTTTTTGTTGCTGTTTTGCTTTTTGTAGTTTTTAGGTTGGTTTTTTGTTTTGTAGTTTTGTTTTTGTTTTGTTTCATTTTGTTTTGGAATGTTTTTCTTCTTTTTTCACTTTCTTCTTTTGATTGATATTTATTTCAGGTTTTATTTATTTTTTCTTTTTCAAACAGAACCACATAACTTGAATAATCTAGTCCTGCCTCATAGAGTGAGGGGAAAAATATATAGTACCAGGATCTAGCAGTCACATGAACATTGAGTAGAAATAAAAAAATAATCAGACTTAAACACAAAAATCAATGACAACAGAATTGATACCCAATCTACAATAAGCTCCACACAGAGAAGACCAGTTACACTAGCAAACCTACGGGCAAAAGAGGGAGATATAGGATGCATGGTAGGAACAGGGGTGGAGGCAGGACAACACTGGTGGTGGGAATGCCCTTGATTCATTCTCAGTATGTACCTTAAGTATTACTGTGAATCACATTATTGTTCACAATAAAAATAAAAAATTAAAAATTTAATTTTGATATTTAATAAATAATAAATAAATGCAAAATAAAAACATAATTTCCCAGAATCAACATAGCTACCAATGCATCTAATATAAAAACTACTGGATCTGAGGCAACCATATCTGATGACCAAGAAACTTCTCAGCATTAAGGCCTAGGAAAGTAACTTGTAGCACCACACAAGCCCTTCATGTTCCACTCAGTGTTATACAAGTCCTTTAGCACCCACTGCCCTATATTTTTACTCAGTCTTATGTATCCCAGAAAGAATTTAGCCCAAGTAATGTATTAGTTACATTTGTGGCAGACAAGGCAAAATGACATGAATGTTTACATTCTAGCTATTTTATGGCAATGTTATTTTTACTTCCACAATTAAATCAAACTAAGATGCATAGCTATTTCATTGATAGTGGATGCTTACAGTTTGATTTGCATTGTCTTATGCATATTTCTATTCCATGTATAGTGATGTTCTATGTTTGTGCTATACAGGGGTGAGAGGACTCCAGTTTCAGACTTAGCTCTTTTATTTTCTTAATGTGTGACTGATGTGAAGCTTTGTAACAACTGTAAGCATTGTTTTCTTAGTCTGTAAACTGCTCATTTAATACTACCAATATCATTGATTTACTAAAAGATTAAATAAAATAGCATGTATCTAATTTTAATATATTATCTAAATTAAACATATGTATATACATATATGCAAAGAGAGAGAAAACAAAATAATTTTCCAAGTATACAGTAATAGTAAAAAAATATAGGCACAATATTTTGTTTTGATTTGCCTTAGAGTAAATTGTCTTTCCTAACCCAATGTAAAAAATATTATCTTAATAGTTGCAATCTTAAGATAGATAAACATTGCTATTATTGTCATCTCTAATTTTTCAAATTTAGGGATGTCCTGTATTCCACAATTTTTTAGTGAGGTAAAATTATTATAAACTTTCAGATTCATGCCTGTCAGGATTCATTTTGTCCTTTTCTTCATCTAAATACTAAATATTTTGTCTTCATGGTTATCTTCTTAATATCTATAGATGATAAAATAAAACCATTATGAATAGATTTTCTAGAAGTCAGACAGTAGAATGGACCTGTTCAACAATATTTTTCATGGTCAATATATGTTGTCGAACTTCATTTTTCCTTGAAGCAACCACCACATTTGCTTCTGGATCACTTTACCCTTCCCACATCAAGCTTCAAAACAGATTAAATTGAAGTGATGTCTTCTGCACACTTTATTTCCTACACCTAAGTAGTTTGGTATTTCTGAATAGATTAGATACAAGTTTAAATGTATCTTTATAAGTGAGATGTTCTTAGGTTAGCTTTACATTCACAATACCTTTTTGGCCTTTTAGCTATCTTCATAAGAGTTTATCTGGTGAAACAGATGACTGAATATAGCAAAACTGCTTGCTAAAAAAATAATCAGATACACTTAAAATATTTTATAGTAACTTGATTACCTAAACCAATTTCAAGCATGCTTGAGAGTTCTCAAAAATATCAAGTACTACACCTTGAAATAAATATACATTAAAACAAGACTTGCTGCCATCCAGGCTATAAATCAAAGACCCCATCCCAAACCTAACATACTTGTATTTAGATAAATGGATCCATGCTCCTAGCAACATTTTTTACACAAACAGTTTTAAATTCTACTTTAATCCACAGAGAATTTTTCACATGTGACCTAGAATATGTTTAGATCTTATCTTCCCAGTCATGGAGTCTAAAATGTCTCCTTGAAACTTTAATTAATCTGTTTCTTCACTCTTTCAATTTTCCTTATACTTTTGTGTCTATCTAATGTTATCTTATTCATTGCATAATGACCTCTCTTATATCTAAACCCAATTTCCATTTTGTTTTGCTTCTTCACCATACCTAAGAAAATGTTTTATACTTAGATGGTGATGAATTAATATTAAACCAATTAAAAGTTCATGAACATCCTTTAATGCTTCTTATATACCTGTTACTAAGGTTATCTTTTTTAGAAGTGAGCCAGAGGCATGCCATGACTATTTTTATAGCAGCTGGTTTACTAACTAAGAAGTTCTGATAAAAGATAAACTGAGACATGTTCAAGGATCTAGATGGGCATTTATCCATCAAGTAGTTTGCACCATACTAAAAATGGTTAGATTTCTTCTGCAGACAGGAGTTTAGAGGAAGGTTCCTATGCAAAGTACAGAAATAAAGATAGAGAATTATTTGACTATTGCCCTTAAAATCTAGTTAGGTCTTGGTTACTGCTAGTCCTTTTGAGTTAATAAATTTAGAGGAATTTGTGGATTTAAGTTAAGGGTATCTGATATAAGCTACCAGGGCGCTAGAACAACATCAGTTTAATGACCTCTTTATTGAATTTAATGTTTTTAAAGTTACATGTAACATGTTATATAAAAATGTACATGAACTAAGTGTGAATAATTAAACTGTTTTATTATTAATATTTAAATGTTTTATATCTAGATATATTTAGTAAGACATAGGCATGAAATTCTTTCAGGGTAAACTGGGGTAATAATATTACAGGCATATAGACAGAAAATATTTAGGTTTTTTGTTTCATGGCAATCAAATAAAAGGATTGTAGAGTAAAAAACTGTAATGTTTTGCATTTTTGAAAATACACTTCATCCTGATTAAAAGTGAGTATATAAAATCAAATAAAAATTTTACTGAAGAAGTGAAAGTGAGAAATGATGGTGGAGTTTTTTTTATGCTTCTGTGAAAACTGCTAAAGCATTCTTTAGATGTTTTACTTGCCTTCCTACTTAATAAACATATTCTAAAAATGTCAGTATATAACTCCTCATTTCACTTAATTTTTTCCCACTGTTAGGGATAGAATCAAGGCGTCATACATGCATGACAGTTGCTTACGAGTGTCACTTTTCATTTTAACTTAATATATTAGCAATATAAATTTATTTAACAATCTTGTGAACTTAATTCTATAATTGGACTATAGGATTAGACTAGATTTTTGATATTGCAAAGCTTATGATCCTAACATATACCCTCTCAAATTCACTGTGTGTAATATTAATGGTACCTTATGAAAGACAACTAAATTACCTTTGCACTTTGTGCTTCTGTTCTTTTATGGATTTTGCATTTGGAAAGTGATGTTGCTTCTAATGAGACATTATTTTTCTCATTTACCTATAGATGTCTTTTTATTTTATATTTAAAAGATACTTCCTTAGACCTATTTTATTTGTCTATTTTTACTATGATGTTTTTTAAAGAATTTTTGTTGTACATTTAACTATTTAACCAACCTTTATTATTCCTGTAGAAAACAAAGTCTATCAATAGTTCAGCACCCATGATATATTTAAGCAGTTTAGAAAGAGAATGAAACAATTAGGAATACACATAGGAATAAATTTTAGACTTATTTTTGGAAATTTTACATTATTGTTTTTTTTCTTTTAATACATGATAGCATCAATACCTACAACAACTTTCAATAATAGTTACTAAATCACAATATAAATAATAATAGTTCTATTGTAACTGTTGGAGATTTTTTTTATCAAAATGTGTCTTCTCTATTCTGATCTATACTTAGAGAAAATTACAACATGTCTTTTAATTGCATTTAAAGACATCTGTGTTCTTATTGTTTCATATACTAAATCTTATGAGGAAGGGATGGTTATTAGAAGTTATGTTAGTTTGCATATTTTTTCAATATGACAGTTTTTATTTTTATTTTAATTTATTTTGGAAACCATTGTGATTTAGAAAATCCTTCATAGTTGGTGCATTCCATACCACTCTACATCTTGACAGTATAACAGGCCCATTTTAAGTTTAGCTTGTTAAAGTTTGGGTCTCTTGATTCCATTTTTGTTGCCTATAACTTAGATATTTAGTTCTGTGTTTTATTAACACCACTAATATACCTGAAACCGTTTGGTTCCTGGCCCCATGTTTCATGTTGTTTTTCTCCTCCTCCACTCAATATCTGTCCCTTCTCGCTGTCTTCTGGGGCTAATACTGTTTAAGAAAACTATCATCTAGATCATTGAATTTCTTCATATAGTTATTTTAAATACTATATATAAGTGTTATTTTTATTTATCCTTCTTCATCTGGCTTATTTTATTTAATATAAATTCTTCCAGTTCCATGCATGTTGCAGCAAGTTGCTTGATTGCATCATTTCTTACAGCGATATTGTATTCCATTTTATATATGTACCACATCATCATGATACACTTGTCTTTTGTTGGACATCTAGGTTGATTCCAAGTCTTAGCTATTGTACTGAGTGATGCAATGAATAGAGGTGTGCATACATCCTTTTAATGAATTTTTTTCGAAACCAGACAGAGATGCTGCCAAAAAAGAAACTTACAGACCAATATCCCTGATGAACTCATATGCAAAGACCTCAAAAAAATTCTGGCAAATAGAATTCAATGCATCATCAAGGACATTAACCACGACCAAGTAGGTTTCATCTCAGGAATACAAGGATGGTTTAACATCTATAAATCAATCAACATAATATACTACATCAATAAAAAGAAAAACAAAATCATATGATCATATCAATAAATGCAGAAAAAGTATTCAATAAGGTCCAATAGCCATTCTCTTTTTTTTTTTTTTTTGGTTTTTGGGCCACACCCAGTAACGCTCAGGGGTTACTCCTGGCTATGTGCTCAGAAGTTGCTCCTGGCTTGGGGGACCATATGGGACACCGGGGGATCGAACCGCGGTCCGTCCAAGGCTAGCGCAGGCAAGGCAGGCACCTTACCTTTAGCGCCACTGCCCGGCCCCCCAATGGCCATTCTTGATAAAAAAAAAAAAAACCCTCATCAAGATGGGAATGAAAGGATCTGTTCTCAATATAGACAAGGGCATCTACCACAAGCCAATGGCATATATTATTATTAATGAAGATAAACTAAAAGCCTTTCCCCTAGAATCTGGTATAAGACAAGGCTATCCTATCTCACCACTCCTATTCAACATAATATTGGAAGTACTTGCCTAGCGATTAGGCAAGAAAAATATATCAAGGACATCCAGATAGGTAAGGAAGAATTCAAGCTCTCAATGTTGGCAGACGGCGTGATAATATATTTAGAAAACCCTAAAGACTCTGCCAAAAAGCTTCTAGATACTATAAATTTATATAGTGAAGTGTCAGGCTACAAAAATAACATAAAAAGTTAATGGCCTTCTTATACACTAATAATAATAGAGAAGAAATGGACATTAAGAAAACAATACCATTCACATTAGTGCCACACAAACTCAAATATCTTGGGGTCAACTTAACTAAAGAGGTGAAGGACCTATACAACAAAAACTAAAAAACCTTACTTCAAGAAATCAAAGAGAACACAAGAAAATGTATATATATGCCCTGCTCATGGATTGGCAAGATTGATATAATTAAAATGGCAATACTCCCCAAGGCATTGTACAGATTTAATGCAATAACTCTAAAGATGTTCATGAGATTTTTCAAACACTCCTAAATTCATTTGGAACAATAAATAGCCATTAATAGCTAAATTAATGCAATACCTCTAAAGATGTTCATGACATTTTTCAAACACTCCTAAATTCATTTGGAACAATAAATAGCCATTAATAGCTAAAGAAAACCCTTGGAAAAGTAATATGGGAGGCATTACTTTCCCAACATTAAACTGTATTACAAAGCAATAGTTATCAAAACAGCATGGTATTGGAATAAAGACAGATCCTCAGATACATGGAATAGATTTGAATACTCAGAGAATATTCCCCAGACATACAATCAACTAATCTTTGATAAAGGAGCAAGAAATCCAAAATGGAGCAAGGAAAGTCTCTTCAACAAGTGGTGTTGGCACAACTGGTTAGCCACTTGCAAAAAAGAAAACTCAGACCCCCATCTAACACCATACACAAAGATCAAATCCAAATAGATTAAGACCTTGATATAAGTTCTGAAACCATAATGTATATAGAACAACACATATGTAAAATACTGTATGGCATTGAGACTCAAGGCATCTTCAAGGAGGAAACAGCACTCTCCAAACAAGTTGAAACAGAGATAAACAGATGAGACTATATTAAGCTGAGAAGCTTTTGCACCTCAAAGGCAATAGAGCCTAAGATATAAAAAGCCATCTACAGAATGGGAGAAATTATTCACCTAATGCCCATCAGACAATAGGCTAATATCTAAGATATACAAATTACTGACAGAACTTAATGAGAAAAAAACATATAACCCATCAAAAATGGGGAGATAATTAAACAGAAACTTTGTCAAAAAAGAAATACAAATGACCAAAAGACATAAGAAAAAATGTTCACATCACTAATCAGGGAGATGCAAATCAAAACTACAATGAGGTATCATCTCATACCACAGATACTGGTACACATACATAGAACAAGAACTATCAGTGCTGGTGGGGATGTGGAGAGAAAGAAACTCTTATTTACTGCTGGTGGGAATGCCGTCTAGTCCAGCCTTTAGATATACAATATGGAGATTCCTCAAAAAACTGGAAATTTAACACCCATATGATCCAGCTATTCCCCTCATAGGGATATACCCTAGGAACACAAAAACACAATTCAAAAATCCCTTCCTTACACCTATATTCATTGTGGCACTATTTACAATAGTCAGACTCTGGAAACAACCTAGATGACCTTCAACAGATGAATGGCTAAAGAAACTATAATACATATACACAATGGAATATTATGCAGCCATCAGGAGAGATGAAGTCATGCAATTTTCCTATACATGGATGTAAATGGAATTTGTTATGATAAGTGATATAAGTCAGAGGGAGAGAGATAGACACAGAATAGTTTCACTGATCTATGGGTTTATAAAAAATTAAATACATTATGGTAATAAGGCCCAGAGACTATAGATTTATTGTCTGGAAGGGCTGGAAGGACCAGCTCAAAATTTGAAGCTCACCACAAAGAGTGACCTGTTAGGAAAATAACTAACAGTTAACACAATAACGTTAAAGAATGAGAGATGTAGAATGCATGTTGCGAATACAAGCAGGGGTAGGGTAGCGGACATTGGTGGTGGGAATGTTGCACTGGTGATGGGGGTATTCTGTTTATGACTAAAAACCAACTACAACCATACTTGTAATCATGGTGCTTAAATAAAGATTTATATTTAAAAATAAAAAATAAAACACAAATACAGTCATGTTTGTAATCACGGTGTTTAAATAAAGATAAAAAATAAAATATCTCAAGCTATGAGGTATTATCTCACTCCACAGAGATTGGCACACATCACAAAGACCAAGAACAACCAGTGCTGACTGAAATGTGGAGAGACAGGAACTATCATTCACTGCTGGTGGGAATGCCATCTAGTCCAAGCTTTATGGAAAACAATATGGAGATTCGTCAAAAATCAGGAACTTGAGCTCCCATATGATCCAACTATACCACTCCTAGGTATATACTCTAGAAACACAAAAATGCAATACACCTATATTCATTGCAACACTATTTACAATGTCCAGACTCTGGAAACAACCAAGGTGCCTTTCAATAGATGAATGGCTAAAGATACAGCAATATATATATATATATATATATATATTTGTTAAATATAAATATAAATATATATATATATATACACACACACATAATGGAATATTATGCAACTGTTAGGAATGATGAAGTTATGAAATTTTCCTATACATGGCTGTACATGGAATCTATTATGCTGAGTAAAATAATTCAGAGGGAGAGAGAAACAGAATTGTCTCTTTTGGGGCCTGAGCAATAGCAAGGCAGTAGGGTGTTTGCCTTACACGTGGCTGCCCTGTTCAGACCTCGATTCAATTCTCATGCCATATGGTCCACCCCCACCCAAATCTAAGAGCAAATTCTGAGCTCAAAGCCAGGTGTAACCCAGGAGCATCACTGGGTGTGGCCCCGAACCAAAGAAACAAAAAAGAATAATCTCACTCATCTATGGGTTTTAAGAAAAATAAAAGACACTATTGTAATAATGGTCAGAAACAATAGAGATGAGGGCTGGAAGGAATGGCTCGTGATATGAAGCTTGCCACAAAAATTAGTGAGTGCAGTTAGAGAAATAACTACATTGACAACTATGGTCACAATATCTATGAGTGTGTGAAGTAGAACGTTTGTCTTGAATACAGGCAGGGGAAGGAGGAAGATTTGAGACATTGGTGATGGGAATGTTGCAGGGGGGTGTTCTTTATATGATTGAATCTCAACTACAATCATTTCTGTATTCAAGGTGCTTAAATAAAAATATTATTTAAAAAAGAAATTAAAGAAACAAAAGTTTTAAAAAATAAAATAAAATAATTATTCTGAATTAAAAAAACCTGGATTAAAAAAAAAGCTTAAGCTACCTCAGCTTGGAGTTCCTAAACCTGTTGCTTGTTCATGAAGATCTGTATCTTTTCTTCAAATTTGAATGATTGCCTAGTGGGATAAATTATTTTTGGTTAAATGTTTGTTTGAAATATTTTTATTCTTACCCCCTCCCAATTTTCTCTAATTCATAGGGTATCATGTGATAGACCTGCTGTGACCTTAGCTCCTTTATATGTAAGTTCCTTTTATTCTGATTTTCTGCTTTCAGTATTCTGCTTTTTGCCTTTTTTATTCTATTACAATGTGTCATTACAGTGTCTTATATTTTTCTATTTGCATTTTTTGTGAGAACCTTTACCTTTAGGCTTCTTGGATATTTATGTATGCACTCTCCAAGTCTCACAAATTCTCCTAGTAGTTCTTCATCAAATTTGCCTTCATGTTTGTTAAGGACTCTGATGATTCAAATATTGTTCCACTTAATATTATCACACAGTTCTCTGGTGTGCTGTTTATTTTAGACTTTATTCATTTTTTATTTTTTTGTTTGCTTTTAGAGTTTTTCTGAGTCACTTCTGGAGCTTACTGATTTTGTATTTTACCTACCAAACTTTAATTCTGTCACTTCTGATTACAGATTTTGTTTATTTTCTCTCTTAACCGTGATTATAATTTTACAATTGTTTCTTTATACTTGTAAAATTTCTTCACCATAGTATTTTTTTTTTTTTGGTTTTTGGGCTACACCCGGCGGTGCTCAGAGGTTACTCCTGGCTGTCTGCTCAGAAATAGCTCCTGGCAGGCACGGGGGACCGTATTGGGACACCGGGAATCGAACCAACCTTTGGTCCTGGATCGGCTTCTTGCAAGGCAAACTCCACTGTGCTATCTTTCCGGGCCCTCATCATAGTATCTTTAACATATTTTCTGAACATATATATATATATATATATATATATATTATATATATATATTATATATATATATATATAGCTGTTTGAAACTTATAGAGACTTCCAATCTTTTAACTTCACTCTTAATGGAAACTTATGTTAGACTTCTCCATTGTGTCTTCAAAGGTCTGGAGGTGAACTATTTTAGTTTATTCCCCTTTCTCTTGAGAGCTCCCTAAAAAATCCAGATGCATGTTTCTCATTTTCTTCCCTGTAGTACATAACCCTACAAAATTTTGCTGTTTCTGATTGTTTTGAATTAGAGATGTAAATTATAGGATTGCTTCAAACATAGATGATTTTGCCTCTCTGTCCTTTGGGACTCATTACTTGTGAGGTTTGTTTTCCCTTTTGGGATAAGTAGATTAAATTAGGAATAGATTACTAATTACTACAAAGTTCTGGAAACAACTATGGTTATATCAAAATCTCTGGAGTCATTGCAGGAGATATGTATGCATGTCTGCCCTGTGAGTTGTGAGGCAGAGAGCTATCATGTGGTTCTGTAACTCTTGTGGATCTGAAAAAAAAAAATTAAACCGCTAAGCAAAGACACATGGCCCACCTGACTTATGCCTACTTATGAGACAAGATCTGTCAGAATTTAAAAGACACAATTATCAGGGCCAATTTTCAGTGATACAAAAAAGCCATAATGAATAAAAGGATTTCTGACCTAAAGAAGTGGGGTCAAAGAGTGGATTTCTGATCTGCCAGGGCAGACTTCAGCCAATTGTTGCCTGGTCAGAATCCAAAACACAGCTTCCTGTAGAGGCTGGGCTGGAAAACTTAGGATAGCAATACAAAGAAGTAGCTTTCGGTGGTGGGTCCTATAATTTAAAGGGGAGCATCCATTAGTGTAGGCTCAGACTGCTATGAACTCTTATGGTTTTCTAGCTAACATATAACATGATATCGGTAGAAAAGACATACTGTGTGGCCACATATATGACCATGCAGTTCCAGGGAATAAGAGAATATTTTGAAATGTCACTTGTGGGTAAATCTTTAGGTCCTTTAATCATACACAATTAGATGAGAAATGAGCTTCAGATTGGAACAACTTGGGCTCTGATAAGCTCTGTACACACAGAGTGGTAGGGAGATGAGGGCGTTCTAAAATAGCACTTAAAGGAAGTTTCAAAATAGCCTTTCTGGGTAAACTACAGTTTAAAATTTTATCATACTCTAAATTATAATGTTTAGTGTATACAATATTCCAAATTTTAATGATAGACTTTATATTACATATCTATATTTATGTGTTTATACTAAATGTATTTTCTCTTTTATTCTTATGGATATTAATTAATTTATTAATTAATAAATATTTAGTCATAAATTTTATCAACTATTTTGTGGGATATTTAACTTTCTATTTTGTTTGTTTTTGGACCTCACCAGGTGGTGCTCAGGCATTACTCCCTGTTATACATTTAGAAATAACTTCTGGCATGCTCAGGGGACCATATGAGATGGTAAGGATAGAAACCATGCAAGGTAAGTGCCCTACCCACTGACCATCTCTACAGTTCCCACATTTCTCTCTGATACATCATATTGTAACAAATCTCTTTGTGGATAAAAGTAATACTAAAATAAATTTATTGGAAGTCTAAAAATTGATTAAATGATATGAATGATACTAGAGTTTTGTCACATTATGCTAAAAATGTATGGCATGTTATAATTGTGATTATTATACACTATGGTGGGAGTTGGGGTGGGGTGTCAAAGACTTCCTTGAAGTTCTTTCATATATTTTTAGTGCTTACCAAAGGATATGTGTTATTGTGGTGTTGACATATATATGCTGTGTTACATGATTATCAAATGATTTGTTGAGGCTCTAGGCTCATACACAGTGCTCAATGGAATCACTGCCTCTTCCCCATGAGACCAATTATGTAATAAGGAACTAAGACCTTTTGTAAATAACCACATTACTGATTCACACTGAAAGCAGAGCCTCTAGCCTAAATAGTATTTGGTTCATAATTGGCATAAGCAATTTCTAATTAACTTTAGTTGCTTTCTCTACACCAAGATCTCAGGAAAGCTCTGGGCCACAGCCACTCTGTTAGAACAATGTCTGTATTTGTGACTGATAAAAACTGGGATAAACATTGCCCTAAGCTTCAACATTTGAGATTAATTATAAAGCAAGGATCTCTATTTCACCTACTTTATTTTTCTTCATACCACTTGTTGCCATTATAGTATATTTATTTATTTTACATGATGTAATTTTATTGTCTAATATAATGTAATGTAAATGAATAGATTATTTTTATAAAGTGTAATAATGGAGAGAAAATCCAACCAGCATCTACAATTATACTAGGTACAAAATAAACATTTATTTAATAGATAATATAACTTGCAATTACCCAAGTGGTGATTTAAAGTTGTTAATTGAATGCACAGACATAAATTTAATGAAGGAAGCCATGATTTACTGGAAAGAAATACTTGATCATCATAAGCATCCTAACAAACTTTTTAATAAATGTGACCACCAAAAACATTATAGAGAGAAAATAAAATAAAAAATCTGTGATAGTGCAGTAGGGAGTTTACCTTCCAAGAGGCTGACCTAGGACAGACCTGGGTTTGATCCCCAGCATCCCATTTGATCCCCCAAACCCAGGAGCTATTTCTGAGTGCATAGCCAGGAATAACACCTGAGTGTCATAGGGTGTGGCCCAAAAACAAACAAAAATAACAAACAAAAAAGTTTTTCTCTTAATAACACTTAGTCAATATTAAAAAGTTCCAAGGAGTTAGACTGATAGTACAAAGGATTAGGCATTTCCCTTGCAAATGTCCCAAGTAACAACTCTGATGATTTCCAGAAATTAGCAACAAGAAATTATGAAGAAAATTGCTGGAAGGATAGTGCAGGGGTAGGGCATTTGCCTTGCAAGCGGCTGACCTAGGAAAGACCTCATTTGGTTTGATCCCCAGGGTCCCACATGGTTCCAAAAGCCAGGAGTGATTTCTGAGCACATACCCAGGAGTAATCTCTGAGTGTCACTGGGTGTGGCCAAAAAAAAACAAAGAAGAAAGAAAGAAAAAGAAAGAAAGAAAGAAAGAAAAAGAGAAGAAAGAAAGAAAAGAAAGAAGAAAGAAAGAAAGAAAGAGAAAGAAAGAAAGAAAGAAAGAAAGAAGAAAGAAAAAGAAAGAAAGAAGAAAGAGAAAGAAAGAAAGAAAGAAAGAAAGAAAAGAAAGAAAGAGATAAAGAAAGAAGAAAGAAAGAAAGAAAGAGGAAGGAAGGAAGGGGAAGGAAGGAAAGGAAGGAAGGAAGGAAGGAAGGAAGGAGGAGGAAGGAAGGAAGGAAGGAGGAAGGAAGGAAGGAAGGAAGGAAGGAAGGAAGGAAGGAAGGAAGGAAGGAAGAAAGAAGAAGAGAAGAAGAAAAAGAAAGAAAAGAAAGAAAGAAAGAAAGAAGAAAGAAAGAAAGAAAGAAAGAAAGAAAGAAAGAGAAGAAAGAAAGAAAGAAAGAGAAAAGAAAGAAAAGAAAGAAAAAGAAAGAAAGAAAGAAAGAAAGAAAGAAAGAAAGAAAGAAAAGAAAGAAAGAAAGAAAGAAAAGAAAAAGAAAGAAGGAAAAGAGAGAAAAGAAAAATCGAGAAAATAAAATCCATGACAAATAGGAAAAAATCTCAGTTATCAGAAAGCATCAGCATGGGGTCAAAGTGATAGTACAGTGGGTATATGATTCCTTTCCATGTGTCCAACCCATATATTCCTTCAAGTCCTCCAAAAGTAATTCTTGAATGTTGAGCCAGGAGTAACCCAGGAGCCTCACTAGGTGTGCCCCCAGAACCAAAATCAAAAATAAAACAGAAAATATCAGTAAATAATTTTAAAATGTGATATATATATTATATATGTAATTACAATATGGTCAGTAGTACTAAACACTTTAAACACTTTACTCATTTAATTATCAGTAAAGTTCTACAAAGTAGATATTTTAGACATACTTTATAGGATGAAATGAAGTTCTTGGAGGACAGTCACCAAGAAGTAGAAGACTTGATTCCAGATCAAATTAACATCATAAATCTTCACTGAATCTTTCCTGAATTAAATATATATCTATTTGAAATGTTGACACTTATCTGTTATATTTTACTTCAGTCAATAATGCTTAATTATTTTTATTGTTTTATAAGGCATCATGATTTCCAAGTTGATTACAATAAAATATCAGCCATATAATATTGAAACCCAATCATTCACAACCAGTTAAGCTTTGCCCCAAATTTCCCCATCTCCTCCCACCCAGATTGTAGTTCTGGTTTAAATACAACATATTTCTACATTACTAATCCTTTTTATAATCACATTAGAAAGTTGTTCTCTTTGGGCTGGAGCGATGGTGCAGTTGTAGGGTGTTTACCTTCCAAGAGGCTGACCCAAGACAGACCTGGGTTTAATCCCCAGCATCCCATATGGTCCCCCAAAGCCAGGAAATATTTCTGAGTGCATAGCTGGGAGTAACCCCTGAGTGTCATCGGGTGTGGCCCAAAAACAAACAATCAACAAACAAAAATAACAAAAAGTTTTTCTCTTAATAACATTTAGTCAATATTGAAAAGTACCAAGGAGTTAGAGTGATAGTACAATGGATTAGGCATTTGCCTTGCACTCCCCAGACCTGGGTTCTATTCCTGCCATCCTATATGATCATGTATGCACCACCAGAAGTAATCCTGAGTGCAGACACAGGTGTAACCTCTGAGCATTGCTGGATCTTTCCTTCAAGCCGCCATTTAAAAAAAAGTGCTGAGGTAGCTTAATTTTTTTTAAATTATAACTAAACTTTGAAATGTTATTTCAAGTTTCCCAGAGCAACTCTTTGAAGACAATAACTACTTATTTTCGACATATTCTGTAACTTAATCTACATTCTGAAGTGCACCTGGATAAACATCATAAATTTTATTTTGTGAAAGAGAAAGCCTTAGTCATAATGATTATATCATATGAAAAGGGTAGTCAAGCATGATATTTCTTGGATGACTAGCAATTGAAATTTATTAGTCATTTAATTGAAAAATTACTTCAGAACTTGTGAACAGTGCTCATGTTAATGTCCTGAAGGTTTCTATTCATTTTACATAATAGAAGAAAAGCAAACTATTATTTATCATTATAATAAAAAGTTATGTTCCTAGGTGTCAATAACAGTAAGATGGATTTTTGGTATAAAATACTATGATAGTTCCAACTTAGCAATTTGCAACCAAGCATACAATAAGCACCCATGCATGAGTAACTTTTAAGGCTGACAGAATGACTAAATGCTAGAAATATTTCTGTAGTGATATGCAGTCATATATATGCAGTCATTTTTAGTCCATTTAGATATTCTTCTTCTGCTTTCAAAGGAACTAAGATATACTTCTTTCTCAAAAACATATGTGCAACAGCATATATATAATATAGGAAAAAATATTTCTGTTTACAAAATTGCATATAATTTTCTAATATATAATGCATATATGACAAATATAAAATGCTAAAATTTAAGTACCTATTTATAGCTTTTTGGAAAGAAGCTACGATTGGGTTCCCAAATAATTCTCCCCCAATTTCCAAGTGCACACTGTCAAAATTTGCTTTAAAAAATTCAAATATAACTCTGTTACAGTAGCTACTCAACATCCTTCAATAGTTTTCTTCTGTTTCTAGAATAAAATTTAGGTTCTTACTATGGATTAAATCCTTCCTTATGTATTGCCTACCCTGTTTTCCAGAACTCTCTGTTCCTTAACTTTCACTCTAAGCACCAACAGTTTCAACTATGAACAATATCATATTCATACAGTTCTATGCATTTATTATGCTTTGCGCCTCAGCCTGGAACAGCTTCTATTTATCTCCCTTTAACTGTCACTTGCTTATTCGTTTAAGATTCACCTCACACATCATAGCATTCTGGAATTCTTCCTGAAATTTTCAGCAGATTTGATTGCAGAAAAAACACTGCACAACCTTATTAACTTTTTTAATTTCTGTTCTATATATTTATGCATTCTTCTCTCTGACTAGCAGTTGACCTAGAATACATAAGCAATCAATTTCCTTCATATCCCCTACCAAATGTTAAAAGTTGGGATTATTGACTTGATACTGGAATATTATTATGTATTTCTCTGCCTTTCAGAGATTTTCTACAATAGCATAAATTATAGATGCAGCATATAATAATAGACACTTAAGCTTTTAATTAACACAAGGTAATTCTCTTATTTTCTAAATGTAAGTAATATAGTGAATTCAACCCAGCTTCTAAATGGGTCCTTGGGCAAACCACATGTAAAATAAACACACAATTTTCAGTTGTATAAGAAAATACAGTTCCTTTATTTTACAACATGAGTATGTAATTTTGGTACCTGATGCCTCAGTATCCTAAGTTCAAGGTTCTAGTATTACTCTCCTTCCTGTGATTCCCTGTCTTGGCCTCATGCTGGTTCTATGCTGGCTGGTCTCCCACTGTTTCTGTTTCATACTGGACTTAGACCCACTATGTGCAGTACTCTTTATTGCCCACTTGCCTGTCAGGGGTACTTTGTAATCTGTTGCTACTTACAAATGTTCCCTGCCCCTTCCAGCTACTCTTTCTTCTCAATTTACCTTTGCTTGCTTAAGAACTGCTACTTTTATTGCCTTTTGCTCAAGGTAAAGACAAGTTATCAAAGAGAGGAAGCTACCAGTTCTGCAGTCTCCTTTTTGTCTTACTTTTCTCCACTTTGAATATTTGCCATTGCCTGAATGTTTTTCCTCCAGAATTAGAAGATTTAAAATGACCATTTGGATGAGCTAGATTGCCTGACACTCTTTCTTTCATGTCCCTCTACATTCAGAGGAATGTAGGGATTGTTTTGGTAAATTCCACTGATGTGAAAGTATTGCTATATTAGTTTATGATATTGATTTATGTTACAAGTCCTGATTTATTTTTATAAGCACAGAGTGCTTATCTGTTCTCTTCTTGCCATCCTTTTATAGTCCCAGAAATAGACAAAATTTCCTTTATATTGATAGCTACCTCACAAAAAACGATCAGTTTTGAGTTCAAGGACTCAACTCAATAGATCATTCAGCTGGCTATATCACTGCAAAGTTACATTTTCCTGATATTCTAAGCTGGCTGATATTTTTTTATCCTCCCCTGGCTGGTATTTTAAATGCTGCATAGAAGCACCATCATTGAGAACTCCACATACATTCAGAGAAGATGATCTGGTATTTTTATGTAAATAATTTGTATACTATTTGTTTTGGATAAATAAAACTAACATTCAAAGTCTAGTTTAGTCTCCCTATATCCAAAGCAAGAATATATCAACTGTGATATTATTCCACTGACAACAGTTTGGACCTAAAAAAACATATAAAACTTCATTTACTCTATTTCTCTGGATGAGAGGTGGTAATTGCTGTGATGTAGATGGTATTTATTCAACATGCCTTAATCACTGACAGAAAACAAGAGAACCAGATGATATCCAGGCCTGCTGAGGAAAACCTGGCTAGTACACTAACAAAATAGATTTAAGCAGTACAGAGAGGAAGTACAATTTGAGAAATGCTATATATAATACACCAACACCCAAAAAGTAAATCCCAGTGAAGACCTTTGGCTTTTATTATTCCTTGTTTTTCAGAAAGTCTCTAGAAAGATAAGTGGGCAAGTGATTATATAGTTTCTCTTCTGCTTTAACTTTTAGGAATTTCTGTCCCTTTATTACGATTTACAATAATTTACAATTTTTAACACTTCACATACCATAAATCATATAATTTTCAAAATAATCAGTTGCGAAACATTTGTTTTTTCACAGTTAAGTAACTTTATAATAAATATAAAATAATTATCTCTGGCTATAAATCTAGCCAGTAGCATACAAAGGTCAAGACTTCAAGTCTCCTGAATATAAAATAATGATATTTTAGACCAAGTAACTTGTAATAAAGCTTCAAGATAAGGCCTATATCTAAGGGCTCTCAACTGGGATGATTAGAAATAGCACTAGTATCCGGTGCATTATCAGTTATCTAAGAACTGTTATGTCTATCATAAATTTTTCATATTTGTTCAGCACATTTAAAATAGAAAAGGAATAACTATAAAACTAAAAGTAACTTGAGCCTCTTTGCTTACAACTACATTTATATTAAGAATCTTATGCATACTTGAACTTTTAAACATTTTTTATAGATTGACTAGGAGATTTTAATTAACTAAGTAAGAAACTTACTGTCCTACATAAGAGCTCTGGAAATACTAATTATGAAACTATTTATGAAAGCTTTAAAGACAAGAATCCCATGTGTAGTGTAGTTATTATAGCCTAAGATTCAGACAAGTATTTATCTCTGCAGACTGGATGATTCAAAAGTGTTGTTTATATGAGGAATAGAAAAATCTCAGAAGGGAGAATTCTGTTTTACAGGAGCTATGATTTCCCTAGAGAGTTTTCTTCTGAAAAAAGAGAAAAGTTCATACAGGTTTGGAGTGCAAGAGAAAGGAATCTGGTTACTTTCTCTGACCTCAAAAGCAGACCTCTGAAGAAAAGGAAAAAGTCAGATTCAGACTTCCTTTCATTTGTGTATCCTGGCCCATCAATGCATGCAAAAAGTCACAGTCTCAGAGCATGAGTTCTGTCCATAATCAGAAGCTAGTTTAGGTAAAAAAAACATGCGGGTTGCTTTTCAGGGTCATGAATGCAGTTCGATATGTTGTAAAATAATAAGACTCTTCCACAGTTGATAAGAGCCTGCAAGTGATTTTATGAAAAAATTTAAAAATCCAATTGCAAACAATTTAGAAAGTTGGTGAAATGTGTAATGGTGCTTTGATATGTTTCCACAAAATGCTTTAAAAAGTTTTTAACTGTCACTTAAAAGGGATCATTACATTTAATGGGAACAATGTTTTGTGAAACACTTAATTCTGTGATATATCAGATAAGTAGGTATAAAAATAATGAGAAAATATCTTTAATCCTCTCACCTCAGGTCTTGGCTGCTACCAAATCTGCACAGCCATCATTATGACATAAAACTATGTTAAATTTCTTGAGGAACATTGAGAACCAATTCCAAATAAATGCTACAAACAATTGTGAACTAACAATCTTCTAACCTAATCATGAGATTGCATCTACCCTGCAATTTATGTTATCATCATCAAATATTCATCCACGTGTAGGCCATGTAGTAGGCTTCTTTTTGTTTGATTGATTATTTTTGCTTAATCTCATCCCTACATTTGATAATTTATTAAAAATTTAACTATAAATTGACATAAATAAATGGTCAATTCTACAGCCCAGACTATAATTTATGTTAAACCAGCATGCTAGAAATTAGAGACTGAGAAAGAACAAATCAGGTAAATGGTCAGGATTATTTTCCTGAAGGTTATATTATCAATTACTTGTCAGAAAAGAAATATGCCAGTGAAACTATAAAAAATATCTCTGAAACTCATGTAATGCTCAAAGAAGGAGCTAATGGGAGTTTAGCAGTGCTATAAAAAAAGCCTGCATTAAAAGTTAATGTTTTAATTTAAGGGTTCTTAATATTTTCAGGCATCCAAAGTTGTTTTCTAAAAGGATATATGACTGAGTTAGATGATATAGTATTAGACTTACAGTGTTTTGTTCTCTTTTATATTAATAAAACACTTGGTGTCCTCTCTTCTCTTTCCCCCCTCAAAAACTCTCCTTATCTCTCCCCCCAAACATGCCATAAAATAATTCAGTTTGGGTTTTTTAATCTCTTCATAAAAATTGTGTACAATTAAGCTTGATAGAAAAGGGGAGAAAAATGAGAAATTGCACATAAGAGAAGTTCCTGAAAAGAATCAGGAGGAACTTGAGTCAAAGAATAAAATAAAACTTCTAGAGCAGTTTCTATTTTTATTTTTAGTTTTTTAAAATATATAAAATTTTTATTTAAGCACCATGATCACAAACATGGTTGTAGTAGTTGGGTTTCAGTCATAAACAGAGCACCCCCTTTTACCAGTGCAACATTCCCACCACCAATGCCCCCCCTCCCTCCTTTGCAACCCTTGCCTTATTTAAGACAGCCATTCTACTACTCTCACTCATCTATATTGTCATGATAGTTGTTAGTGTAATTATTTCCCTATCTGCACCACTACTGTTTGTGGTGAGTGTCACATTATGAGCCAGTTCTTCTGGCCCTCATCTCTATTGTCTCTGGGCATTATTACAATAATGTCCTTAATTTTTCTTAAAGCCCATAGATCAGTGAGACTATTCTGTGTATATCTCTCTCCCTCTGACTTATTTACTCAGCATAATAAATTTCATGTGCATCAATGTATAGGAAAATTTCATGACTTCATCTCTCCTGAAGCCTGCATAATATTCCATTTTGTCTATATACCACAGTTTCTATAGCCATTCATCTGTTAAAGGGCATGTTGGTTGTTTCCAGAGTCTGGCTATTGTAAATAGTGCTGCAATGAATATAGCTGTGAGGAAAGGATTTTTGTATTGTGCTTTTGTATTCCAAGGTATATCCCTAAGAATGGTATGGCTGGATCATATGGGAGCTCAATTCCCAGTTTTTTGAGGAATCTCCACATTGTTTTCGTAAAGGCTAAACTACAGGGCATTCCCATCAGCAGTGAATGAGAGTTCCTTTCTTTCCACATCCCACCAGCTCTGATTGTTCTTGGTCTTTGTAATGTGTGCCAGTCTCTGTGGTGTGAAATGGTACCTCATTGTTGTTTTGATTTGCATCTTAGATTATTAAAATTACTTTAGGAGGCCACAGCAATGGTAGGGCTTTTGCTTTGGATGTGGCTGTCCTATGATCAACCCAGGTTTGATCCTTGGCATCCTATATGATCCCCTGAGTCTGCCAGAAGCAATTTCTTATCACAGAACCACAAGTAGCACCTGAGTGCCTGTAGGTGTGGCAGAGAATAAAAGAAGAAGAAAAAAAGAGAGAAAGAAAGAAAGAAAAAGAAAGAAAGAAAGAAAGAAAGAAAGAAAGAACGAAGGAAGGCAGGAAGGAAGGAAGGCAGGAAGGAAGGAAGGAAGGAAGGAAGGAAGGAAGGAAGGAAGGAAGGAAGGAAGGAAGGAAGGAAGGAAGGAAGGGAGAGAGAAAGAAAGAAAGAAAGAAAGAAAGAAAGAAAGAAAGAGAGAGAGAGAGAGAGAGAAAGAAAGAAAGAAAGAAAGAAAGAAAGAAAGAAAGAAAGAAAGAAAGAAAGAAAGAAAGAAAGAAAGAAAGAAAGAAAGAAAGAAAGAAAGAAAGGAAGGAAGGAAGGAAGGAAGGAAGGAAGGAAGGAAGGAAGGGAGAGAGAAAGAAAGAAAGAAAGAAAGAAAGAAAGAAAGAAAGAAAGAAAGAAAGAAAGAAAGAAAGAAAGAAAGAAAGAAAGAAAGAAAGAAAGAAAGAAAAGAAAGAAGAAAGAAAGAAGAAAGAAGAAAGAAAGAAAAAAGAAAGGAAGGAAGGAAGGAAGGAAGGAAGGAAGAAGAAAGAAAGAAAGAAAGAAAGAAAGAAAGAAAGAAAGAAAGAAAGAAAGAAAAGAAAGAAAGAAAGAAAGAAAGAAAGAAAGAAAGAAAGAAAGAAAGAAAGAAGGAAGGAAGGAAGGAAGGAAGGAAGGAAGGAAGGAAGGAAGGAAGGAAGAGGGAGGGAGGGAGGAAGAAAGAGGGAGGGAGGGAGGAAGGAAGGAAGAAGCGTAGGAAAGGAGGAATGGGAAGGAAAGGGGAGGAAGGAAATAAGGAATGGAAGAAAGGAAGAGAGGAAGGGAGGGAGGGAGAAAAGAAGGGAGAAAGTTAGAGAGGATGGAAGGAAGGGAGCAAGGATGGGAGGAAGGGAAGAATGAAGGGAGGGAGGGATTGAGGAAATAAGGGAGGACTGAGGAAGGAAGGAATGGAGGAAGGAAGAAAAGAAGGGAGGGAGAAGCAAAGGAGGGAGGGAGGAAAGAACAAAGGAAGGGAGGGAGAGAGGGAGCAAGGATGGGAGGGAGGAAGGAAAGAATGAAGGGAGGGAGGGATTGAGGAAAGAAGGGAGGACGGAGGAAGGAAGGAATGGAGGGAGGAAGGAAAGAAGGGAGGGAGGGAGGAAAGAACAAAGGGAGGGAGGAAGGAAGGGAGAAAGTGAGGGAGGAACAAGAAAGGGAGGGAGGAAGAAAGGAAGGAACGGAGGGATGGAGGGAGGGAGGGAGCAAGTGAGAGAAGAAGGAAGGGAGGGAGGGAGGAAAGAAGGGAGGGATAGAGGGAGAATGAAAGGGAGGGAAAAAGAGAGGAAGGAAGAGAGGGAGAAAGAAGGGATGAAGAGAGGGAGGAAGAAAGGGGGAGAAAGGAAGTAAGTAAGGGAAGGAGGGAGGAAGGGAGGGAGGTAAGAAAGAAGGAAGGGAGAAAGGTAGGGAGAAAAGATGGAAGAGAGATATGGAGGAAGGATGGGAGAAATTGAGGGAGGAAGGAACAAGTAAGGGAGGGAGGAAGGAATGAAGGAAATGAGAGAGGGAGGGAGGGATGAAAGAAGGGAGGGAAGGATGAAAGAAGAGAGGAAGGAAGAGGGAGGAAGAGAGGGAGGGAGGGGTGAAAGAAGGGAGGAAGGGAGAGAGGGAGGAAGAAAGGGAGGAAGAGAGGGAGGGATGAAAGAAGGAAGGAAGGGAGAGAGGGAGGAATGAAAGAAGGGAGGGAGGGAAAAAGGAAGGGAGGATAGGAAGGTGGGAGAAAGGGAGGATGAAAGGAAGAAAGGGAGAAAGAGAGGAAGGAAGGGAGGAAGAGAGGAAGTGAGAAAGAGAGGAAGGAAGGGAGGAAGGGAGAAAGGAAGGGATTAAGAAAGGGAAGGAGGAAGAGAGGGAGGGAGGAAGAAAGACAAAAATGTATCATTAATATTCTAGTATTCCCAGGAACAAACAATACAATTAGAAGTGAAATATACTTATTGCAGAAAATACCTATGAGTAAAAGAGAGAAAAAAGGCAGGAGTATGCTAAGAACATCTTTACACTTGAATGCCAGTCTAGCATCTGTACGAAGGGAGGAATTAAGAATTGGGTAAAGGGTTTTACAATAATGCAAATAAGTGTGTCATCTACATAAATATATTTATTTGGTACAAAATTATCCATGAAGGAATCTCTCATGGCATAAATTTCCAGTCCTTGATATCCAGCCAGACCCAGTCCATTCCTTTGGGGATTCCACTTCCAGGGAGCATCCTCAGATGACCAACAAATTCTCTTGAAATATGACTAGCTCATCTCTGTGGCTACTGTGTTCTACCTTTTGTGACACATATATTCACTTTTCATCTATCTTTAGTTCATACATTCTCAGGGCTCCAATTGGCTTTTCTTCTTGAAGAGAAACTTCAAAAATGAAAATTAATGTACAATGGTTGGCCTCACTTTTCTATTTTCTATTCAAGATTATCATTTTCTTTTTCACATTTTTCATTGTTTTTTTTTTTGTTTTTTTGGGGGGTCACTCCCAGTAATTCTCAGGGGTTAGTACTGGCTCTGAGTTCAGAGGGTCATTCCTGGCAGTGTTTGGGGAACCATGAGATTCTAGGGATAGACCACAGCACAGCTACATGCAAGGCAAATCCTTAACCACTGTGCTGTCCCTCCAGGCCCTATTTCATTACTTTTAAATCACCATTTTCTTGTGTCTTGGTGACCATTACTTATGTGACTGAAACCCACATTCTAACTTACATTCCCAAAATAAGTGCTTTTCTATGTTTAACAGTGCTACATTTGTCCACCTACTGACACATTTAGGCAATGTAGTTCTAAAAATTAGCCAAGATTGGATCCAACAGACTTCTACAGGGGTTAAATTTCATATTCAGCCTATCCAAATTTGAACACAGAGATTTGAATAGTACGAGCATGCACCACTACATATAACCTATCCACCCACCCAAATTAAACACACACAGACACACACACACACACACACACGAAAATATTATTGGAGTTTTATGGGTTTTTATATTCACTCAGCCTCCTTAGTTTTGATTTTCTCATGAGGACACTTAGTTGCATCCAGACCATCTGCCACTGCTCCTTCCTCCTTCATATTTTCTCA
Organism: Suncus etruscus; assembly: GCF_024139225.1. Lineage (NCBI taxonomy): Eukaryota > Metazoa > Chordata > Mammalia > Eulipotyphla > Soricidae > Suncus > Suncus etruscus. Next base: position 75,994,081 of record NC_064848.1, read on the forward strand.
TTTCTATGCAAATTTGATGACCAGTTGTGCCACTTGACTCTGTTTACTCAAAGTATCCCTTCCTCAGAGCTAAATATCCAAACTCCTAAATATAGCAGTATTTCATTCACACCTCATTTTGGTCTCTCACTCACAAATCCAATGGATCTGTAGCCATACTCAATCCATTTTCTTCCTTCCTCTATATTATAAAAGTAACAAGCTGAAGTGTTCACAAGCTGTGCACAGTTTACTGATATCCATTGCTCCTACTACAGTTTGAACTATAGATACCTTACAGTGAACAACTCTTGTATTTACTTTATTTTAATAGTTTAGTATTTTTAATATAGTTAGTGATTAAGTTACCTGGTAATTTTAATAAAATGTTTCATTACTACAGGAATAATAAAATTAAGTGAATTACCAGGCCCAGGGTGATGGCACAGCGGGTAGGGCATTTGCCTTGCATTTGGTAGACTCAGTTTTGATCCCGGAATCCTATATGGTCCCCTGAGCCTGCCAGGAGTGAATTTTTGAGCATAAAGCCAAGAGTAGCCCCTGAGTGTTTCCAGGTGTGGCCCTAAAACCAATAATGATAATGATAATGATAATAATAATAATAATAAATGATAAAATTAAGTGGATATATAAAATTAAATTAATTAGATTAGAGCAAATAACATCACTTGAAATTTACCTTTGAAAATATTTTATTACCTGTTCCTTAGGTTCCCACTTTAATAAGGTCTATAGTAATATTTTGGGATTACTGGTATCAATGTTAACTCATTCACTGCATCTGAAAGCATTCGAGTTGACCTATTACTCTATATCTGAAAAAGATATCTGAGAAAATAGCTGCATGTGTATTGGAAGAAGACTACAGAAAATATCTACCACTGTGGGGCCGGAGTGGTGGTGCAAGCAGTAAGGTGTCTGTCTTGCCGGCGCTAATCTAGAATGAACTGTGATTTGATCCCCCGACATCCCATATGTCCCCCCAAGTCAGGAATGATTTCTGAGTGCATAGCCAGGAGTAACCCCTAAACATCATGGGTGTGGCTGAAAAGAAAAGTAAAAAAAAAAAGAAAGAAAAAAAAGAGAAAAGAAAAGAAAAAAGAAAAGATCTACCATGGCGATACATGTCTCAGAACACTATCTTTCCTCAAAAATATCTAGGTCTGGGAATGGAGATATTACACAATGGGTAGAAAATTTTTCTTGCACACAGTTGACCTGAGTTTGATTGCTGGAACCCCATATGGTGCCCTGAGTCTGTCAGAAGTAATTCCTGTATACAGAGTCAGGAGTAAGGCCTGAACACTGCCAGGTGTGGCCCACCACCAATTTTTTACATAGTTCTGAGAATTTATTTAAATTGAGATTCTTGGTAAAATAGTATGACTTTAAATAAAGATGATCCATTTAGAATTTCATTTATGCATAACATTCTTTTTTATTGTGTACATAAATATTATTGGCTACTATATTAACATTAGAGATACTATATTTTATTTTCTCCAAGTTTTGGGGCTGCCCCACTGAATTTGTCAGTAATAACAAAATTGCAATCTTCTGGTACAGATTTGAGATCTCATAACTCCCATAAGCCAAGTGAATATAAACTATGTGTAATGGTGCACATATCTTTAGCACACTCTTGGAGACTTTAGTAAATATTCTGATTGCCAAAGTTTCCACTAAATTTTGTAATCTATTCCAGCATATTCAGTTTCATGAACTTTTATTCACTCATTTATTTAGTTTGATTTGGGGGGCACACCCAGAAATAGTGAGGGCTTACTCCTAGCTCTGTGCTCAGGGATCTCTCCTGGTGGAATTCAGGGGAATTGGGAAGTTGAACTCCAGTCAACTGCATGAAAGATAAGCATACTTATCTTACTGTACTGTCTTTCCTTCTGTATTTCCTCTCTACCTTCAATTCCCTAAATCTACTACCCTCCTCTGCTATTGGCTAGGCATGCTTCCAACTACTTACTGAGAGGCAACAGGTCTCCTAATGTGATAATCAAGATAAATGATAAAGTAAAAATAACAGAGAAAGTTTTCTATTAAAAGAGAAAATGTTTATAATATAAATTACCAGTTTTCCTATAGAATTTATGTTGTTACAAATATTGCAAAACATGGGTATCATTAATTAGAATTAAATTTTATTATGATTATTTAAGATTTTGTTTGCTGGAACCCAGGGTACTACCAAATAGTTTCGGGAGACTAGGGTAACTCCTAGCAATAAAATTCAGTCAACTGAATTCCAAGGGTCAAAGCTAAGGGTCAGTGATGATGTAGAGCTACCCACAATGTGTGCTTTACCACAGGACTGACTAGGTATGAACTTGAGCATGCAATGAGATAAGGAAGGAGTCCCTTATCTCTGATATATTGCCCTAACCCCTGATTTTGTTTCATTAAAGTGTTTTTATTTATTTATTATACACTTTCCCTTATATTTCTTTTGAGCTTGTATTTTATAAGTAAGCCTAATGGCCCAATGTAGCAATGTTTGAGAACAGGATATGAGATGAAAGGCCTGTGAAGAATTTCCATTAATTTAGTTATTTGGGATGAAGAATTACAATCTTAGTAATATTTCTTCACCGTTATGTCTGGGAGAGCAAAAAACAGTTACTTTTTATTATAAGAGAAGCTTTTTAATCATGTATTTTACATGGGGTGGTAACCTAAATTGTTTTCGGTTCATCCATGTTGTCCATAAAAGACAAATAGCATTGCTACAATGCCTCCAGACATCTCTGACAGACACTTCACTATAAATTACAGCCATTTGACAAGAGAAAGTACTTATTATTTTGAACATCTATTGGAGTCTCAAAAAGTAACATTTTTTGTCAAGTAAAGGTCACCTTCATTGAAATGTTTCAAAATCAAGTTACTGAGCTACAAAACATTGCCTGAAAGAAAAAAAAAAGTTAAACAGTTCCTGTAGAACTTAAAATGCCAGCATATAGTGAGTAAAACAAAATTCAGTAGGGGAAATTGAAAAGTCTCCACTTTCAAAAAACTGTATAAATCAATACAATGATGACATGTTGCCCAAGACTGAATTTATTCACCTTTGAAGTTATTCAGTTCCCAATAGAAACTGAAAGAGAAGGGTTTCTATTCAGATTGTTGAGTAAATAGATTTTCACCAATAAATGTCATGCTATAAAATTTGTAAGATTTTAAATGGCGGAGAAACTCAGGGAAGATTTTACTGTTGCATTCAGTTTCCCAAAGCAAATAGAGGACAGGACATAGTTATAGTTTTCTTTCATACTTGGCAAAAATTGAAGATTTTTTCCTAGAGAAATTGACTTGATTCTTATTATGATAATGACTCCTAGTAGCCTATTTCACGAAAACATTTCATTCTTTGCTGAAAAAGAAACCTCTAACATTATATCAACACACTTCTAAAAGAGGTGAAGATTAAATAAATTGTATCCTGATTGATGATACACAAGTGATTAGTTTCAATAAACAGAGACAAGGTTAGTGAAAAAAAATTTTAATAATGGGGCTGGTGAGGTGGCGCTAGAGGTAAGGTGTCTGCCTTGCAAGTGCTAGCCAAGGAAGGACCACGGTTCGATCCCCCTGCTTCCCATATGGTCATCCCAAGCCAGGGGCAATTTCTGAGTGCTTAGCCAGGAGTAACCCCTGAGCATCAAACGGGTGTGGCCCGGAAAACAAAAAAAAATTGTTTTAATGAAGTTAAGTTATAGTGCAGCATGTAAGGAGTTTGTCTTCACCCAGGCCAAATACAGGAATCCCTTATTGACCCCCAAGCCTGCCAAGATTAATTTCTGTGCACAGAGCCAGGAGTAACCGCTCAGCACAGCCACAGCTGAAAATGTGGCCCAAAAATGAAAACAAACAATTGTTTTTAAAATTACAAAAGCCTGGATAAAGAGCAGGTAGAGGTTCAAGATATCTGATAATTCAATATAGGAATATTAGTACTTAAAAATAGGAAATGTGATTTCTTGAGTGGTTCGAAGTAGACTACAACAACAACAAAACTAACATAATTAAGAGATTTTTTTTCAGATGAAACAGAGTTAAACATCATTAAAAGATTCTTGAGTATAAAAGGAAACTTATTTGGGGAGAAGCAATTTTATTTTACCTTAGAAAATTGGCAATTTGTTCAAATTATTTTCTTTATTAAACACCATGGTTACAAGGTGGTTCATGATTAAGTTTCAGTTATACATTGTACACCCATTTTCCACTAGTGCCCATTTTCCACCACCATGTGTCCAATTTCCCTCCCAGACACAATGGAGCAGACACTTTACTTCTCTCTTGCTCACTCACTTTTTCTCTCTCTCTCTTCCCCTTCTCTTTCTCCCCCTCTCTCACCTTCCTATTTTTTTTAGACACTGTGGTTTACATTACTGTAAAGGAAACGATGCCATGAAGATTACTTTATCTCCTTTCAGCACCCAGTATTGTCCAGAGTGATAAATTTTAACTATCATTGTAATTGTCATAGTGGTCCTTCTCTACCAATACTGTACAGTTCCACTATTTGTGGCAAGCTTCCTACCAATGACTGGTCTGTCTGACCATCATCTCTATTGCAATTCACTGGCTATTATTGTCATACTATCATTCTTTTCCCTTATATTCCACAAATGAATAAGATCATTCCATACCTATTCCATTCCCTCTGATTCATTTCACTCGGCATAATACTCTCCAAGTCTATCCCTGTATAAGCAAATATGACGATTTCATTTGTCCTAACTGCTGCATAGTACTACACAGTGTAGGTAAATTTACCTCACTTTTGTTAGCCATTCATCTGTTGTTAAGCATTTGGATTGTCTCTAGATTCTATCTATTGTAAATAGTGCTATGATTAAGGTCTACAAAGAGCATTTTAGTATTGTGTTTTAGGGTTGCTAGGGTATATCCCTAGGAGTGGTATTGCTGGATCATATTAAAGTTCAATATTGTTTACCTAGACAGGTCTACATTACCTCCATCAGTGAATGAGTATTTCTTTCCCCATGTATCCATGCTGACACTAGTTGTTCTTGTTTTGTGTGACATGTGACAATTTCTGTGGTATGAGATGATCTCTCATTGTTTTGATTTGCATTTCCTCAATGATGAGTTATAGTGGAGCAGTTTGTCATGTGATTTTTGGCCATATTTATTTCTTCTTTGTAGAAATGTCTGTTTATATCTTTTTTTATTTTTGATGGGTTAGATAAAATTTTTTCTTGTAAAGCTCTACCAGTGCTTTGTATATCTTTAATATTAACCCCCTATCAGATGGCATTGGGTGAACAGCTTCTCCCATTCAATGGGTAGTCTTTTTATCCTAGACATCATTTCCTTTAAGGTGCAGAAACTTCTTAGTTTAAAGTAGTCCCATTTATTTATCGTTGCTTCCACTTGTTGCCCAGTGGTATTTATTCCTTGAAGATACCTTTAACTTCAATATCATGGAGTTTTCTGCCTATATTTTTTACTATGTACCTTATGGTTTCAGATATGACATCAAGGTCTTTAATGCACTTTAGTTTGCCTTTGTACATAGAGATAGAGGCCTGCGTTAATTTATTTTACATGTAGCTGAGCAGTTTTCCAAACATCACTAACATCACTTGTTGAGAAGACTTCTTATTTCACTTTGTATTTGCAACCCATTTATCAAAGATTAATTAATCATATACCTGAGAGTCAGTCTCAGAATATTTATGTCTATTCCATTGATCTGAGAATCTCTATTTTAGTACCATGCTGTTTTAATGGCTTTCCTTTATAAGAGAGTTTAAAACTGGAGAAAGTTATGCCACCTGTCTTCTTTTTCCCAAGTATTGCTTTAGTTATTCGTGGAGATTTATTATTCAATATAAATTTCAGGAATATTTTATCCACTTTTTTAAAAAAAATGTCATGAATATCCTTAAAGAGATTGCATTAAATTTGTACAATATAAGTGATAGTATTTCCATTTTAATGTTAATTCTCCCAATTGATGAACAAGGTATGTGTTACCATTCCCTTATGACCCTTTTTATTTCTAAAAGCAGTGTTTTATTATTCTTTGTATAGGTCTTTCACCTCTTCAGTTAAGTTGAGTTGAAGTCTTTTTATTACCATTTTAATTTCCTCAATAGTGATAGTTCTGTTGAGGTATTCTATATCATCTAAGAATTTATCTTTTATTCTAGGTCTTTTTGTGGTGCCTGGAAACTTTCTGCTCAGTCATGGGTGATGAAATCAGGCCACTGTAACTAGAGATCTTGGTATTTGATGTTCCTCATCCGTCCCTGCTATGGGACCTTAGCACAAGCATCTTAACTGAATCTATGTATGCCTGAATAAAGTAGGTGAAGAAATTACCTACTAAGTAACTACTAAAAGCATCAGTACCTACTAAGAGCATCAGAAAAAGAAAAAACAGTGGCCTAGCCATGACAGTTATCCAGGGTGATTAAGTGAAATGCTGTTCATATTGGGAAACAAAATATTTCCACTCCTGCAAATTGTCCTTTACTTGCTGCAGCATGCTCTGGAAGATCCCCTTGTTTCCTTTGCGTCATTCACACTCCACCTTGTTTTAAGAATCTTAAGTCCAAACTTCTTCTGTTCTGCGAGGCCATTTTTAAGGAGTCTAGAGAGTGCTCTAGATGTATGCACAATAAAAAGTGTGTGGCCATTGCTGTGAAAGTCTGATCCTAGATTCTCTTCTACTCCATGATTGATGGTGGGGCTTACACTGACATAAAAGTGATGCTGAACTGCTATCCCTCTCCTCCTTCTTATCTGACTTAACTGATGCTTTCCTGCTAGTAAATCTGGATGAATACATGTATACTCTTTTTTATAAATATAATTTTTATTTTAATTATAGTGGCTTACATATCATTGACAACAATAGTTTAGGTACATATTAACATAAAATCAGGGGAATTCCCATCACCGAATTGCCCTCCCTCCATCTCCTTTCCCATCCTACCTCCCATATCCTCCTCCCTCACCCCTGGGGCTGCCAGAATAAGTGGTCCCCTGTGTATCTAGCTTACTACTTAGTGGTGCTACCCGTTTGGTTTTGGTACCTGCCTTATTTCCTGCTCTAATTGGGAGGCGGGATGAGATAGTTCAAGTTATGTGGTTTTGTTTGAAGAAGAGAAAAGAAATAAACTGGGGAAAAATCAAATACGCCAAAAATGGGTGGAGTCCTTCTGGAGGCTCCCATCCTAGGTTGGAGAAATGAAGGACTAAAAACAGGTTATCCTATCTCACCAGCTAACGATAAGACAAAATCAGAAGACTTGTCATCCTTTGGTCTGTCCAAATGCCAAGATCGTGATTTACAGATGACTGGCTGATAGAACCATGACCAGATTGTATTTTTCCTGGGACCAATAAAAAAAGCCCTAGTCTAGGGTTTGAGCTACGACCTGCACAACAACCATGATCTCTAGTTCCAGAGGTCTGTCTGAGACAATTGCAACGGAATGGGTCCTCTGGAAACATAACAAAAGAGGCTATCCCAGGCTCTATCCTAGGATCAGTGCAAAGACCAAGACCACCAACCACAGAAGATGAATTAAAATTACACTGAGGGAACAGAACTTCTAGAACCACAAAGAATACATGCATACTCTTAAAGGTCCTACCAATATTTGGGATGAGACAGCTTTAGTTAATAACACTCCCAAAACTGCCTGAGACCTTCAGCCTTAGCCTCAGGGTCTGGCTCCCTCTGTGCTGTCAGATGGCTTCCCTGAAATATTCCCATATACTGTATTTCAGGGGACTCCTTTCTGAACACGCATAAAATGAGAATGTTCTCAGTGCAACTTCCCTATCCCACATCCATGGGGTGGTACCTACTTCCTTTTTTAACACTTATGCCTCAGTAATGGGAGATTTTGTGGACATAATCAGAACCCGAAACAAATCACATGAGTCAAATTTTAGGGGAGATAATCCGAGGGGTGACAGTTTGACTCACAAACCCTCCATCTACAGTCTGGGTAAGAGTAAAAGTATAGTCCACAAGTAAATCAGATATGTATTCTTGTCAGACGTCTCAGTGCTCAGTCACCACCAACAGCAGGAGCATCAGAATAATTTGCATTCTGTCCTGGTCCTGGATGCTGAGTCAGCTGAAACTGCCCAGGGTTCTTCTCATTCAGTCTATCCACATGGATGAAAGGGAGGTTCCATTGTCTTCTTCAGTCCTGCAACTTAAACGGTTGTTGGTTGGAGAGAACATAGGGCCCTAGAATCCAGTTTCCTGGAGAGATGGGCTGTGAGGATTGTTGATTTTCCTGCACTGGGTCAGACAAAAATGCCTCCCACATTTGGTATCAATTCTTTACCTTTAACATTCCCAGGGGAAACCACAATCTTTGCTCTTTTTTTTTCTTTCTTTACCCATCCTCTTTAAATGTTAGTGTCCAATTCATTCTTTTACTTTCTTCAACCTCTAGGGTAGATAGGCATAGTGTAATCTCCAATTGATGTTAATGGCCTTAGATAGTTGAGTTCTCATGGACCCTCTTTCCCTTCTTTCCTGGCAGATTTCCTGCTGGCCTTCTTGATTCAACTTTTTTCTGAGATTTCATACCTTAGAAGTTATTAAAGTGAACTGTGGGCATAGCTCCATATTTTTGTAACTTCAAGCTGGCAAAGGTCTGTAGGATCTACCTATAAGAAGGGGTGAAATCCCATGCTACCTTAGCTTTTAATAAGGGTCCAGACAATTGACTAGTTGGGTCTGTAGTTATCAACATCTAAAAAAATCAGATCAATTAGACAGATGAATATTACTTAAAATGATCAGACACTGAAGCAGTAAATAGTTCCCTCTATCCTTGGGAGAACAAAGCAGTAGAAGATGCTCCCTCTGGTATGATGACACAGAAGTTAAGCAACAGAAACCAAAACAACATTATACCTGTTTTCTAGTATTATTTTTGACATCTGTGTGAGGTCATGCTGCCAGTCTTCCTACGGATATGTTTTCTACTGTTATAAGTGTTGCCTGGAGAACAGATCTAGGACTGCCACAAGTTTCAGTAACATCAAAACACACACACACACACACACACACACACACATATAGCACTGAGTTACTTATCCTACTGCCCTAGTTCATATAAGTTCTCTCTGGTAAAGTTCTGGATACCCTATTGTATCCAGACTAGTGATTGCATGTATAGCTCTCAATACCTTATGACCAGTCTATTACAGCCAGTAAGCACACCTTTAAATGATTTACCCAATAGGAGTTGTCTAAGTTAAGCTCACTAGAATGCATTTAACTCAGCAAGGAAAAGATAAATTTTTCTCTCCACCTTAATATTGAACCTTGCTAGATGGCTGAATAAACTTGCCTTGTTCCTTTGCATAAACCCAGCAAGACTAAAAAAATCTGTTTGGAGCACCCCATTATTTATAGAGAATTTCTGGGGATAGGTAAAGGACAGAGCAGTTGGCTTACCAATAAAAGCATTAATACTTTACCTGTTACATCAGGGTTTCCCAGACTTGACTGATATAAAGACTTGAAGATCAGGTCAACATGATGAGCCAAAGGTGGCTTTGGGTAATTTGCCCCCTGTAGGAGTGACCAGAAGAGTGAACTCTCCAGGATTCGGAGAGATTTTGATCTCCAGAACTTTTCTCAATGCTGAGAGCAAGACCCAGGCTGTGGCCAGCTGGTACAGATCTATATATCCTTGATCTCCAATTTCCCTTGGCCAATCTGCCTCTATGATCTCTCAGAGATCAGCAGAATAAATACCAGTCCTGTTTGTCTCCTAACCTCAATCCCTTTAAATTCTGTTTCCCTGAAAGAGAAAACTTCCTCCCTGTATATATGCAAACCAACATAATTTCATGTAGTCTCAAAATACTGAAAGTTCCAAGAGAAAAAGCAATGTTTCTCAATTTAAAGAACACACAGAAAAACAATTATGCTTATAGCCTTGATTTCCTGTAATTTCTAAATGTCAAATTTTCTAAGTTCACTGTAACATGAGTCTAGAGCATTTAAGCTCCTTTTCTGTAGAATTCTATTTACAAAAACATTAGATCATTTTTAATTTAGAGACATACTAGTAATAATCTAGTGTGATCATACAATTTTTCTATCACAATCTTCAAATCTACACATTCTTTAACTGTTTTGTTTTTAAATTTCCTCCATTCCAATTTGCATCTGACTAATTACACTCTCACAGAACTCCCTCCTTTTTCCCCCAACATTCACAAATCCATTCATTATCTTGTTAAATAAAACACACATCTATACTTCTTTTTCTAGCCTTCTCTCTTTATTCTCTGAAGAGAATACTGCCCTGGCTACCACAGGCAATCATGTGCACCCAGCTCAGAGCACTGGAAAGGGCTGTTCTGGGCTCTGGGCTTTGTCCTCTTTCCATGCCATTTTCTGTATCCTTCTCTTCCACCACCCCCACCCCAACCAGGACATTCCAGCTTCCCAAATAATCAACATAGAATCCACTACTTAAGTTCTTAGTAGCTAGACTTGAAACTGCCTGCTGCAAATTTAAAACCAAATTGCTAATCATTCTTACACCTACCAGAACCAAACTGTCTCAATGTACTTATTAAAGACATTTAAACTAGTTCTATAGATTTGCCATATTTTAGATATTCACAATCAAGTACTATAGAGATTTTCACACTTAAAGCTATCTTAAGCCCAACATTAAGTTTGATGTGACAAAATTGACAGGAAGTGAGTTACCTTAACAATATCATGTATATCCGGGTGCCCCTTCCAGAAAAAGAAAATCATGTACTATTGTGTTGTTATTGAAGTCTTTCTTCAGCTCTTTTAGCAGATGTTCCTAATGTTTTGCTTGTCCCTCATTGGGTAGATACATGTTTAGGAGTGTGATTTCTTATTGATGTGCATATACATTGATTATTAAATAATGGCCTTCTCTGTCTCTTGTAACTTTTTAAGCCTGAATTCTATGTAAACTGATAATAGTAAGACTACCTGAGTTTTTTAAGGGTTGTTTGCTTTTAAAAATTGTCTTCCATCCATTCTTTGCTTGTTTGATTCTTACTCCCATTTTATTTATTTATTTTTCTTTTCCTCAAACAGAACCACATAACTTGAACCAACTTGTTCTGCCTTTCATTTTGAGGGGGAAACAATGGAGAGCACCAAGACCAAACAGTTGTATTATCACTAAGTTGTAATAAAAATGATCGAACTTAAATACCAAACCCATTCCAACGACAACAGAATTGATACCCAATCTACAACAAGATAGACACAAAGGAGACCACTTATACTAGCAGCCTGGGGGGGGGGGTAAGGCAGAGGAATATGGGATGCATGCTGGAAACAGATGTGGAGGGAGGACAACTTTGGTGGTGGGAATTCCCCTGATCCAATGTCAATATGTACCTAAAATATTACTGTGAAAGATATGTAATCCACTTTGGTCAAAATAAAAATGATTATGAAAAATTATCTTCCTACATTTGATTTTGATTGTGTTTGCTCTATATATTCAAATACATTTCTTGTAGGCAGAAAAGTGTTGGATTCAATTTTCTGAATCATTTTGCCACTCTGTGTCTCTTTTTTGGTGCATTTAATCCATTGAATTTAGTAAAGATTATTGTCATGGGATTTTGTGTCATCATTTTGTATAGCTTTGGTGTGTTTGCAGGGTTTGTCTTGCCTTAAAGTAGTCCCTTCAGTTCTTTTACGTTTAGTTTTGAGTCTGTAAAGTTCCTGATGTAAAGTTCATTCATGTGTATCCTTTCTTCAACCCTGAATTAACATCTGGCTGGGTAAACAAAGTATTCTCAGTGAAGTATTCATTTCATTGAATTTTTCAGTATATCCTATCACTGCCTTCAGGCCTGAAAAGCTACTTTTAATAAGACTGCTCTAAATCTTATGGATGCTTCCTTGTATATTCTTTCCTTCCTTGTTTTTGCTGCTTTCTGTAGTTTATCTCTATCTATGGTTTTCATCATTATGACTAGGAAGTGTTTTGGGGTGTGTATTTTTTTGTCTCTTTTTATCTAGCATCCACTCTTCGGGCATCCATGATGTGATTGCATATACTCTTTGTCTCTGGATGTCTCAGCAATTTGGCTCTATGAATTCAACAAAGAATCTATAGATTTTTCATGATTTTATTCCAGGTGCTCTGATATCCGAATGGTTATTATAATTTTTTCTGTTGAATTTATCACAGAGTTCTGTGCTCTTATTTTAAGTATTTTTCCATTTTCTGTTTGTTTATTTTAAGACTGTTTTTGAACTGCTTCAGTTGTATAAAAGTGTTGCTTTGCTCATTTCCAGCTCACTGTGTTCTCAGTAGCTGGTACTCTATTGACCAGGCCTTCCAGTGAGTTTTTTATTTAGCCTACCAAGTTTTCCATGTGTTTGTTTTATGGGGGATCATATGGGATGCCAGGGGACTGAACTGTGGTCAGTTCTAGTTTAGTGCATGCAAGGCAACCACCCTTACCCTACCAAGGTTTTCATTTCTGTCATTTCTGCTTGAAATTTTCTCTCTCATATTTCTACTGTCATTTCTACACTTGAATCTTATTGGCTGTTCCATGGTTTCTTTGAGTTCTTTGAATATTATCGCCATTTCTTCTCTAAAGTCTTTATGAAAGATGCTACCTATTTAATTAATACTACTTTGATTTTTCAGATCTACCTTCTTCATTCACTAAGTGTAGTGAGGCTCTGCTTGCTTTCACATTGTAACCTTTGCACTTTGGTGATTTTTTAATGTGATGTGATAGGGCTCATTGACTAGAAGAAATGGAAACTCTTCTTTTGGGACCACTGACTTGGCATACTATCCTCCCTAATAAAAGTTGATCAGCCACTGAATCTCCTCATGCTTGCACATGCACATGCACCCCATGCAGTCATCCCATCACTCCGTGGTCACCTCTGCTTTTTTGGATTTGAGATTGCCAGGTTGGAATTACTATCTATTTAAAAATAAATAGGGCTACAGCAATATTTTTACCTTTATTACATACATGTAACTGGGTATGTTCATCTCTCTGAATCTTTTATTTAATTATGAAAACTACACTTAAAGCGAAGAAAATAAATTAGTGAGCTGGTAAAATATTTTATACTCATTGAAAAAACTTTTTGAGTGCCTATAAGTAATTTGTATTGAAACATTCACTGGCAAGCAGTGTGCACTCTACTTATGTTTTCAAGTAGTGATCATATAAACAAGTTTTTTTTTTATTATTGTGGAATGTTTTTATTATGTAATAGTTTTAGAAAACTCCACAAAAGAGAAGTACCAAAAAGTGAGGATACTTAGTGGAATCTAATCTATTTAAGGGTCAAGGTCAGTTTTCCTCGGTGACAGATTTTTAAACAAGTTTTTTATTTAGCTATTATCAGAGTGAAAACATAAATTATTTTTTGTTGAAAATAAAATTCATGTGTACTTATCTTCACTTTATTCAGAAATGAAATTTTGTGTAGTGAAAATAAAATATATATTCAACTAAAAATTTTTGTGACGTATTTTTAAATCATTTAATTTTATTTTTTAATTTTCTTTTATTTTTCTCTTTAGTTAAGCACCATGATTACAAGCATGATTGTAGTTGGGTTTCAGTCATAAACAGAACACCCCCTTAAAAATTGGTTCTTTAAAAAATAAACAAGATTGATAAACCACTGGCAAAACTCACAAAGAAAAGAAGAGAGAGAAACTTGATAAATGAACTTAGAAATGCAAAGGGGAAATCACTACAGATATTGCAAAGATTCAAAGGGTAATCAGAGATTACTTCGAGAAACTATGCCAAGAAACATGAGAATATGGAAGAAATAGATAAATTCTTGGGCTCTTATAACCTTCCAGAGCTGAATAAGGATGATGTAGTATATCTAAACAGCCCCCTCACTATTGAAGAAATTTAAATGGTAATCAAAAGTGTTCGTAAAAACAAAAGCCCAGGTCCAGATGAGTTTACAAATGAATTCTTTCAAACCTTTTAAGTGAAAGCACTACCAATCCTTTTCAGGCTCTTTCATAAAATTGAAGAAACAGGAACATTCCCAAATAGTTTTTATGAAGCTAACATCACCTTGATAGCAAAACCAGACAAAGATGCTACCAAAAAGAAAATTACAGACCAATATCCCAGATGAACACAGATGCAAAGATCCTCAACTAAAAAATTAAAAGCACCCTTTATTCTACTTTCAAAAATTACATTTTATAAAATTGTTTTTATATCTATAAATGAACTTAAAACAGAAATCAAGAGACAACATATAAAATAATCTTACAACTTCTCAAAAAAATAATCTTACAACTTCTATAATTAAATTAGAGCTAAGTGTAAGACAGAAATGATTATGTAAGAGCAGTGCATGAAATTTCAATTCAAAGATATTTTGTCATGTTACCTTGTAACTAAATTTCTTCAATTAACATATTACCTGTAATTTCCTGCATGCAGATAAATAATTTTAAGACTAATTATTTAACTAAATCAATAGATCTTAAAAATATGTATCTATTGAGGACATTAGCAAATATTACAGGATTATTATATTTACTAACTGATCACCTTGAGGTCCATTGAACTACTGCTGTGATACTTTTGGTGGGTACCTGAGTACCCCTGTGATTTTAGTGGTTCTTCCAGAAAAAGAAAATTGAGAAGGTTAATTTGAAAATTATGAATGGAGTGGAAGAGGCCAAATGACAATCTATGAGTGGGTTCCTTTTCACCACCCTCAATAAATCATTGATAGATTTCCTGTTCCTCTGTTATTCTAAAAATGTGTTTCTTATAAGAGTAAAGATTATAAATATAGTAGTTTTGGGCATGGGAAGAAAAAAAATCCCATTGATGACATTATATATAATTGTTGACATTACTGATGACATTATATATAAGTACCAAGAAGCATCAATTCAATAAGCAGTTGAGAATTGAGCTGAATAACACATTGTAGTGCCATCACTTTTTCCAATATACAGGAAAGAAGCATTCTCTGACTCATAGAAAGAATGGTAATATTAGGAAATACAATGGAACTGAGGTAAAAAGTTGATTCCTGGGGCTAGAGCAATAGTACAGCAGGTAGGGCTTTTGCCTTGCACATGGCCAAACCTAGTTCGATCCCTGGCATCTATTTAATCACCCAAACCTTCCAGGAGTGATTTCTGAGTGAAGAGCAAGAAAGTAATCCCTGAGCACTTTTGGGTGTGGCCCAAAAATTAGAAAAAAAGTTGATTCCTATCTCTTATTTACCCAAGTGCTAGTATTCGGTGGATGACAAAATTTTAGAAATGAAATGTTGAGGCCTACGAGATAGCACAGCAGGTAGGGCATTTAACTTGCACACAGCTGACCTGCATTAGATAGTCAGCATCCCATACAGTCCCCTGAGTCTGGCAGGAGTGATTTCTGAGTCAGAGCCAGGAGTAACTCTTGAGCGCTGCCAGGTGTGGCCCAAAAATCAAACGGGCGGGGGTGGGGGGAGGGGGGGAGAGAGAGAGAGAGAGAGAGAGAGAGAGAGAGAGAGAGAGAGAGAGAGGGAGGGAGAGAGAGAGGGAGAGAGAGAGAGAGAGAGAGAGAGAGGAGAGAGGGAGAGAAAGAGGGAGAGAGAGTGGGAGAGAGAGAGGGAGAGAGAGGGAGAGAGGGAGAGAAAGAGAGTGAGGGAGAGGGAGAGATAGGGAGAGAGGGAGAGAGAGGGGGAGAGAGGGAGAGAAAGAGAGTGAGGGAGAGGGAGAGAGGGGGAGAGAGGGAAGGGAGAGGGGGAGAGAGGGAGAGGGAGAGAGAGTGGGAGAGAGAGAGGGGGAGAGAGGGAAGGGAGAGAGTGGGAGAGGGAGAGAGAGAGGGAGAGGGAGAGAGAGGGAGAGAGAAATGAAATGTTGAATCAATAGGTTAGAAACTAAGTTACTGAAAGTTGTATTATTTGGTAAACCAGTGAAAAAAATTTTAATTGCTTATAAATAATCGTCAGATAATGAATAAAATAATGAAGGAGAGAGCTATAGATTTTCCCTCTGCAATGTTTTCTGAATACTAGTTGTCTCATGAGTGTGGGACATTTATGATTAAGGATTCAGTTGTTCAATAATTCAGCTTATTGTATTGTTGTTTTCTTCAAAGAAAAACCAATGATTTTATTTAGTAACAAGGTTTTTAATGGATTAATTTCTTTTGACTGATTCCAGCCAGATCACTCTTCAGTAAATGCAAATTACAAATAATTACTATTTCCAAGCATGAAGTTATGACTAAACCACTCATAAACCAGAGATGACAATTCATTTTATTTAAAGAGTAACTCATCTTTAGGCATATTTGCTTACTCTGTTCTGTTTAAGACTAAACAAGTTTTTTTTTTGGAATATTGGAGAGAGAAAATAGAAAGACAATGAGAGCATAGGCAAATTTTTTAAAATATACACAGTTTTTGGTCTGCCAAAAAGAAAAGAAGGAACTGAATTTGTAAAGTACTCACAGGACCCAAAGCATGATTAGTCAAATACATAGAAAACATTTACAAACCTTTTCTTAATTGTAACAGGTGGCTGAGCAATGTAGTTCTATTTCAAGTTTAAGGATGTTCAACATATACCTGGCTGGATTACACACTGTTCAGTGCTGTATTTCATTGTTTTAAGAGTGTGAATTTAAATTAATGAACTATTAAAAGTATTTAAACTAGTTTTATGTATGGAATTATTATTAAGGAAATTGAAATTTATATTATATATTTTTAGGCCTAAAAGGAACAGATCTGTAATATTACTCTTATTATGCAGGTAAAATAGACAAACAGAAAACTAAGGTCTAAAGAGGAAATACATATTTTCCTCCAGCAATACACATATTTGACTGCAGAGTTGGAAACCAAATCAAACACCTGGTTTTTAGTAAAGGTTATTTCTATTTACCATGTAATATCAGATGTAAAAATGGAGCTCAGAAATCTAAAAAGCAGTCAAAATCACATTGTTAGTTCCAATTAGATTTTCTTGTCCAAAATAAAATACGTATCTTTGCATTTTTTATTTTATGCTTTCTGTACTATACTATATTCTGTTATAAATAATATAATGGCATAACATATTACAGTATATGTTATACACTATATAAAACTATTTTATAATTCTGAGAACTCATTAATTCCTATAGGGTAGAGCATGGAGTTAAAAAAAGAACACTGAAGGTCTGGAGATGGTAGGTCATTTTCCTTGCATGTGGCAACATAGGTTCTATCCTTGGCATCCCAGGTGGTTCCCCATGCCTGTCAGGAGTTATTTCTGAGTGCAGAGCCAGGAGTAACCCATGAGCACTGCCAGGAGTGAATCAGAGACAAAAAATTAAAATAAAATAAATTTAAAAAGAACAATGATATTAGAATTTAATAGAATTAAAATTATACTTACTAACTTTGTGTAGTTTGGGAACGTGAAAGTCTCCTTGAATATCAGAGTATCAGTTAATCACCTAAACAAAGGTAACATTAACACTAGCATCTTAAAAATGATGCAACTTTTAAGTGTTATGTCTAAAATTCCTAGCACATGGTAGAAATGCAGACTGATCCAGCATATATGGAAAACAATATGGGCATTCCTCAAAAAGCTGGAAATTGAGTTTCCGTATAATCCAGCAATACCAGTCCTAGATATATACCCTAGGAATACAAAAATTCTCTCTGTACTCATATGTTCAGAACAACACTATTTATAATAGCCAGAATCTACAAAAAATCTGGGCCTGCAAGAAGAGCCCAGGATTCCAAAAGCAAACGTTGACACAGAAAATAATCTACACAGTGAAAAGGTACAAGAATGGGTTCAGGAAATCGAGCACTCAAGCAAGGAATTCCACCATACAAGGCTTCTTCCCTTAACAAGGAAAGCAGTTTAGTTAAGGAAGACCAAATAATGAGCACCTGCCTTCCTCAGACCCCCTTCTTTTATTGATAAGAATCAGATAACACCCTAGAATGGGAGAGGAATACCAAGTAATGAATAATCCAATAATCCTATCACCTATTGAGTAGGGTGGGACCAGTAATCCAACAACAGGAGAATGGCTAAAGAAACTGCACATCTACTTAATGGAATACAATGCAGCTG
This sequence comes from Suncus etruscus, assembly GCF_024139225.1. NCBI lineage: Eukaryota > Metazoa > Chordata > Mammalia > Eulipotyphla > Soricidae > Suncus > Suncus etruscus. The sequence goes on from NC_064848.1 coordinate 76,012,227, forward strand.
TTAGAGAAAATGAAGTCACGAAATTTGCTTATACATAGATGAATATGGTGACTATTATGTTGAGTGAAATGAGCCAAAAGGAATAGGATAAAGGCCATCCACAGAATGGGAAAAACTATTCACCCAATACCCATCAGACAAGGGGCTTATATCGAAGATATTTAAGGTACTGATGGAACTTAACAAGAAAAAAATAATAACATATAACCCAATCAAAACATAGGGAGAAAAAATAAACAGGCATTTTCTAAAAGAAGAAATACAAATGGCCAAAAGGCACAAAAAAATGATTCACATCAATAATCATCAGGGAGATGCAAATCAAATCAACAATGAGGTATCATCTTAAGCCACAGAGACTGGTTCACATTATAAAGAACAAGAACGACCAGTGCTGGAGGGATGTGGAGAGAAAGAAATTCTCATTCATTGCTGTGGAGATGCCATCTAGTCCAACCTTTCTGGAAATCAATATGGATATTTCTTAAAAGCTAAAAATTAAACTCTCAGATAATCCAGCAATACCACTCTTAGGGATACACACTAGGAACACAAAAACACAATACAAAAATGCCCTTGGCATGCCTATGTTCATTGCAGTCTATTTACAATAGCCAGATTCTGGAAAAACCATGGATGAACATGGAGACTATTATGCTGAGTGAAATGAGTCAGAGGGATAAAGATAGACATAGAATAGTCTTATTCATCTGTGGGTTTTAAGAAAAATAAAAGACAGTATAGTTATAATACCCAGATACAATAGAGGTGAGTGCCGAAAGGACCAGCCCATGATATTACACTTACAACAAAGAGTGTTGAGCACAATTACAGAAATAACTACACTAACAATTACCATGAAAATGACAGTGAGAGAGAAATAGAATGACTGTCTCAAAGACATGCAGGGGAGGGCAAAAAAATGGGGACATTGGTGGTGGAAAAATTGCACTGGTGAAAGGGGTATACCTTTTATAACTAAAACCCAACTATGAACACGTCTGTAATTATGTGATCAAATAAATTATTTTTAAAAAAGAAAAGAGAGAAAGTGATAGAGAAAAGAAAATAGCCTTCCCTAGAGATAGGTGGGGGTGGGAGGGAAACAAGAGACATTGGTGATGGGAAGTGTGCACTGGTGAAGGATGGTGTACATTGTATGACTGAAACCTAACAATGAAAACTTTTTTAACCCTGATGCTTAAATAAAGCATTAAAAATTAAAATCCTAACTCCATTCTTAGCACAAATGTAGCACTAATGGGTCCATTTCTTTTTATGTCTCTATCAACTTGTTCAGATTATGTTCAGCAGAACATAATTTGAATTATTTGAAAAATAATTATTTGAAAAATAATAATTCTTAAAAAATCACATCATTATTTAGATCTTAAGATCAGGGTATGGGCTAGATTAGGAATAAAGAATAAACAGGTATTGAAGATGGATTTAATTCCTGTTAGTAGACCAACAAAATTTACATGTTCACAAATGATAAAAAACATCATAATATATCTGAATCTTAAATTGCATCTTATTCTAATTAAGTTAATTATAATAACACAATTATAATTTATAATATGACTTGGTCCTATAATCTTTCAAATAGCCAACATACCCAGAGATTTTTATAAACTTGAATTTTTTACCTTTCACCAATCATATATTTTGTAGAAATATAAGTCTGTTCCACCAGACAGGTATACAACTTTGTAAGGGAAGGAAATGACATTGAGAAGCCATACAATAAGGTCTTCAAGGCATAGAGATTAGGTGAAGCTGTCTCTTAATCTGGGTGCCCTAAACTGTTTGCCTTTAACCTGCTAATGCTATGCATCAAAACGTCAATATTGCAACCTCAAATTTCTGACCTAGTAAGGTTGTGGTTATTATTCCCACTTTATAGATAATCAACAAACTTTCTGTCACAATGATTTTACACTTCTCAGAAACAAAATCAAGTTTGAAGACAAGTGAACCCAGATAGAGCAAAGATTACAGAGAAATGTTTAGAAGTAGAGTCAAATTACACAGAAATAGGTAGCTGCTATTGCCTGCAAAGGAGCATTAATTACGATTGGGCTGGTAGAACCAATGAATAAATATGATGAATACCAGCTTTTCTACTGAGCTCTTTTCCCTTTGAGGACTTTTCAAATTAACCCTGAATGGGATAACCTACTTCCTTAATTGCTGTAGTTTCTAGGATCTGCCTGTATTCCTGGTCTTATTCCTTTCTCTATCTTCATACCACATTCTCCTTCATCTCTAATCACATTACCAAAAGTTCTCTTAGTTGAACTCCTTTGCTTCCCTGTTAAAAGGAAGGCTGTTATTGCTTTGAATAGTTCTGGGTGATTGAGGAAAATTTCTCTATCTCAAATTTGTAAAACAATGAGTTTCAGACTTCGGGAAACCAATTTACAGAGGCATGCATTTTCAATTTTGCTTGGGATAAACTGGGATAGATAAAATTAAAAAGAAACAAAACAGCTTTCATTTATTTTCTGTTTATATTGATGTATAGACAGATAGTAATTGAAAGCAATGGAAGACAAGAAAGATATCCCTATACTAAAACTGATCCATCCTATGAGCTAAATATGACCTTCATAGCAAAAAACAGCAACAGAAAGAAGGTAAAAAGTATCATAGTTCAAAGATTCCATAGCAGAATTTTTGTAGGTATTAAAGAAGCATCCTATCCTACCATTGTTTAGAGATAAATGGGTTCAGAGTAGTGGTTCATTGAGAATATCATCTCTAAGAAAGTTATAGGGGATGTTAGTGCAGCCAACAAAATTCCACTGATGTAGAAGAGGTGGTCAAGATTTGCAGAGTCTTCCTCCAAGCAGTTCTAAATAACAAATATTTGGGAAGCATATTAGAACAAAAATTCATTTTGAAAAAGTTGCCAGAAATATTAATTTCAGAAATTTTAAGTAGGTACAGTCCTGCAACAAGCAGAGAAGTGTTTAAAATCATAGGAAACTAACTTACGTTCATGTAGCCTCATACTTACCCCTAAGATGTTGACACGTGAGGTCATTAAAGCAAAGGTTTAATAAAAAAAAAAAAAACAGCACAATAACTTCATGATCAGAAGGTCTTTTTACTTTGATCAAAATGCATGTTTATTTATCAGTACCAGGTATATCCTTGGTAGGGTATTAGGAACTTATCTTTTTGAATATTCATGTGAAAGAAGAAAATAATCCTAAAGGCTTACATTAGTGATTGGCACAAAATCACTGACTGAGTCATCCATTCTCATGTAAAATCAACTGCAAGTCTTCATACCATTGAAAGTCAGGCATTGTGAGGTGTTTTTTTTTTTTTTCTGTTCATGGAAGAGCATCAATGAACTCCAATTTATTCATAACACGGCATAAAGGAAAGCTAGATTTATAGGGCAGTTTTCACTCAGACATGAAAGGAGCTGTATCAAATAAAGCAAGGAGATCTTCTTAGCCTTGCTGCTGAAGGAGGAAACAGAATAGTACACATAGTTAAAAAAAAATAAATGGAACATTGATATAGTGTATCTATTCTGTTGTGTAACTGCCTATGAAAACTTAAATTGAAATATTGTCTAACAATTTTCTGGTAGGGAAAAAAAAAACAGCAGATGGGCCAAACATAAGGCAGAGCCAAATCATTTTATATTCTTTTCGATGCAGTTTTTTTTTTCAGTTCTATTACAGAGATGACTGTGATAGATAATTCTGCATGAGAAAACATGTATCATATATATTCCTAATTATATTACAAATGTGTTTCTTTTAGGCATTTTTTTACAAGTAGAATATTATAATTGAAATCATTTCTGGAAGGAATAGATGAAACCAAGAATCCATGAAAAATGCAAGAATTATGTAAGGACAGTAAAAAATGAATGGGTGGCTTCCCCTAGGAGGTGAAGTTACTGCCCTACATTTATTGTTAACTGATTTTCCCTATGAAGATGTTTATTAGTTATCATGCTCTAAGTCTGATCTTATTCCATTTGTCATCAAGAGCTAAGTAGTATAATAGCAAAGGCACCAGATGTTGGTGATGACAAGCCAAATTATTGGAAACTCAGCCAGTAATTTCCCTTCAAAAGTAAATGATTTGACTTTATAATCTCCTAAAATCATTCCTTTCATAAGCAGTCTATGTATTTGCGTTGTTGAATTAGAATGCCATCTGTTTCCTGGATGCATATAACCTTGGTTTTTGCCCTATATGCTATGGTCACCCGTATGATTCGCTACCATTCTCTTGTCATTGTAAATCACTTCCTACAATTGTAACATTCTCACTCAGATCCACAAGATGTATATCATCCCCAAAAAATACCTCTCTATCTTTGATAGATGGAAAACATTCCCACAGGAAAATGGCAGAAGTACTGTCACCTAAAATTTAAAAGCACATTATACAATCATTTTTTAAATTGTTTCATTTTGGTTTTGGGATCACACCCAGTGGTGTGCAGGTGTTATTCTGGCTCTGCCATCAGAAATCAGTCCTGGTAGGCTCAGGAAACCCTATGGAATGCTAAGGGTCAAAACCAGATAGGCCAGGTGCAAGTCAAAAGCTCTATTTGCTGTGAAATTGTACCAGCTCAGGACAGCTTATTTTTCAAAATGTATCTTAAATGGTAAGAAACATGCTTATGGTCATCTGTAAACTTTCACAATGTGATATCCTAGTTTATTATTTTAGTAACTAAAATATTACACTTAAATAATGCTATATTTTACCTGCTTACTATCTGAAAAATGTATATTGTCTATTTTGATATATAATTAATATTGATAGTTTACTGTAGGGGACACTGAGACCTTGGGTATTTAAATGTTTCATTTGTTATGTTTATGAAAGTCTCCTGAATATTTCATGAGAAACATCAATATATGTCCATAAGTAAAATGGACATGAATTATACCTCCATCGGCCTTAAGTCTAATAGCAGAGACAGAAATAGGATTTGGAAATTATCTGGAAAAAAAGTGAAGGGATGAATAAACTAGATGGAGTTTTCAGCAAACTTTTGGTGGGAAAGGAGGTTAATCCTTTTCATGAACTGATATGAAGGTCAAGTTGGAATAAGTTACACATAGAAATAAAAAAAAAAGAAAGAAATATCGGGGGCAGAGTGATATCACACCGGTAGAGTTTTTGCTTTTAACACAGATGACCCTGGATGGACCTGGGTCCAATCCCAGCATCCCATATGGTCACCGGAGCCTGTCATGAGTGATTTCTGAGTGCAGAGGCAGAAGTAACTCCTGAGTACTACTGGGTATGGCCACAAAAAACAAACAAACAAAAATAAAAAGGATAGATTATGGTCACATTAAAGATCTAATCTGCCTCCCAAATCACACAAATAGAAAGTATCTTTACAGAGACTAGAATTTTAACCTTGATTTCTATTTCATTGTTATCCCCTTCTGTAGTATTTTTAACTATCAAAATATTTTATATCTCTGCTAACCTGGATATTTTTAATTGAGACACAGTGATTTACATTATAGTTAATAATAAAGTTTCATGCATACAATTTCCAGTACCACAGTCTTCACCAGAGTGTCCACTGCTTTCCACCATGTTTTACAGTGTCTTTTTCTTTGAAGAGAATCATTATGTACTTACATAGGATCATATGTGCTCTTGGTGAACAAATGTTGATGTAACAATAATAAAGAATTATATGTTCCATCATCCTTGTTACCTGAAAATGTACTTGTTTTAGATTCATTTTTAATAGAGTACTTAGGTTAATCAAGTGATGGTACATTGATAAATAAATTGTTTTTATGCCAAATTAAACATTATGGGGAGAATGGTAATTTTACACAAACAGTTAATGTCATTTTTTACTCCAAAGACATGTTGCCAGTGTGTGATAATGGTATGGTGATTACAGATCACATTACTGTTATGTAGGCTTAAAAGTTGTTAAAAGAATAAATCTTAAATGTTCTCGCCACATGGTAACTATGCAAAGTGATGGAGATATTAAATAACACTACTGTGATCATCATTTTGTGATGTATAAAAATATCAAAATATCATATTCTACATTTTAAATTTGCACAATTATAGATTCACAAAAGTTGCCAAGTAAAGAAAATGTGTTGTATAAACTGGTGTGAAATATTAAGTTGACCACTGATCTAAAGAAGTCTAAAGTAATAAATAATGAATATTTTTAAACCATTTGATACAAAGTTTTACAGGATAAAATTTGTTCAACAGGCCAATTACTGTTGAAATAAGTAATATTTTCTTATTTTTATTAATTTTATATACCATTATATAGTTAAAAACTATTAAAATGTATACACTAAACTGTAATCAATCTAGAAAGCACAAGAAACATCAATTAAAATGTTATCTCAATAGTAATAAGATTATTTTTTGTTGTTTGTCTTTTTGTTTTGGGGCCACATCCGGTAATGCTCAGGAGTTACTCCTGGCTATGAGCTCAAAAATTTCTCCTGGCTTGGTGAACCATATGGGATGCCAGGTATCAAACCACAGTTCATCCTAGGCTAGCGCGGGCAAGGCAGACAGATGCCTTACCACTTTCATCTTATATGGTCCTGGGTCAGCAGCATGCAAAGTAAGCACCCTACTGCTGTGCTATCGCTCTGGCCCCATAATAAGATGCTTTGTCTCTTTACTTTCACTGTTCTAATCACAAAGCTTTGAACAATACCTTACACATATTGACAATAAATAAATATTTTTGAATTATTTAGTCAAAGTATCTCTGGTCCAAATAATTTGTTTTGGTATAAGGTCTCCTGCTGTAAGAAAAAAGGTTAAGAAATATTTTTAAGAAATTTTTGTCAACTTTTTTGTACTGGCAGTTATCTGCTGCTCACAGGAGAATCAACCTTAAGAAGCAATTGCCTTGTAGTGAAAAGAAGAAAGTGGGAAAAAAATCTTGATGAAGCAATTGTGCCTTTGTATCAGTCAAAATCAAAGCTTGTTATATTTTTCTGCTTTCTGTAATAAAAATCAAAAAATTATTAAGGTCTTTTTGATGAAGTTGACTAAGTTGTATTTCTCTATTTGCAGCTAAAACCACTTACACTGTGCTATGTATGTATATATGCATACATGTGAAATGGCACTGCATGTGCCCTAGTATGTTCTGAATGTATTAATAAAGCATATAGTTTTGGTCATACACAGTGATGTTGAAGTACTCTACATGTAGTTCAGGAGATTAAGCCTGGGCCTCTGGCAAGTGAAATATGCACTCTACCATTTGAATTATCTCCCTAGACCCTAGAAATATTTTTTGTGATTAAAGATAAAAAAAGAATAAGGTATGGTATTTTCCCTAGAGGAGCCCTTAAACACAAATGGGATTATATTAAGTATACAAAAACTAATTATCTAAGGCAGAAAGAATACACATGTATTATGAACACATATAAGATAATTGACCAACTTATTTATGCCCTAATTGTCTCTTTCCATGCATTTTTAAAATTTAAACTATTAAAAAAATTAACTCAGTGTCTCAATTATATATGGGAAAGTTCAAAGGTCCTTGACAAAGCTACTGTTCTGGGAGAGCCCAAAGACTAGGTTGAGTATCAGAATGGATACGATGCCAATAAACAAACTTATCTGCCAGAAGTCAAGCCTCAAAGTATTGCAAGTATTCCCTCCCGACCCATCTCTCAACTCAGATTTAGAGCATAACCTACTTCTCTGTCCTTGCTATTCCAAGGTTACAACAACAGAAGTTGTTTAGTGTGGAACAGGAAACACAGTGGATGGATTAGAAGGGAGGTTATGGTTTGTCAAGGAAAATATAGCTCAAACTGACAGGCTTGATTGTTTTACTTGCTGATGAGTGCCAAATGTAATTAAAATATAGTTATGTTTTAAGTGAATTTATACTTTGAGGTTATTGATCCAATGCACTTATTTACACAAAAACTTCCTTTATCCCTTGCTTTCTACACTTAGATTTTAGTGTAACAATAATTTTGATTATAATTTGCCTATTATGTTTGGACACAGTGGGTCCTATTTAAATATTCTATTTTAACAGGCAGTTATCCTACTTAAATTTAGCACATAGGTTCTGGCCTAGTTTTGTAGACTGTGGCTTTCTGACATTAAACTTAACAGAGTTTTTGAAGTGCATTTTTTGTTGCCCTTGTTGATTTGGTGGCTCTAGGAACCCCACAGCCCCCCTTTTATCCTTTCGGAGCAGAAATAGTGTCTTTGTGCAATCCCTAAGTGTGAGAAAAACAGTCTAATGCCTGCATAGGATTCCCAATGCTAGCCACTGTACTGGCAAAACCCCTATTATAACTATCCCTGAGATCTTTTCATGATTCCATGAATCTTGGGATTCTTGGGAATCTTGTCCTGACTTGTCCCAACCACAGATGGTAAATGTTCCTTTCTAGTGCCACCAGACTGCAAAGTATGACACTTCCTGTTCTGATAGTGATTTCTACAGAGCTCCATCAGCCGTGATTTAGAAAGAACCTGATTAGGTTGATGGCATGTTGGCTGCTTGCTTTTGTAGGATGAAGATCATACAAGGCTATGCTGCATGTCATTTCTCCAACCACAAGTTTCCTAACCAATGTGCCTGACTCTTCTTCCCAGAGTTCTCTTGTTTATATTATTATTGAGTTTAAAGTAGCACTTAGTTGGAAGGATAAATGAAAATTATCAGATCATGTCATTGCTTAGACCTAAACTTTCCACTTCCCTCAAGGTGAAAAAGCAGGAAAATGTATTGCATCCCTAGCTTTTAATATTAAAAACAACAAAAACTCTAAGGAGAAATACTCTGAGTGATTAAGACAAAAAGTTATGAAGAAATAATGTTGAGTTCTTTATTCTCCCCTAAAAAAATGCGTGGAGAGGTGAATACACATTTTGAACCACACCCAGAAACGCTAACCAGAGAGGTCCTCATGGTCCTGGAGGTGGAGGCCAGGGAGAATCACGTAGCAATGTGATAGGGGAGATAGACCATGTGGTGCCAAATACTGTCTTAACCAGTATATCTTCAACTTCTTTAAAAAATTGTGCTTAGAGGTTGGAGCGATAAAACAGAGGATAGGTTGTTTGCCTTGCAGGTCCCAGTCTGCCTCATGGTCCCCCAAGTCTGCCAGGAGTGAATTCTGAATGCAGAGTCAGGAGTAACCCTTAGCACTGCCAGGTGTAGCCCCAAAATCAATATGTATATATATATATATATATATATATATATATATATATATATATATATATATATATATATACTGACTAGAAATTGTGATTTACCATATTATTACTGATGGTTTTATGTATTCATAATTCTAATATCATGTCCATCACCATTGTACCCTCATCTCTCCATCAGGGCCCCCAAGTTCCCCTCCCATTTGCTATCTCCCCCAAACTCAGTTTTGTGGATAAGTTCTCCTGTTGTGTTTGCCTTTGATTTTTGTTGCTACCTTGCTGCATATTATATAAGAAAGGTTTCTTTTTTTTTTAATTTTTATTTTTAATTATGAGAACAATGATGCAAAGAAAGAGGACAAGGTAAAGTTACAGTGGAAGGACAATCACCCATAAACAAAGTTCTCAGAAGAAATCCCCTTGCTGATGCCTAAATTTTGAACTTACAGTCAATGAACATTAAGAAAAATAAAACAGAACCCATGTACAATTACTTTGTCCACAAGTCCCCAGATTATAACATTATAACATTTCTTGGCAGTACACAAAGCAATCTAAAGCCATTAAATTTATGTGACTCCTTAAACATTGAAGGCATAGTATTTTTTTTCATTTTCATGTACATGGAGAAAGGTTTCTATATCACTGTCCTTGTTCAGCTCAACCCTTTAGTTCCATTTATGTTGTGGAGAATTGCATAAATTTTTTTCTTTCTTAGATCTGAATAAAATTCTATTATGTATATATACCACAACTTCTTGATTCATTTATCCATCCATAGTTAGGGTCGTTTTTACACTTTTGCTATTGTACTAAGTGCTATAGTGAAAATAGGTGTGCATATATCTTCCAAATTAATATTTTGTTTTGGGTGGTAGATGCCAAGAAGTGATACTGTTGGACTGTATCAGTCCTATTCCCGTTTGTTTGGAAATATCTCCATATTGCTTTCTAGAGAAACTAAGCATAATGGCATTCTCACAAACAATAGATAAATGTAACTTTTCCATCACAATCCTACTGATACTGGCTACTTTAGACTTTTGATATATGCCATTATTACTAGGGTGAGATGTATCTCATTATTGTTATGATTTATATTTCTCTAAAAATAAGCAATGATGAGCACCTTCTTATATGCCCATTGACCATTAGTATATCTTCTTGGTAAATTTTTAGTTGTTTATATCCTCTCTGATCTATGAATTAGGATCATTGCAATAATTTTTGTTATAATTAGTGTTTTATAGGTCTGGAGTATTTCACCTCATTATGATTTAGGGGCAGGCAAACATTTTGTCCCATTCATTAGAGTTTGTTTTTACTATAGTTTTAGTTTCTTTGCTATGCAAAAGATTTTTAAATTAATATAGTCCTATTTACTTATTTTTGTTGTTGTTGTTTTCTTTACCTGTTATCTTGTTGAAGACACAAGGTCAATTTCCTGGAGTGTTTTGTTCACTTCTCTTTAAATGTATTTATAGAATTTTGTAATATACTTTAAACTTACTTTTTAAATAGTGTGAGGTACAAATCTAATTTAATTTTTTACTTGTGACTATCCAGTTTTCCCAGTATCATTTAATGATGATATTTTTCCTATTTTATATACTTAGCTCCTTTTTTATAAATTAACTGTTCATATGTCTAGAAGTTAAATTCAGGACTCTTTTTTTTTATTTTTTTTTGGTTTTTGGGTCACACCCAGCATCACTCAGGGGTTACTCCTGGCTCTATGCTCAGAAATCGCTCCTGGCAGGCTTGGAGGACCATATGGGATGCTGGGATTTGAACCACCAACCTTCTGCATGCAAGGCAAACTCCCTACCTCCATGCTATCTCTCCAGCCCCAAGACTCCTTTTTTAAATTTAATTTTTTAATTTTTTTTAATTCAAGGCCCTCAATTCTTATCTTTTGTTCTGCATTTTTTTCTTTATTTCAGTTTCAAGTGTTTTTACTATTATTACTAGTCTTTACTAGTCAGTATAGTTTATGAGAGAGCTAAGCCCATCAACTTTTAGATAATGAAGAGATATCAGCATTTAGATATGAAGAGAATTGTTGCCATATCTATAGATGTGGAGTTTGGTTGTTGTGCTATGTAATGTTTCCTTTTTATATGCAAACTTTTAGTGTCCTTGAAAAGGTTAGATTCTAATATATTTTCAATTGTTGTCTTTTTGAAATTTTTACCCCTCTACTATAAGAGGCAGTCTTGCTGATAGAGGATTCTTGATTGAAAAACATTTCATTACTTCAGTTTAGACTATTTCATTTCTTCCACCAAGCTCTCTTCATATTTATTTATTCTTTGGTTAAGTACCATTTTCATATCATTGAGCACTGATATGATATCATATGATCTTATTACAGAGTCTGATGTCAATGGTGAACCTCTGGGTTTTGTCTTCTACTGGTATCTCTGTGCTCTTTTCTTTTTCCATCATTATAGATGTTACATTCACTATTGACACGCATTAGGCTGAATCTGTGCTGTTTATGTTCAGATGGCATTCGGCATTCTTTGGTTTTGTTTGGTGATGGGAATGTCTGAAAGATCCTGGGAGCTTTGCTCCCATGACAGAAATTCCTATGTTTAATGATGTTGTTAGAATATAGTTTCTTTACAGTCACATAGAAAATGCACGGTAACAAGTTTTAGGGATAACTGGCCATGCACACAGTTTCTAACAAGTTTTAGGGATAACTGGACATGCACACAGTTTCTGAGAGCTTCATTGGAGCTCAAAAACTCTGGTTGAGACACTCCATGAAAACCTGTGGGACAGAAGTCAGGGCAGATGGATGGAGTTGGATTGTCCCTCAACTGATATTTGGGAAATATGTCCAGCAGATCTTTAACTCCAAGAACTAACTCTTCCTTTGAAAATTCTAACTATACTTTCCACAAAGGGGGATGAGTTATAGAAGTTCAAAAGAAAAAAAAAATTAGATGAAAATCTCTCTAAAAATGGCTTGAAAGGCATTTAAGAAGATATACTAAAGAAATTCTCTCAGAGAAATCCTGCATGTGCTTCCAGTTTGAAGGAGGTGACATAACACTTCCAAAGTTCTTGGTGTCCTAGTGAATTCAGAAACAGGCCCAGAACTTCCCATATTTACTAGAAATCCCACACCTTCTCTAGGCCTGTGTGAGGTACAGGTAGTTAACTGGGTCATAGACACTCTGTCTTAGGAGAAAGGTTCCTCAGGAACAGAATATTCAGTCCAAAAAGCAAGTCAGCTGCAATTGTACAACATCCTCAGTAGATGTTGTACAAAGGGACATGGTCTGCCTCCAGACAGGCTTTTATTAATGTTCATCAAGAGCCTTACATATACCTATGCTTCCATACATCCATCTGTGTATACTTTGACTCTATCATAACATACATGAACAATAAGAAAAACCAATTTGATGTTGTGATTTACTTAAAAACAAATTTGAATTTATTGATGTTTTACATAGAATTACCCAATCAGGTTTCTCTGTCATCAGATTACATATTAATTTGAAATAAAGATTAAATACATGTATAGTTATAAGCATAACACCTTATCCTGTTAATACTCAAGATTTTCAAACTATCTAAGAAATACCCAAGAAATGTATGAAGTAAAAATAAATTAATTGCCACAAAGTAAGTATGCTAATATTTTGTGGATATCCTTTCATAGCTATACAAAATAGAGAAAGAAAGTAACTCCAAGTTTCTATCCTCTAACAACACATGTTCTGTATGGTCTTACCACTTTCCAATGTGCAATGAAAACACAATATTCTGTAAGTAATTAACCTTGCACAGACTATCACCTGCTTTCTTGCCTCATTTTCTATGGTGAAACAATTACAAACAGAACTTTAATAAAAAAGGTACCTTTAACATTTAAATATAAAGAAATAATAAAAATTTAAAAATATATATAAAATACAAATATCCTGAGATTACTTCAAGATGGCAATTTTATAGCATGTTAAATATTTTATATGCTCTTACAGCTGAGAACTACATCTTCTCAGATTAAAGAGATTTACATTTTATCCTTTGGGTCAAATACATATTTTTTAATCTTTACATAAAAGCTTCCTCTTCACAGACACTTTCATTGATTTTCAGTCAGAAAGAATCAAACCTATCCTTTGTAGCTGATTTTTGCTTAGTATTTAGATTCATTACAGAGTAGTATTGCCTAATTTCTAATCTTTCTAAATCTTACTTTTGTTTTGACACCAACTTTTAGCACTGAGATTACCCACATTAATACCTCAGGTCATGTCTACTGAATGTATACAAAAGAAATAGGGCTTTGATTTTACATCAGTTGCTCAAAATGTTTCCATGGGTAATTGAGGTACTCATATCTCAAAGGACAATTTTGGAGATGGTTAACCATTAAAGTAAAAAAAAAACAAGGAAGAAGAAATTGAATGACATTGATTTCAAAATTTACACACAAATTTGTCAGGCATTAATACAAGAAAGTGCAATAAAAGTTTTGAAACTGTACTTGAAAAAGAATATTATTTATTGAAGTCTGTCACGACGTTCACTTAACATTAGAGAATTGTCATACAAACACTTATTTTATTCCCAAATGAGACCCTCTTGTCAGCAAGTTGTTTGATTAACATAGAAACTATAATTTTGGAGGCTGGAGTGATAATACAACAGATTACATGCTTTCCTTGCACGTGCCCAACTGAGGTTCAATCCCTGGCAGCCTATTTGAACCACCACCACCATCACCACCATCTCTATCCTAATAGGAGTGATACCTGAGCACAGAGCCAGGAATAAATGATAAACACTACTGAGTGAGGTAAAACAAACAAATAAACAAACCCTACAAAATTGAGACATTTATTTTGTATTAATATCTTTATTTAAACACCTTGGTTACAAATATAATTGTAGTTGGGTTTCAGTAATGTAAAGAACACGCCCCTTCACCGGGGCAACATTCCCATTACCAATGTCCCAAATCTCCCTCCTCCCCACCCCACCCCCGCCTGTACTCTAGACAGGCTTTCTACTTCCCTCATTCATTCACTTTGTTATGATAGTTCTCAATGTAGTTATTTTTCTAACTACACTCATCACTCTGTGGTGAGCATCATATCATGAGCTGACCTTCCAGATTTCCTCTTTTGTCTCAGAGAATTTTTGTAAAAATGTCTTTTATTTTTCTTACAAACCATAGATGAGTGAGACTATTCTGCATCTATCTCTCTCCATCTGGCTTATTTCACTCAGCATAATAGATTCCATATACATCCATGTACAAGAAATTTCATGACTTCATCTTTACTGATGGCTGCATAACACTACATTGTGTATATGTATCACAGTTTCTTTAACCATTCATCTGTTGAAGGGCATCTTGGTTGTTTCTAAGTCTGGCTATTGTAAATACCAATGCAATGAATATAGATGTGAGGAAGGGATTTTTGTATTGTATTTTTGTGTTCCTAGGGTACTTCCCTAGGAGTCAAATAGCTGGATCATATGGGAGCTCAATTTCCAGTTTTGGGAGAAATCTTCATATCACTTCCCATAAAGATTGGACTAGATAGACAGCATTCCCTCCAGCAGCGAATAAGAGTTTTTTTCTCTCCACATTCCCACCAGCACTGCTTGTTCTCATTCTTTGTGATGTGCATCAATCTCTGTAGTGTGAGATTACTTCATAATTGTTTCGATTTGCATCTCCCTGATGATTAATGATGTGAAGCATTTTTTCATGTGCCTTTTGGTTGGTTGTTTTTCTTTTTTGACAAACTGTCCATTTTTTCTCCCTATTTTTTGATGGAATTAGAATTCTTGTGAAGTTCCA
This sequence comes from Suncus etruscus, assembly GCF_024139225.1. NCBI lineage: Eukaryota > Metazoa > Chordata > Mammalia > Eulipotyphla > Soricidae > Suncus > Suncus etruscus. The sequence goes on from NC_064848.1 coordinate 76,027,264, forward strand.
TCAGTGCCTTGTATAGTTTAGATATTTGTTCTTTATCTGATGGGTATTGGGTGAATAGTTTCTCCCACTCAGTAGATGGCTCTTGTATCCTGGACACTATTTCCTTTGAGTTGCAGAATCTTCTCAGCTTAATATATTCCCATCTGTTTATCTCTGCTTCCACTTGTTTGGAGAGTGCTATTTCCTCCTTAAAGATGCCTTTGGTCTCAATGTCATGGAGTGTTTTACCTACATGTTGCTTTATATACCTTAAGGTTTCAGGTCTGATATCAAGGTCTTTAATCCATTTGGATTTTACCTTCATACTTGTGTTAGCTGGGGGTCTAAGTTCACTTTTTTGCAAGAGGCTAACCAGTTGTGCCAACGCCACTTGTTAAAGAGGCTTTCCTAGCTCCATTTAGGATTTCTTGCTCCTTTATAAAAAAAATTAGGTAATTGTATATCTGCAGAACATTCTCTGAGTGCTTACCCTCTTCCACTGATCAGAGGGTCTGTATTTATTCCAGTACCATGCTGTTTTGATAACTATTGCTCTGTAATACAGTTTAAAATTGGGGAAAGTAATGCCTCCCATATTTCTTTTCCCAGGGATTGCTTTAGCTATTCAAGGGTGTTTATTGTTTCAAATAAATTTCCGAAGTGTTTGATTCACTTCTTTGAAGAATGTCATGGGTATTTTTAGAGGGATCACATTAAATCTGTATACTGCTTTAGGGAGTATTGCAATTTTAATGGTATTAATCCTGCAAATCCATAAACAGGGTATGTATTTCCATTTCCACATATCCTCTCCTACTTCTTGGAGCAGAGTTTTATAGTTTTCGTTGTATGGGTCCTTCATTCTTTGGTCAAGACGAATCCAAGATATTTGAGTTTGTGTGACACAATGTGAATGGGGTTGGTTTCTTAATGTCCATTTCCTCTCTATCATTATTGGTGCATAAAAAGGGCATTGATTTTTTGTGTTAATTTGCTGCCTGCCACATTACTATATAAATCTATTGTTTCTAGAAGTTTTTTGATTGAGTCTTTAGAGTTTTCTAAGTTTAGTATCATGTCATCTTCAAACAGTGAGAGCTTGACTTCTTCCTTTCCTATCTGGATTCCCTTGATATCTTTTTCTTGCCTAATCACTATAGTGAATACTTCCAGTGCTATGTTGAATAGGAGTGGTGAGAGAGAACAGCTTTGTCTTGTAATAGAATTTAGAGGGAAGACTTTTAGTTTTTCTCCATTGAGATGACATTTGCCATTGGCTTGTGGAAGATGACCTTAACAATATTGAGAAAGGTTTCTTTCATTCCCATATTGCTGAGAGTTTTGATCAAGAATGGTTTTTGGACCTTATCAAATGCTTTCTCTGCATCTATTGATATGATCATGTGATCTTATTTTTCTTGTTGTTGATGTTGTTCATTATGTTCTTAGATTTATGGATTTTAAACCATCCTTGCATTCCTGGAATGAAACCTACTTGATCATACTGAATGATATTTGCCAGAATTTTGTTGAGGATCTTTGCATCTGTGTTCATCAAAGATATTGGTCTGTAATTTTCTTTTTTGGCATTATCTCTATCTGGTTTTGGTATCAAGGTGATATTAGCTTCATAAAGGCGACTGGAAGTGTTCCTATTTTTTTCAGTTTCATGAAAGAGCTTGGCCAGTATTGGTAGTAGTTCCTCTTGAAAGGTTTGAAAGAATTCATTAGTGAATCCATCTGGGCCTGGGCTTTTGTTTTGGGGCAGACATTTGATTACCGATTTAATTTCCTAATAGTGATGGGGGTGTTTAGATATGCTACATCCTCTTATTCAACTGTGGAAGGTTATGAGTCCAGAAATTTATCCATTCATTCCAGGTTCTCATGTTTAGTGGCATAGAGTTTCTCAAAGCAGTCTCTGATTATCCTTTGAATCTCTGTAATATCTGTAGTGATTTCCCCATTTTCATTTCTAATATGGGCTATCAAGTTTCTCACTCTCCCTTTCTTTGTGAGTTTTGCCAATTGTCTATCAATCTTGTTTATTTTTTTCTAAAAACCAACTTCTACTTTCTTTGATCTTTCATATTGTTTTTTGGGTTTCCACTTCATTGATTTCTGCTCTAAGCTTTGTTATTTCCTGCTGTGTCCCTATTTTGGTTCCTTTTGTTGATAATTTTCTAATTTTATAGGCTGCGTCATTAAGCTTTTCAGGTATGCCTCTTTGTCCTTCCTGATGTGTGCTTGCAAAGCTATAAATTTTCCTTTCAGGACCACATTTGCTGTGTCCCATAGATTCTGGCAGTTTGTGTCTTCATTATCATTTGTTTCCAGGAAAGTTTTGATTTCCTCTTTGATTTTATCTCTGACCCACTGGTTTTTCAGTAGTAGGCTGTTTAATTTCCAGTTGTTAAAGTTTTTCTTCTGTGTTCCTTTGTATTTCACATCTACTTTCAGAGCTTTGTGGTCAGCAAAGGTAGCCTGCAAAATTTCTAACCTCTTGATTTTATGGAGGTATGTTTTATGTGCCAGCATGTGGTCTATCCTGGAGAATGACCCATGTACATTGGAGAAGAATGTGTATCCAGGTTTCTGGTGATGGAGTGATATATATATACACACACACACGCACACTAGTCCTCTTTCTTCCATTTCTCTTTTCAAGTCTAGTATATTTTTGTTGGGTTTCAGTCTGGTTGACCTATCAAGAGTTGACAGGGACATGTTGATGTCTCCCACAATTATTGTGTTATTATTGATGCCCTCTTTCAAATTTGTCAATAATTGTGTTAGATATTTTGCTGGTCTCTCATTGGGTGTGTATATGTTTAGTAGTGCAATTTCTTCCTGTAGCACATATCCTTTTATTAGTACAAAGTGTCCATCTTTGTCCCTTAAAACTTTTCTGAGTCTAAAGTTTGTGTCGTCTGATATTATTATGGCCACCCCAGCATTTTTAAGGGTATCATTTTCTCAGATGATTTTTTTCCAGCCTTTGATTTTGAGTCTATGTTTGTTCTGATTTTTCAGGTGTGTTTCTTGTAGGCAAAAGAAGGTTGGATTCAACTTTTGATCCATTTAGCTACTCTGAGTCTCTTAATTGGTGCATTTAGTTCATTGACATTGAGGGAGATGATTGTTATGGAATTTAATGTCATCTTTGTGTATAAGTTTGCTGTGTCTGTTCGTCTGTCTTGTTTTAAAGTAGACCTTTCTGTTTCTCCTTTAAGGCTAGTTTTGCATATGTAAAGTTTCTGAGCTGTTGCTTATCCATGAAGCTGTGTATCCTTTCTTCTAACCTGAGCGTGAGTAGGGCTGGGTGCAGTATTCTAGGTGAAGCATCCATTTCATTCAGTCTTGTCACAATATCCCACCACTGTCTTCTGGCCTTGAGAATTTCTTGTGACATGTCTGCTGTAAATCTTAAGGATGCTCCTTTGAATGTAATTTCATTCTTTGATCTTGCTATTTATAGTATTCTATCTATATCTGTGGGATTCGTTATTGTAACTTGGATGTGTCTTGGGTGTTTTCTTCATGTCTCTTTTAGCTGGTACTCTTTGGGCATGCAGGATTTGATTGCATGCAGTCTTTATCTCTGGGAGTTTCACTGTGATGATGTTTTTGTCTGCTGGTTCTTCCTGGAGATCTCCTTCCTGAGCCTCCGGGACTCCAATGATTCTTATGTTGTTTCTGTTGAGTTTATCAAAGACTTCTATTTTTATCTGTTCACATTCATTGAGATCTTTTCCATTTTCTGATCATTTGCATTAAGATTCTTTTCCAATCTCTTCTGTTCTATGGAGTTGTTCTGCATTTCATATTCTAGTTCACTGATTCTGTCCTCAGCTGCTATTACCATGCTTGAAGGCTTTCCATTGAGGTTTTTGATTTAGCTACCGTGGTTTACAGATCTGTTATTTCAGTTTGGAATTTTCCGATTTCTGTCTTTGTGTTCTGTTAAGCTAGAGCTATGTTTTCTTTAATTTCCATGAGGATATTCCATATTTCTATTTTAAGCTCCTTTTCTCAGAAATTAATCAGATGATTGGTATTTTTGGGGCATCACAACTATCATCTTCATTCTCTGTACATAGTGTTTGCCTGCAAGATTTCCCCATTGTCATGTTTGTAGTGTGATTTTTTTCTGTGTGTTACGGTGGGATTCATCAGTTAGAAAGAGCTTTCAGCCATGAAGCAAAACATAGCAGCCATGCTCTTCTGGAGCCTCTAGGAGACTGTTTTTGCTGGGCTCTTCCTGGCCCTCTAAGGACAGCTTCAGGAGACAAAAGAGAAGAGAAATATGCAAAGCAGACAGGTCCCCTCAGTCTCTCCCAGTCGCCATTCTCACAGCAGGGGCAGACCTCTCCCGTATTTACAGACAAAGGAGCCACCTCTCTGCCTGGTGCCTCTGGTAGTCAGTTTTAATTCACTCTTTCTTGGCCTTTTGGCCTGAGCACCTCCACAAGACAGTTTTCGCTGGGCCCTTTCTGGCCCTCTCAGGAGAGGTTCAGGAGACAAAAGAGAAGAGGAAACATGCAAAGCCAACACTTCCCCTCAGTCTCTCCCAGTCACCTATCTCACAGGAGGGGCAGACCCATCAGCATTCACAGACGAAGGAGCCACCTCTCTCGATTGAGATCTATTTTAATTATTTTCAGTAGTTAATTTCCTCAATGGAGTAAATCAGTCTAAATAAAGAGAGAAGAGTAAAGGGACAAATAATGACAAATTTCAAAGCTCCAAACGTCATTTATTCCTATTATCAGAGATTCAAATTGACCTTCATTAATAATTTAGCTAAAGTTCTTATGGTAAATATATACGTGAGTTAAAATGATAAACTTAATTTTGAAATAAATTTTTATTTTCAATATTTAGTACTTTCAGCTAATTTAAATCATGTGATTATTTCTAGTTTACATGTATGCTAATAATGGAATTCTACAACACCTCCAGCATTTAGTCTAAAAATTGCAGTATTTATCTGACTAAAGAACTCTCTAAATTTCAGGTTGAGCTATTCTATAGGTTGAATTCATATGACAACTGGCAAAGTAATAGGAGGTTTAACAGACCCTCTTCTTATTCATCCCAAATTCATAGCATGCTCATTTGTAACTAACAATATTGTGAAGTAGTCATACTCCAGGGCCACCAGAAGAAATCAAACTGAAGAACAAAATAGCCTGTGATATTTAGAGACGAACTGATCTTCGCTTTGGTTTATTTTGTTGTTCTATTTCTCTATGCTAAATTCCTTTAAAACAACTTATGAAGAATGAGACTGAGCAATACCTCATTTGAATACAAATGTAGTCATTAGGCACATGTATTGCAATCTCACTAAATGCTTGAATTTATCAGCTCTGAATTGCTTTGTGTCTGAGACTTCAACTGTGTCTGTGAATGTAAAGAAATACTAGACTCAGAATTTAGATAGTATCTTTACCCATTGGTTCTGGGAAGCAGAGTGACACATTCTGAGAAGCACTTCAGTAATTTGTGGTGATATTTTTTAATTCTTGGCATTACTGAGAATGAGACTAGTGTTTGCTGGTTGGAACATAGAAATGCCATCCAAAATGAAGATTTGTCCCTCTTCTTATGTAATTTGCAAGTAATTTTTGAAGATGTCTAAACCTCACATTTTAGCCTTCATCAGAATCACATGATAAATAGTTTACAGCAAAAAGAGCTTTAATAAAGAAAAGAACTATGTTGTGAGTGGGCACAAGTAGGTAAGAATAATTATGCTGCACGTAGAATTAACATCAAAAGATTTGGTAAAATAGTCTTTTGTTATTTGTTATTTTGTCATTGATTTCAGCACACATGGGGGTAAAAAGTACTGGTTCCACAATTTGCTTTTGATTTGACATTTAGTATGATGGATCTTAGAAGGATGCATTTGATCAAAAGCATTTTATATAATTAAAGTAATGTGTTGAAACACCACAACAATACAGAAATATCAAATTAAATATCCAGTGAACACTACAGCAATAAAGACAAGCACCACACAATAGTCTTGGTTCTAAAATCAAATCATGCAGGAGTGCAAAAAGAAAGAGAAAGAAAAGATCAAATAAAATAAAATAAAAATGGAGATATCAACTTCAATATCTACACCAAAATAAGGAAGTCAAAAAAATCGGTCAATCAATAAATACTTTTTTCATGTCCTCTCTCAAACCTGAGGTTGATAGCCTCTAGAAGGACTCCACCCATTTTCAGCATATTTGATATTTTTTTTCTATTTTATACCCCATTCTATTGCTTTTTTCCCCTCAAACAAAACCACATAACTCGATTTATCTAGCTCAGCCTCTCAAATAGAGGGAGAAACAAGGGAAAGCACCAGGACCAAACAGATATATGATCACTAATAGTTAGATAGAGAGGGGACCATGTACTCTAGCAGCCCGAAGGGGTAATGGTGGGGGATATGGTTGCAGAAAGGGAAAGGAATGGGGGAGGAAAAATTTGGTGATGGGTGTTCCCCTGATTCAATGTTAATATGTACCTAAATTACTACTGTGAAAGATATGTAAGCCATTATGATCAAAATAAAAATTAAAAAAAAGTAATGTGTTTATGATAGTTTTAGCATTTATTGTTACACAATTATTTCATCTCACCATCATTAACATGGCTTCTTTAACAAGTTACCAGCCAATGCTGATGTTAATAGTTAATAGTTAAGGGACCTACTTTTAAGTTTTTAAGTATAGTATAGGGATCTACTTTGAGTATGATAGCTTTGGATAGTAATCAAATATCTTTTGTTATCTGATCTGTAAAATTAGATATATATTTATGTAAAAGCAAGTATTTGAGGATGGTTTAAATACACATGGAATATTTTTGTAGGAAAACTACCATAGCACTTAGAAGATACTTAAACTTTGTTGTATTCAAGTTTCAGTAAAAATTGTTTAACATATTTTAGAAAATCATATTACCAGAAAATAGTTTGTCATTACTAGTGCAAATGCCAACACCAATGCCAAAAGCCTACTATCTATGTGAATTTATAGTTTTCACATGGTAATATATGTCACAGGATATTTGAAAATGTTTTAAACAATTTTATAGCGAATATTGAATTAGTAAATAAATATTAAAATTGGTTATCACTATCTTTAACTATTAAATGTTTATATGCAACGTATGAGTATACATAAAGTAGTCATGATTTTAAAACATTGATAAATGCATCCTGAAAACATTAATTATTTTTGTGTAGGCTAGTTGATTTTTAAATTTATTATAATTGCTTTCATAGATTTATCAATAACTGCTCTGTGTCCTCTTTATTACTATTTACATTTGATCCAACTTCTACCCCAGCATTGGTCAAAGACAAACGTTTAAGGTCCTTTAATGTATTAGAAAATCGTAGTTGTATTACAAGATAGAAATTGTTTTGTATTTTCTATGTTATAAAATAACTCACTAATATGACACTTTTTGAAAATAGGGTCAACTTTATTTAAAATCATAAAGTACTCCCTCATCCTATCTCTTTTTCTATCTATAATGTGTATTTTTATGTTAATATGCTTTTAGTTAAAGTTTGTTCTTTATCTTACCACATTAAGTGTGACTGATTTTTTTTAAAAAATGGATTCTAGTACCAATTTTCTTGTTTCAATGTGTACTTTTATCTTGTATTTTCCAATATTTCCTCAACTGAAAGGCTTCTGATTGCCAAGACTGAATATATAGAACATTCCTTATAAGAAAATCGATTTTCGAGCCACTTGTTTGTCTAACTCTGAGTTATATCTGAATACTCTTATTTCAAAATACTTATTATTTTATTAGAATTTTTATGTGTTAAGTAAAACAGATTTTGGAAATTATATACCTATATTATAGTTTTAAATTATATTTGAGGTAGGTTATATTGTACATTGATTTTATTTATGGACAACAAAGAGGATATTCAAATATTTATTACAAAAGGAGTAATTGGACCAGGTGGATATCACAAGGATTAAGGCACTTATCTGGCAATACAGCAGATACTAAATTATTACAGTATCTCGCATGGTCCCCTGAACACCATCAAGGATAATCCCCATATAAGTCACAGGAGTAAGCCATTGAGTTAATTTTAGGATACTTAAAACTAATCATCAAATTCTATAGAATTGTGCCTCATAGTGAAAAAATTAAATATATGTATTTAAAAATCCATAGTTATAGGGGCAAGGTGAGGAAAAGGAGACTTCTAAAATATGAATTTACCATCTTCAAATACAATGATCCTACAACCAGAAAAAATAATGTTTTTCTCATTTTCTTCACTTAAATCAGAAGACAAAAATTGAAATAATATTTGTGAAATTTCTGATAATAGATTATAACAACTGAAATTTATTCCTAGTTTCAGGAATAATTCTTTATTCTATTTATTGGTTCTCTCCACCTAAAGCTTTAAGATTCTTTTTGAGCCAAAGAAATTGTGTTGTAGATTATCCTTTTTTCATTATAGCATGCCCTTTGCTCAGTCTGCACATACTAAGCAATTGGTTAAGGCAGCATTTTGAAAAGGATGTATTTCCCAGAAAAAGGCACATACAATAGAGTCAATCATCTTCAACTGATAGGAGAGAGTGGTAGACTCGCAAAAGTTGAGAACTTGATCAATACTGAATCAGACTAAACACAATAAAGTACCAGATTATTAGATAACAGCTTTCAGAAGTACAGTACTTTCCATCCAAGAGGAGCCTGGGTATTCTCAAAGTATAGTTCAACATTCATTAAGTCCTCTCATTTAACTCTCAAAGAGTTAAATGTTTTCTAGCACTGGATGCAATTCCATTTTTTCATGATCACAACAAATGAATTAATTGCAGCAGTTTGTATATTTTAAAATTATTCACAAATTTTCACAAAATAATACCATAACATTGGTTTCATTGGTGTTACTGTTTTTTATGGTTATATTTTTTGTTTTTTATTTATATTGCCTTTTTAACAACAGGTCCATTGCATGAAACAGTAAGATTAAATTTGGCACTGTAGAATATTTCTGTTTTATTATGGGAAATATATTATATTTCTAATCTGTCTTTGTCTTTTTACCTGATAACTCAATCTTAAGTATTACGATAGGAAATATTTTGACCTTGATTGTTGGCATATTTGTCTTTTCTTTCCTACTCAACTGTTTTTTAAATACTATTACGTTGTTGTTAAATCATTGCTATAGTCCATATTAAAATGTTGATGATTGAAGTAATGAGATTTTATATCTAAACAAAGAATATTCTAGTGTATAATTATAATAAGTAACAAATATCTTACTACTTAGGTGGACACAGGAAAGAGAAGTATACGGTTGTACTAGTTAAAAGTACAAATTGGAGCGGGCAAGGTGGCGCTAGAGGTAAGGTGTCTGCCTTGCAAGCACTAGCCAAGGAAGGACCGCAGTTCGATCCCCCGGCATCCCATATGGTCCCCCAAAGCCAGGGGCAATTTCTGAGAGCTTAGCCAGGAGTAACCCCTGAGCATCAAACGGGTGTGGCCCGAAAAACCAAAAAAAAAAAAAAAAAAGTACAAATTATCTGTGTCCAGGCAGTAAAAATCAGAGACAAGGGTATGAGCATATTGGAATTATTGTATTTATATGTAATCCAGTAAATTTAGTATCATAATCTCAGTTCCAAAGTTTTGAAAATATTTTAAAGAAAACAAGAGGAGTGGCAGGACTAGAGAAATAGTACAGCTAAGGGGGTTTTTTACTTGTACATGGCCAGTCCAGGTTCTATTTTTATTACCTCATTCATATGGTCCCCTGAGCCCACCGGGAATGATTCCTGAACACAGAGCTGAAGTCATCCCTGAGCACAACTGAGTGTGGCTAAAAAAAAAAAAAAAAAGGTAAATAGTGGCATAAGACAATATAACAGAAGAGTGAGTAAAAGTATTATGAAAAAAATGTAAAAGGAAACTAAATAGATACAAGGAGTAAGGAGTTAGCCAGATAATGGTTGGAAGATGAAACCATTCAGGTACCCAAACTATAACAATCCAAACACAAAATGAACCTGCTACACTGGTAGTCCAGAGGCCTAAGGTTGGAGAAATAGGATGCATACTGGGAAGTTTGGTGGAGGGATGTCAACATGGTGGTGGGAATGGCCCTAATTCACTATCTGCCTAAAATACAACTATGAAGGATTTGTAATTCACAATAGTGTAAATAAAAATAAAATAAAATATTCTCAAGGTAGGAGAATATTTGATGATTTAAAATTAGAAATGATGACAGAAGTAAAATGAGCAAGAGTAAAATTTAGTATATAAGTTTGAATGTTTGTACATGAGCAGGTTTTTGGTCTTTTCTTTTCTTTTTTTTTTTTTTTCATTTTTGTCCACATCAAAAATTTTTGGCATTCAGGGTTACTCCTAGCTCTGTGTTCAGAAATCACGCCTAAAGCAGGAAGCTCAGGTGACCATATAAAATGCTGGGGATGTAACTTTGGTCAGGTGTATGCAAGGCAAATGCCCTACCCACTCCAGCCCCATGAACAGATTTTAAGTAGGACAGTAACATCAATTAATCTATAGTAAAAAATATTCTTTTGATTTTTGTGTTCAGATATTGTTTGTGTTGGAACTGGAAAAGTATATATGTGAAGAAACAGATAAAAGATAGTTGTAACTATCCAAATAAGAGAGATGTTTACTGGGTTCTGTGTATTACTTCAAAGGCTCTGAGAGGGGGAATCTTATTCTGTATTATGCAAAGACAAGCTTGAATAAATACAATATAAGAGAATAGAAAATTTGAAACTGGAGAGATAGTACAGCAAGTATTTTATTTGGCTTGCATAAAACTGTCCCAGCTTTAATCTCTGGCACCTCATATTATACCCTAAGTCCCTCTAGGAGTGATCCTTGAAAATAACCAGGAGGGCAGAATTGAATAGAGTATCTAAAAATGATTTGATTTGTTTGGTCATGAATATATATAGATAGATATTACTAGGTTTTATTACTTAATTGGATAAAAAAGTAAGGCTATAGTGGAAAAAAATAAAAATAGAATATGATCATAGGTTTTATTTGGAGCATATTAATAATGGTGTACCTATAAGACATCTAAGTGATGTTAAGTAGCTCCTTAGGTAAAGAAGTTTGATTTAATACCAAGTAAAGATATGGTGTGTATGTTATTAATGTCATAATAACAAATTTGTTGCCTATTTATTTATGTCATAATTCTTTTACCTTATCATTCCTAGGAAAAAGTCAAGAGAAAAAATAGAGAACTCAGAATCCTGAACTGTGATAGAGTAGTAGTCAATTTTCATCACCCATTACATGGCATGGTAGCACAGTAGTAGGGTGTTTGCCTTACATGCTGCTGACCCGTTACGGACCTGGGTTCATCCCAGAGTGATTTCTGAGCACAGGGCCAGGAGTAACCTCTGAGCACCGATCAGTGTGGTCTAAAAAAATATAAAAAAAAAAAAGAGGGGACAGCCCAGGGGGCAAAGAGGGGAGTATCGGATGCATGCTAGGAACAAGGGTGGAGGAAGGACAACACTGGTAGTGGGAATAGCCCTGGTTCACTGTCACTATGTTCCTTAAATATAACGTGAAAGACTTTTAATTCACATTGGTCACAATAAAAATTACAAAAAAAAATGCTGGTTATGTAAATTTTGCTAACTGAGTCTACGAAAGATTTTTGTCATTATATTTACATTATTTCCTTCCATTTATTTGAGCAGGAAAATTTCCAAGAACCCACATCCTAATGTTTCCACTGTTGTCATCATTGTCTTTAGACAAAATAAAAGAAAATGAGGAATCATAATGCATAGAAAACCTAAAAAAATAGATTTACATAAGGTTTTAAGTTTTTAAGGATATGTTCACCAACACATTTCCTACCAATAATAATTGGAACTAGATGTATGGCATATCCCAATATCCCAGGCATCATATTTTCACCAGAAATAGGAGATAGGAATAGTTTTGCACATTATATTTCATAATATACTGTACTTTGTTATTTAACTTTCAAAACAAAAGTTTCCTTTATAATCTCTAACAGTACTATAATTAAACTTACTTTGTTTTAAAAACAAAAAGACAATTAATATAAAATTTTTAGAATAATTTGGTTGAAGGGTTGAATTAAATAGGTACAAGATATGTGTACATACATATAGTATATATGATATAAAAATAGAATCTAAATTACTTTGTAGAATAAAATTTATTTATGCAACTAACCAAGTTTCTTTGCTAGAATTCTTGTAAATTAAAATTCATAGCTATCTAAAACAAACCCACAGAGTGAAACATGAAGTTTTTAATCTTTTCTAGAATTATCAGAATATTAAATTATTAAAGAAAATAAAACAATTTTAGAAATATAAGAAATAGCAGAAAATACTGATTTGAAAAATCCTGCTGCAGAGAACTCTCTGCACAATTAGGTTTAGTACATCTTCTGACTGCATGGTTGAAGTGGTCTTTTAATAGAGATACCGAACAAGAATCTGGTCTAGTTCTAGAATATAGCTAAATATTCACCAGGGAAAGATGTTAAATGCTCTGTTTTATTGCATTTTGTGTATTGCATTTTAATACCTTAAAATGGCAATTTAATGTAGTTGAAATTATAAGGAGTAAATTTTCTGCCAACCATTTTAATGAAAACCTAGGGGATATGACCAAAGATCAGAGGTTAAATCCTTATTAAATTTAGTTCAAAGGAGAATGAATTTCTAAATAAGAATAGGCAACCCCCAGCTGTGAAGATTTTTTTTTAATTTTTTTAGGAGACTTCATGACTTAAATTTAAGAGTCCCCACTTTAAAACAAGGCCTTGAGGTAGCATCTTAAATCAAACTCATGAGTAAATATTGATATTTATAAAACCTTGCAAGATATAGAGTATTTATGTGACTTTGTCCTGGATGAGGAGAAGCTGGATTATTCTGAAATATTGACAAGTTGCTGTTAAAATCTTCAGGAGAATATACTATAATCTGAAAAAAAAATTGTGTGGTACGATACTTTTAGTAGTTTCTTATAGGGCAAAATTTGATGTGAGATACAATAGTTTGTTCATAAAATATAGAATCAGAAACCATAAAACCTAAGTCTTTTACTCCTCATTAATATGATTTGGTTCAACCAAACACAAACAAACAAAATATTTACACTCTTAATAACTAAGGTAAAGAGGTAAACAAAGACAAGAGAGAAAAATAATAAAATAAAAAGAGAATTTAAATGAAAAGGATGTATTAGAGAAAAAGCGATCATGTCTTTAAAGAAAATAGCAAGTAAACAACAGTAGCAGACAATGAAAATCAGCCTTTAAAAAGGTTCTACCCATCTGGTAATCTGAGCATCAGTGGGTATGGCCCAAAATCAAAAACGCAAAAAAAAAAAAAATTCTATGACTAAACTAAAAGGAAGAGTGTATATATCTATGAATATTTATTTATCAAAACCTATGGATTATATTTCTGACATCACAGAATAGTGTTATTTTTGAAGTTATAGTAATCTCTTAATTCATTTAAATCATCAAATAATACTTTTAAAGTTAATGCACATTACCACATGAAATTTTTAGTTTTCTTTGTGTGTAATGGAATGAGTTTTAAAATCTACATTATTCAGTTTATTCTGCTCATATCCTTAATATGTTTTTTCTATAATTCTATTGTACAATAAGACTATATAAGGTGCAAAACTTTAACAAATTTTAATAAAGGTACTTAAAACATTAACTTTTTTTTATAAAACACTGCACATAAAAGCTATTAAGGAGAAAATGTCAATCTTTATTCCATAATCACTACTTAGAATTTAAAAAATAACTCTATATTTACCACTGAAAATAACTAAAATAATTTATGTCAAGGAGGCATAATATTAAGAATTGCACAAAATTATATTTATTATGTTGAAAAGCACAATCAAATTTTGATGAATAAAATGCTATATTATTTTTGATGCCAAACTACATTATTATTTGCCAGGTGATATCATTCCTAGTTGACTACAATATTGTGACCTATAGTAAATATATTAACATAAATAAAAATATCTTCATTATATAATTATCATAAATATAAATTATCATAAATATTTAATGTTACTCACAAATTCTTTTGTTCCCCCTGCTCACAAATTCTTTAACTTTTCTAAGCATTAAGAAAGATAAAATGATAAAATTTGTCTTTTTCTATGTAAACAAAGTAACTTTTGAAAGCACTGAATAATAGGTGCTGGTTGCCAAGAACAGTGAATCTCAGTTCTGATCTAAAAAGTAGAAATAATATAGTGGTCTAAATAATAACAGTAGTCTACAGTAGTTATTATAAATGCTAATCTAAGACAGTTATGCAGATAGGTGCTGGGGTGTAGAATTTATTTTATTTTATTTTATTTTATTTTATTTTGTTCTTTGGAGCCACACCCGATGGAGTTCAGAGGTCACTCCTGGCTCTGTGCTCAGAAATCGTTACTGGCTAGAGGATCATATGGGATGCTGGGGATCGAACCCATGTCTGTCCTGGGTCAGCCACATACAAGGCAAACTGCCCTACCACTGTATTACCACTTTGGCCCCATGGTCTGTGGAATTTAAATGTTTAAATATGCTGACCTAGAAAACCAACTAGGTAGGCTGGAAACATATAGTTCCACCTACTGACCTCTGGGAAGTAAAGAGGGAATAGAATGTGACAATCACCAAGATTGACAGATTAACCATTAAGTTAGCCAATTACTACTATGTAATAAAGTTTATATAAAGAAAGTAAAAGTACAAATTCAGAGTTTCCAAGCTAGAAAAAAACTTTGTATATGCTATATGCAGATCCCAGGCTCCAAAATTACAGATGCTCTGTTTTGGAACCTTGCTTTATGTATCTCTTCATTGTTCTATTGTTTTATGTTCTTTAATGTCCTTTGTAATTGATGAGTGATCTAGTAGTTAAATAGGTTTTCCAAGTTCTACAGGCTACTCTAGCAAAACAATAGGATTTGAAGAAAAGGCTTCAGAATCCTTGATTGATTGATTGATTGATTGATTTGGTTTTTGTGTCACACGCAGCAACGCTGAGGACTTCCTCCCGATTCTACGCTCAGAAATCTCCCCTGGCAGGCTCAGAGGACCATATGGGATGCCGGGATTCGAACCACTGTCCTTCTGCAAGAAAGGCAAACACCTTACCTCCATGCTATCTCTTCGGCTCTAATCCTTGATTTATAACCAGCCTAAAGAACAGATCTTTTAAATAACACATAGTAGGATAACAACCTGGCTTAAAGCTGGCATCTGAAGTAGAGAGTGATATTGGGAATTCTCTGTTAAAACTTTGGCATACCGAATAATAATGCAATATCATAGTATATAGTGTCAGAATTGAGTTGAATTCTTAGGAAGCCTCCACACACTCTTACATTGTAATTTGACCCAGGAACCCTATGACCCAATGATTTGTATCTTTCCCAGAAAATAAATGTCAACCTATTTAGGAGGTAATAAAGAAAGTAAAGTATATATAGTTGAGATCAAAAAATTATAATAAACTTAGAATATGTAGATACAGATAAAAAAAAGAGCTAGAATAAGCCTAAGGAAGGAAAAAGTTACTGCTTTAAGAAAGGAAAAGACAATGAAGAAATAATGGTTAAATAAGTGAGTGAATTGGTATTAAAGGTATTGTTTATAATCAAATTATTGGTTAGTAGGTTTTATCTTATAAATAATAATAAAAAGAAAACTTGCTGATCCTATTCTTTGGGTAAAAGACCGTAATATACTTCTCAGACAATTGGTTACCTGAGAGTTTCTTAAAGCAACTGCTTTTCAGAGAACTTTGGTTCAATTCAAGTAACAGTTAACAAATTCTCTGCAATGGCTCAGGCCATTTTTAATTATCTTCACAAATGTCAGTTTACTATAGCTTGAATCTATGAAGACTTAAGATAAAATGTGAGACCAGTTCACCTTGCAAGATTCTGAAAAAACTAAGATGGGATATTACACATATACTGAGCAAGATGCCCTCAAGCCCCCCGCCCGCCGATATATGTAGCAGTGACATGCAAGCTTGACAAGATCATATCTTCTTCCAGAGATAGGTGGTTTCTAAAATGGATATAAGTGGCAGCATTTATTGAATCCACTTATTGTCTACCTATTTCTGCTAATTCTTCTGATGGAAAGTAATCAAAGATAATTCAGAGATGCAGTTCTGGGAAATTTGAAGTATAAAATAAGAAACTGAAGACTCAGAAATCACAGCCTATTTTTCTTTAAAACTTCAAAATAAAATAACACAATATTCTATGAAATAAAAAGCTGAATCTTTGTGATTTTTACTTAGAACAGATACATAGGTGCTCTCTGGTATAAAAACTATACATAGATTTAAATACAGTGCAATAATGATGTAGTATTTAAAAGGCATTTCATAGATATTATTATATTTAATACCAAACATTTAACATCCCTATGGGATAAAAGGAAGATTTATTTTCTAATCTAGAAATCAAAAAGTTGAGGTTCAGAGTGGTAAATTGATCTCTAACCAAGCTCCACTTTCTGTACAAGCAGCCTTTGAGGATCAATTTGCTCTTTCTGAATATTCATACAACTGTGTTGACCAGCTGACCAGCGAGGGTCAACGTCCACTTTTCCAGTGCACTTAGTACTAATGACCTTTCTCTCAGCTGATTCAGGGAAAAGAATGGGTCCCAAGCTCAGTCACAAATGCTCTCATTTTTATAATTTTTATAATTTTAATAATTTATTCCATTCCAATAGTAATTATATCAGGCAAGAAGAATTGGCAGGGCCAAGAACATAGCAGAAGCACAGCCAGTGGAAATAAGATGGCAGTGAGAAGATAAGCATGAACAGTGGAGGTTAGGAATGTTTTGGGAGCAATACCCTGGGCAATACAAATGGTTGGTAGGTAATCTTTACTTTAACCAGGAAGAAGGAATGGTCTAGAGTTCAAGCCTGAGCACCCATTAATCATGAAGAGATGGCACCCCTCTTTGTGCTGTCCTTTCCCTCTGGTGCAGTGTCTCCAAAGCTTTCACCACAAGGATAATTCCTGGAACAATTGCTTTCAAGGTGCCCAGAACATTTGCTCTGTGGGCACCATATGCCAGGCATTTTGGGAACAGCATGTCAGAGGATGTCCAACATACTACCGTGACTCTATTCTTCATACATATACACATGTATAACACACATGTGTATAACACATACACAAGATTCATGATTTATATTTATTAGTATATAATTAGTAAATGCCCATTTTGTCAGAAGATTTCACATTACTAAAGCATACATTATTGCTACACACTACTATTACCTCAAATCACCATATATATGTATAGTCTGTTATTCTTTAATGTTTTGTGAATAAATGAATGAAGTTATATTCTCCTGATTAAAATGTCATTTAAAAAAAGACAGAAAAAATGGCTACAAAGCATGCACATATCTTTTTGTTAGTCTGACTTGAGGACACACACAACAGTGCTCAGGAGTTACTCCTGACTGTCATCAGGAATGACTTCTGGTGGGCTCAGAGAACCATATGGGATGCTGGGGATCAAGCTCAATTCATTTACATCCAAGGTAAGTGCTCAATCCAATGCATTATATCTCTCTAGTGCAAATTTCTAAAGTTGATAAAGCAGTTTATTTAGATCCAGGTAGCAATGAAAGATAAAAAAAATAGGCAGTGGAATGTGGCAGTTATAAAATAAAATATAATTTTATAAATAAACCAGGTAAGAACAAAAAATAGTATACTTAGAACCAGAAATATAAATATATAATTGGAAAATCATCAGCACATGAAATGACTTTTAATACAAATTTAGATTAAGTCACAAAGTATCAATAAGTAGCTTGGGAAGCTAAGACAGATGTTACCAGAATCCTAAAAATTGTGATTTGAGAATACTGAAAAAGTTTAGCCTGATGTGTGAAAATAAGCTGGTGAAACTAATGAATCCATAAATCAAGGGAGGATAAAATATACAACACTTAACAGTTTCAAAAACTACTGAAAAATTCAAATAATAATAGGACAGGAAATAAAATATTAGAATTTATAACTAAGAAACTATTTGAAGTGGCCAGAAAGATTGCACAATATTTGCCTTGCAGGAAGCCAATCCAGTATTGACAGTGGTTTGAATCCCAGTATCTCATATGATCCCCGTGCCTGCCAGGAGTGATTTCTGAGTCAGAGTCAGGAGTAACCCCTGAGTGCCACAGGGTATGACCCAATACTAAAAAAAAAAAAAAAAAAAGTAATTATTGGAAGCCACTGTGAGGCCAGTTTCAATTTTGAGACAGATTTAAGAGATTTAAAATGGAAATAGATGAAGGAAGATAGTTCTTTGTAAGAAGAGATTTTTTTTAGGTTTGTTTATAAAGGGTCAGGTTCAATATTGTTTACTAAGAAATATATGACAAGGTTTGATCTTTGATTTTAATATGTCATGATTAAGATATATATTCATGGAGTACAAATTGATAGAAATAGCACTATTGACTTGACATGATTTCTAAATAATTGGGAAGGTGTTAAATTTAAATAACAGAATTTCTTTTAAAATAGACTGTTAAATTGAGGGAAAGTTGTTAAAATTTACTACCCAGTAACAACTTTTTAAGAAGTGAGATTTTAAAATATGCTTACAGAATATGTTTACAGAAGACTAATTATGACAACCAATGCTGAGTAGAATTTTTCCAGGGACCATAAAGAGGGAACTTAGGTTTAGACAATTAACATGCCCAGAACCTGTAGTTAGTCTTATGACAGTATGCTTCATGGCTAGAGACACCCTGTATCTCCTAGGCCAAGGGAATTTCCTTTCTAATTTCGCCAACATTTACTGTGCCTATGCAAAAACAAACAAACAAAAACTGCCAAACCTACCCCCCTTTTTAAATTTTATTTACATCTTCTAGATAGGAGCTCCCACCTTTTTCTTAGAACCTTGGAACATGAGTCACTTTGTTAAACCTCATATTCTATGTCTTTCTACACATTGAGAAAAGAAAAGAAAAAATAATGTGGGGGCCCAAAGGTCAAGTGGTCTTAAGTACATTGGGTGAAAAATTAGAAAAAGAGGTCAGAACTCGGGGCATGAGTGATAGCAGGTAGGGCATTTGCCTTGCACATGGGTGACCCAAGAATGACTTGGGTTGGATCCCCCGGAGTCCTATTTGGTCAAGCGTATAGTCAGGAGTAACCCCTGAGAGTCACCGGATGTGGCCCAAAAACCATAAAAAAGAGGTCAGAACTAAAGACTCAAGTCAAAGTCAACGACAATAGAATCAAGAGACCCAAACTACAAGCTAAGCACAAAATGCACCTGTTACACAAGTAGTTCAGGATGCTAGAGGTGGAGGTACAAAATGCATGCTGGGAACTCTGGTGGAGGGAGGTCTACACTGGTGCTGGGAATGGACCTAATTCACTGTCGCTATATGCCTGAAATACAATTATGTAGGACTTGCAATTCACAACGGTCTAAATAAAAAAATTAACATGAGAGAAGTTACATTTTAAATATGCTTTCAGTGTCCTAAAAAGTATAGTAAGTACTATAAAATTATAATAAGTTCTATAATAAATACAATAGAAAATAATTTACAGTAAATGAAAGACTAAGAAGAAATTGGAAGAAAAACAGCGTGTATGAGATAGAAAAATATGTATGGAGAGGATAGAAATTTTTATTTAGATGTTGGAAAATTTATAGTAAGAATACTTAAGGATACATCATGAATTTTGCTATCAAATAGGATAGCATGCAACTGAAGCCGTTGAAATTAGATACTGTCAAATTAAACTGTCAAAAGCTTAGTTTTCTCTAAACTTTGTTTCTTTGAACCCTTTCTCCATCTTGAGAAAGTTCACATTTATGTCCATAAAAATAACTTGCTTTGCTAAGCCAGTGGCCATAATGAAACCTTTTTTACTTATATAAAATTTATTACTATTGTGGCCAAATTACACTATTGTGTAATTGCCATCTCAGTAGCAGTCAATGGTGTTGGCCATTGATGGTAAACAAACTCAGAGTTGCAAATGTGGATTGTAATCTGTGTTTTATGCTAATGTCAGAGGCATTAAAAACAGTAATGCTTGTTTTTATGATTATCGTTTTATTTTTATTTATTTATTTTTTAACAGAAACAGACTATGTAAGTACAGTGAAAAACTAGCAATATATACCAGGATATTGTGTCTGTAATAGTCTTTCCACTTGTATTTACAGTATATTTTTATATAAGATATTAAAGCACCGTGATTAAGGTCGGTCTAGAAAGATAGTTTTTGCTTGAAATTCAGTAATTAAGTTAAAAACTTCAGACTTCTAATAAGTGTTATTATTCTTGTTTCAGAGATTGAAAAGTTGGTGACACTTATCAGAAAAAGAAAAATAACTGTAGAGCATGAAGATTTCTGAGTGATTAAATCAGCTTAAGCAGATATAACAAGGTAGCAAGTGATACAGACAGTTGTTAAAAGGTTGTTTTATAACTATAATAAATAAAATGAAATGAAATGCTTAAATGCCTAAATAAAATGCCTGTGGTAATAAAGTCATAAAAATAGCTGTATTTCCTACCCCACCTAAATCACCCATCCCCATAGTTACACTAGAGCTTATAAATTCCCTATCCCCAGTATCTTTTTTTTTTGTATTTTTGTATTCTATAACACATATTTATTGACTTTTAGTATATTCTTATTATCTTTTCACTTTAAGAGTACTGTGCTATGGGGAGGAGGGCAGGCAGACATCTGGCTTCCGGTTTCCTCTTTGATTCTGGAGACCAGCTCTTGCCAGGTATGGGGTTTGGGGAGGCCCCATACCAGAACCTTTCTCCCTAGTCTGGGGAGTGCTAGGAGGCTTGGCAGGCCCCCAGCCGTCCTTGTCTTTTTCCCCTGAATCCAGGCCTTCCCTGGGTGCCAGCTCAGATGGCCAGAAGTGGGTTCAGGTGGACTCTTAGTGGTCCTCAGGTCCCCCCCTCCCTCCGTACTCCAGGGGGGAGGTGCATAGGGAGGAGGGCGGGCAGACATCTGGCTTCCGATTTCGTCCTTGATTCTGGAGATCAGCTCTTGCCAGGTATAGGGTTTTTCTCCCCTGGACTTCAGTCTTCCCTGGGCACCGGTCTAGGTGGACTCTATAGGGGTCAACAGGCTTTCCCCCTATCTCTCCCTACACTAATGGGAATGCGCTCTGGGAGGAGGGCAGGCTGTTCTAGCACTGGTTTATATTGGGACAGTCAGTGGAAATCTTTTCTCTTTGTTTTCATATTGATATTATTGTGTGCATATATTCTATATATCCATAATATCCATCTTGTATTGGAACCTTGATACTGCCCTACAAAGCTCATTTCTAATACTTTACTGCCTCAGTCCCAACACTTACTTCCTCCCATCCTCCCATGTAGGTGCAGCTAATGACATGAAACTCACCACATAGAATGATAAGTGCAGTTAGAGAAATAACTACACTGAAAACTATCATAACAATGTGAATGAATGAGGGAAAAAGAAAGCCTGTCTCGAGTACAGGTGTGGGTGGGGTGGGGAGTAGGTAGATCTGGGAAACTGGTGGTGGGAATCCTGCACTGGTGAAGGGGGGTGTTCTTTACATGACTGTAATCATACAAGTACAATTATATTTGTAATCACGGTGTTTAAATAAAGATAATTAAAAAAAAAGAGTACTGTGTTTACATTACGACCTTGAAAGATCATCTCATTAACTAGAAATGCTGGCATCATTTTAATTCAAAAAATTGTAAGCACTCATCACATAGCCATCACTTCATCTAATTCTTATTTTGAAGCATAAACTTACTGAATGAAATGATAGGAATAATATTTATCCTGCATAAAAATATATTTAATACATCATAATATCTATTTCATTGTACAATGGAGTTGATGAATGTAAAATATCAATTCTCATTAGATAATTGGTCTATTATGTTATCCCAGTGAAAAACTTGATTTACTACTGAATTTATCTTACATTTTAAATTTTAGAGAACCAAATGTATCTCAGTGATAGAATCAGTGATAGAATTCTTACCTTATTTGTGTGAGGCTCTGTGTTTGATCCCTGAAACCATAAAAAAAAAAAACCAAGGAAACAAATAAATATATAAGACAATACAGCACTGAGAAATGATAACAATAAATGTGAGCTACTAGCAGTAGTGTTAGTATTAGTTTTTAATATGGATTAGTTATATGATAGCCAAGTGGCAAGGAAATGTGGATATGAAGCTAAACAATCACAAAAGATAAATAAAAGTGCTACATAAGACACAGTAATACGGATCACCATTAGATGCATTCTCAGTGAGTGCATTTGAGATACTATACATAGAAATGCATCATATTACTAGAAGAAGAAAGCTAGCATCTGTGAAACAAGTTTAAATAAGATACAGGACAACACTGAATATCATTTCAGACCATTTCCAGAAAAAAGATAAAGTTTACATGTGCTTTCTTTATTTCAAGACATTTCAAGAAATGTTCGTTTTCATTATTCTATTTGATACTCATGGAATTTAAGTCATGGGAGGGCAGATAATCCTATTTTGCTTTTATTTACTGAAGAAACTATCCTTTGGGAGTTTATGACTTGTCTGTCCTTCTGCTCAGTGATTCTATATGAGTCATCCTAAATAAAAGTAACATAATGATTCTCCATCTCTAAATCAGGCCCTTTGTTCAGTGTGTACTTCCTGTTTTGCCAGCAACTACTATTCAATGAGAATAAAATTTGCCATGATAGTAAATGCCAGGTTCAATATATTGCTTTAAGTACTTTATTATGTTGACAAAGTCCATTTAAAAAGAATGAGAAGATCTTTAAAAGTTGTGCAATCATCAATACTGTTATCCCATTAACTAGACATGCTGGTATCATTTTAATTCAAATATTTGTAAACAGAAAAGAGAGGCTCATTTTTATTCACAATGCCTATCCTATACCATCTGGCACAAGCAATTTTCTTTTGTGTGCCTTTAAACTGTATTATAAAGAAATTAATTTTACCCCTAGGGCTTTCAGTATAAATCTTGCAATTTTCATTCTAGTTATTTTTCAATTTCAACATCAGTGACAAATTTTTCTTGTGGGAGGAATAGATCTTGTCAATTTTTCAACCCATCAAACTTTTCATTAGGTCTTGCCACTAACAAATGCCTTGGTTTTATTTCCACAGTTGTGGACAATATTTAAGATATTTTCTATTACAGAAACACAATTTATTTTACTATATATTTATTAATCAGAAAATTGCCTTTTCTAAGTATGTTACAATGATAATTATGTCACTGTAACTTCAGTAAGAGATAATATAAAAACTAATTCAGTTAATGTATGTGATTATTAATAAAATATAAATATCTTATCATTGTTTATACTTCTTGCTGAATTTTCTCTGTGATTTCAATAAAAGTCAGTTGACATGTAACCTAAGCTTCTTAATGTCTTGGGATATAAAGGTAAAATAATTAAAAATGCTTTATATTTTATTAATTCTTTCTTGAGTCATTATTTTAAGTTGGGCTCCAATTTATTATCAGAAATATAAAAGTAAATGTGACTTTTGAAAGAAATAAAATTAAAAATATCACAATAACAACTACCACCTACTCAACATTTTCCATATGAAGGGAAAATTATGGTTTTCACAAAGCATATAAATATTTTATCATTTAAATCATATAAGTCATGGAAGAAAAACAGTGTAAGTTTTGAGTACTTCTTTACTAAAACTTATAGGACTAGTAAATACACTTAAATTCAAAATGTGAACTTTAGTTTCTGTTTATATACAATATAGTTAGTACTTAATTTAATGCACAAATGATTGATGAAATAGTAACTAAATATTATCTTTAACTATATAAAATTAAATTTTAATTTGCAGATCACAAGCAGTTTAACTTTGGGTATTCTGATTAATGTAGCATAAAGAATATAAGACTGTCTTGACAATTATTTAGCTTAACATATGCAGTATGTTTATGTAGGTAAGGAGATAGAACATCATAAATTATAGTTTGTGTAATCTTGTGATGAATGCAAGTATTAGGTAATTCTGGAGATTGTTTTGTTGGTTGGTTGGATTTGGTTTTAGTACTGGAATCACACTCAGCCAGGCTCACGGACTACTCTGTACTCATTAGTCACTCCTGGCAGTCTTTGGGGACTTTATGTGATACCAGGAATTAAACTGGAGTTGGGTATATGCCAGGCAAGCATCATACCCAATGCTTCGTTTTTATATCACAAGATTATTATAAATTCTTTAAGTTGGAATCCATACCTCACATGCTCAAAGTAAAGCTCTATATGGCTTAAACCAATTTGCCATGATATGTTAGTATAAGTGGATAAAATTAATCTGTAAATGTCTGTAGTAATAACATATTGTGTTTAACATATTTCTCATGACAGAAACAATGACTGTCTCTTTGAACTTTGAATGACTGGCACTCAGCAAGTCCTCAGTAAGTGCTAGTTAAAGGAAATTACAAAACGTTGGCTCAAACATGAATTTCAGCCTGATGCTAGGCACATAACAGAACATAATTTCATAACTTTAGTTTCCAACCACAACATAATAATGAAAATTATTCAAAAGATTAACATAACTGAGAAACTTGTTTTGTATAATTTTAAATTCAAAAAATTCATGATCACTGGCTTCTAGGAGATGTGTATTAATGCTATCTAATCCTACAAAGCCAAAATAAGTTAATTTTCTACTGAACTATTTACTTTTTATTTGTTGGGATGTCCCAACAAATTTATTATGGTGATATTAACTCATATTTACAAAATAAATAAAATAAAATATTCCCAAATATAGGAAAACCCTTCACTTTTTTTATTAAAACCACAAGTCTAAGTACTGAATTTATATTATTTTACCTTTTAGATAAAATAGATTATATATCTCTTGCCTCACTCAACTTTCTTCAGAAGTTACTCCTGGCTCTTTGTTCAGAGATTACTCCTGAAATGGCTTGGGAAACTAAGTGATGCGAGAAAATGGAATATTAGTTGGTCACGTGTAAGACAAGTGCCATTACTGGCTATAGTATCACTTTAGTTCATATATTGTTTTAAAGTTGTATATTAAACAGTTATTTACAACTATGGTATTGAATATTCTGCTAGTTTTTTTCCCTCTACTGGTTAATATTATACTAGTTTTTCTTTGGTCTTATATAAACATTTTGCTGATTTATGAACATGGGCATGCATAGGGCCATCAATATTTGGACCACAACCAGTCCAAACTTCCTTTTTAAATAGTCTTGGTCATCTTAAAACTAGTTTTTTGATGTCTACCTTAAAAGGTAAAGGGCTCTTTTCATCACATTATTATCAAACTAATCACTCTCTCATTCTTGAATTCAAATCCCAAAATATCTAAAATAATTTTTATAGCTACATGGAATTAAATCTAACATTTGTTACAAATAGGACTCTATTAAGAGTAAAATATTTACTATTTTTAATTATATTATGGCAACAGGTATAGAGTAGGATATAGGTTAAGTAGGATATAGAGTTTTCTAACGTTCCTTTTTACTTTTTTGTTGTTGTTGTTTGTGTTTGTTTTGTTTTTGTTTTTGTTTTGGGGCCACAGCCAGTGATGCTCAGGGGTTACTCCTGGCTCTGCACACAAAAATCGCTCCTGGCTTAGGGACCATATTGGATGCTAGGGATCAAACCCAGGTCCGTCTTGGGTGCAAGGCATGCAAGGCAAATGCTTTACTGCTGAGCTGTCACTCCAGCCCCAATAGTCTTCTTAACTTTCATTGAGAATGTTGACTACCTACTTAACAACTGTGCTTTCCTTCTTTCTAATATATATATATATATATATATATATATATATATATATATATATATATATAATAAAACCTAGAAACCTTTTTTTTTTGGCATCCACTCCACAGTGACATGATTCAGTGATATAATTGGATCATTCTATTCCTTTTGTCAGTAATTGTTTTGGAAGGAGAACATAATGTATTTTTTTCTGACCTTTGAATTCTAAATCTTACTAACATTTCAGACTTTGACCAAACTTCTGACACTAATATATTTATTATATCTGAACCCTTTTAAAGGTCTTTTAAATTTTTTTCTGTTTTCTTTTATAGCATACTTATTTTTATTACCTTTCCTCAGTCTATTTTACTCTCAAACACCCTTCTTTCATGTAGCCTTAGTTCTACTATGTTGTAATTTTAGCTTTTGAAATGTGAATAGTTTCATTTAAGGGGAGATATTTCTTAGAAATATTTATATCACTACATCAACACATAGATAGAGATTTATTCTTGCTGATTGATATCATATGTGCATCATATGTGCTTCTGGAATTAGGAAACTTGTGAGCGTAAAGTAATTGGCTAAATACAACATGTCATCTTAGCTTTATTGAAGATGAAATGAAAAGATGGGTTTTCTTTGGACAGTGGGTAGGATACACCTTAGCAAACTTCCAGCTTGGTGTTCAGGATTAAACAAGGACAGCCATAGGCAAGAAAAGTGTCTTACAAGAGATAGTACTATCATCTCTGGCTTAATAACTTGGTTCTTTTATACTTAGCATTAAAATACTTAAATAGCTTAACCTGAGTATACTGTACCCAAAAGCAGAGTACTCTTCAGTTTGTCAGATAATCCATTTTTCTTATTTAAATAAGTTAACACTGTTTTCTATTTCTTGAAACAAAAAGTATTCTCCTTCAATTAAGCTAACTACAACATGCCTTCTCTCTGGCCTTCAAATTTATCTTCTGGCTTCCATGAGCTCTTCACAAGCATCTCTATAATTTGCTTCCAAACAGTTTAAAATTCAAAAAGAGACTGAAATCTCTTTTTAAAATGCATTCTTTATATTGTCATTGCTACATTTTTGTATAGGCTACACCTCATTTTAAAAATAGTATCTGCTTGTTACTACATAGTAGTTCTTTCATCTTAGGTGTTAATTTCTTATGAAAATCTAATTCTTAAACTAGCACTTGCATTTCTCTTTTGAATGCAGGTGTTAATGTTTATACATCTCTCATTATGAGTTTGACCCATCCTACAGTGTTATGTACAATTCTAAATCTCTTTCCAACACTTAGTCTTCTCTATATATACTAAGCATCAGATGCAAATCACGTTTCTAAAATAAAAATATGAAAAAGTGAATAGGATTAACAATTTTTTGATCTTCAACTACATGCTAAAGAAAATGTAATGTTTCTTATACATGTATGTACATAAATTATATCTGAATAAAATATACGTAGATGTTATATATGAATCTGCTCTAGGTTTCTGGTTCACCAAAGTAATTATTTTAGTTCTGTAATATAGTTCTATAACACCAGGTACACTAAAGAGAAAATAGAAGCTTGACTTCTGTGATGCCAAGTTCTTTATTGAATTAAATAAAATTATAAAAATATGTAGCAGTTTGCAGTTACACTTATTTAGTTTGCCTCTGATTTAGCATGTTAAAATTTCAAAGACATTTGAAATTCTCTTCCTTCTATTCCAGTTAATTTGTTATCTATTTTTAAACATTTAATTGATCAATATCAAGAAAGTCAGTAAAGCAGGAAAGGGATATATTGACTCACTTCTTAATATAAACTAGGAACACTTTTAAAACTTGCAGGTAGGCTGGGGTGAGAGAGATAGTACAGCAAGTAGTGCATTTGCCTTGCATGTGACTGAACTGGTTTCAATCCCTGGCATCTCAAATAGTCAGCCAAGTGTGCCAGAAGGTATTTCTGGCAGAAATACAGAAATACAGAGCCAGGAATAATCTCTGAGTACTGCCTGATATTGACCAAAAACAAAACAAAACAAAATATTCATGTAGGGGCCAGAATGATACAGTACAGTGGGTAGGGCGTCTACTTTCTATATGACCAACCTGGGTTTGATCCTCAGCATTCCCTCTAGTCCTTCTTGAGTGACTCCTGAGCATAGATAAAGTCAGTGTTAATATCTTACACACTGGGCATATGGCCCCCAAACAAAACAAAATTTAAAACTTCCTTATTTTATTCTCAAAACTATCCCACAATATAGATATTCTTTACATGACTGAAACCCAAATACAATAATGTATGTAATCAAGGTGTTTAAATAAAATTTAAAAAAAAATAATGAAAAATTTAAAACTTAGGTTAGTTCTCACAAATACAGTTATAAAAGAAAATATCATTCATACCCAGTAAATTGATTAACTTCACCAAATATAAAGGTAAAAATATCTCAGATCAAAAATTAGTAATTAATTTAGTAAGTAATTTAGTAATTAATCTACTTTTAGTGATGTAGAATATAAACTTTTTGGCTTTAAGTAAAGGAATTTCTGAGTTTGTAGAAATGCTAACAGAAATATAATGTAATGCAATATAATGTAACAATATGATATAAAATTTAGTTCAACCACATTTCAGTACTGAAATACTAATTTCTATGTTATATATTCTTTTTTTCTCTTTATTTGAATATCTTGATTACATAAATGATTGTGATTAGGTTTCAGTCATGTAAAGAACACCCCCTTTCACCAGTGCAACATTCCCACCACCAATGTCCCAAATCTCCCTCCATCCCACCCCACCCCCACCTGTACTCCAGACAGGCTTTCCAGTTCCCTCATTCATTCACTTGATTATGGTAGTTCTCTGTGTAGTTATTTCTATTACTGTGTATTCTTGTGTCCCTAGGGTATATCCCTAGGAGTGGAATAGCTGGGTCGAATGGAAGCTCAATTTCCAGATTTTGAAGGAATCTCCATATCGCTTTCCATAGAGGCTGTACTAGACGGCATTCCCACCAGCAGTGGATAAGCGTTCCTTTCACTCCACATCCCTGCCAGCACTGATTGTTCTCATTCTTTGTGATGTGCGCCAATCTCTGTGGTGTGAGGTGGTATCTCATCGTTGTTTTGATTTGCATCTCCCTGATGATTAGTGATGAGGAGCATTTTTTCATGTGTCTTTTGGCCATTTGTATTTCTTTTTTATCAAAGTGTCTGTTCATTTCTTCTCCCCATTTTTTGATGGGATTAGATTTTTTTTCTTGTAAAGTTCTGTCAGTGCCCTGTATATTTTGGATATTAGACCCTTATCTGAAGGATGTTGGGTGAATAGTTTCTCCCACTCAATGGGTGACTCTTGTATCCTGGGCACTATTTCTTTTGAGGTGCAGAAGCTCCTCAGTTTAATGTAATCCCATCTGTTAAAGTGGAAGCAGAGATTATGTTATATATTCTTAATTGGTTACAGTGTGGATTGTTTACAAGGTGAGTGCAGAAAGTACTAGTGAGACACAAAATGGCTAAACAATACAAATTGTGCACTATAAAAAATACAAAAAGGTAACTGAAAAAAATTGGAATACTGAAGAATTCTGTGGAATTTGCTTCTACAACCCTTACCTATTAGAAGAAACTAATTAGTAAGGATTAATGTAAGGTTTGATAAGATTATGATTGGGGTTAGGCTCCACTTTAAGTTAAATATAGATTTGGTTATGTTTAAAGTTAAAAACAAAAATTAGAAATAAGGGATTGCTAAACTAAAGCTGATTGGTAGAATTAGGTCTTATCCTAGGTTACATTTTAGATTTAACTGTTTTTAAAGTTAATCCTCAATTTTATTCATAGAATGATTGTTAAATTTAAGCTAAATTGTAAGTTCATTCCTAGGAAGGGTAGGTTACTATAGAGTCAGGGTTATGTGAAGCATAATGGCTAGGATTAATTTTAGCATTCCAATAAAATTAATCATTACCTTTGGCTGTTTGTAACATTAAATATTAATTTTATTTATAGGCTAATTAACTTTAAGCTTATTAGTATTCTTAGACCAGGATGGGATAATGTTACTAAGGATTATAGATAGGATCAGCAATGGGATTCAGGTTAGGATTAGTTTTCCAAAAGGTTTAAATTTAGCTTTGACTCCTGTTAATTATAGAATCAATGTTATTTTATGTAATTGTTAAATTTACACTAACTGGTATTATCATTTCTATGTAGGGTAAGGTAACTAGAGGCTTGAGTTAGGATAAACATAAGTGTTCGAGTTAGGGTTAGGTTTGACATAGAATCTGGATTTTGTTTTGGCTCTCTTAAAGTTAAATATCATTTTTACTTATAGAAAAATAGTAAAAATTAGGCTAATTGTTAGTTTTACACCTAAAAAAAGAGTATTGTTACTACAGTGTTGGCTTAGTATAATCAATAGGGTTAGGGTTAGGTTTTATATAGGTTTAGGCCTTTGCTTTGACTCATTTAAAAATGTAAATATCAATTATATTTATAGGGTGATTATTAATATATGCTAACTAGTAGTTTTAGACCATGCTTTTGAAAGGCTAATACTCAGTTAGATTTAACATTAGAAATAAAATAAGGTTAAGGGTTATTATTTTTGCCATAGCTTTATGGTTTAGCTTACTGTTTTCTATGTGAAATATTAATGCTACTTATACAATTATTTTTGATTTCTAAATTTTGATTAGTTGTTAGTTTTAAAGCTTGGTAAGAATAAGGTTTGGGTTAGTATCATTTATGAGGTTAAGTTTCTAATAAGTTTAGAGTTAGTAGTGTTAGGGTTAGTTTAATCATAGGGGTTAGGTATAGGTATGCCTTATGTTTAGTTTAGAATTGGCTGTTTTAAAGTTAAATATCAGTGTTATTTATAGGCCAATGGTTCGACTTAATCTAAATAGTAGGTTTAGAGAAGATTAGATTATAGGAGGTTTAGAGAAGATGAGATTAAGGTAACTATTGGGTCTAGATTAGTGACAACAATATGCTTAGTATCAGGGTTGTGTTGGAAAAGAGTTTGGGGTATATCTTTGGGTGTTTTAAAGTTAAACATCAATTTTATTCGCAGAACAATTATAAATTTAGGCTATATGGTAAGTTATTTTATAGGAAGGGTAAGGTTGCTACAGGGTAAATTAGTATCATCTATGGGGGTTAGGTCTCATAGGGTTAGGTTTGCGGATTAGCTTTGGTTGTTTTTAAAGTTAAATTACAATTTTGTTTATAGGACAATTGTTAAATTTTGGCTAATTTTACCTTTAGAACTTGGTTAGTGTAAGGTTAATAATGGATTTGGGGTAGTGAGAACCATGGGCTACAGTTATAGGGCAGGGTTTCCAATAGGTTTAGTGTTTAGCTTTGTTTTTGATGGTAAGTATACATTTTATTTATAGGGTGAATTTAAATTTATGCTAATTTATATGTTCAGATCTATGTATAGTAAGGTTTATGGGAATAGAGTTAAGGTAAACATTGGTTTAAGGTAAAAGATATGTCTGCATTATGTTTAGAGTTTTCGCTTGTGTATTTTTAAAGGTTAATCTCAATGATAAGCCATCAATTACGGTTCCTAACATGGATTTTTTTCACTTTGAACACAGCCAAATTTATATCATAATTTTATCACAAATCTTAACCTTAATTATAGTGCTATGTCTACCCCTAAGAAAGAAAAATTTAACTTTACCCTATATTAGAATTTAATCTATTTACTAGTCGAATTAGTAATACATATATCTTACTTTTAATCTCAAAATTTGACATGAACAAAACTCATCCCTAAACCTAATTTAAACTCTAACCATAATCCTAACTCTAACACTAATCTTAACCTTATAATAACTTTATCCTTATGTAGACCTAATTTTACTATCAACCTAACTATAACAATTGCTCTAAAGCTAATTTTTAGTTTCAATTTTAAACATAGCCAAACCAATATCTTAACTTAATGACAAACTTTGACCACCCTCATCCTAATATAAGCCTAAACTATACAATTATCCTTATCTAAGAATATAAAAAATTATTATTTAACCTAAATTGAATAATCTCCCTTTATCAAATGTTCATTTTCAGCTTTAAAAGTAGCCATACTAAACCCTGTCTAATTTTAACTAATTACACTAATTTTAACTTTACACTAACTCTAACTCTTAACCCTTATACTATTACTATCCTTAACTCTATATTTACCTTAGGTATAATACTAATGATGAATCTAAATTTACCAATCACTCTATACCTAACATTGATTTTAATTTTGATTATAACCAAATTTACTCCCTAATTCTATAGAATATACTATCCCTAACTCTAATGCTAGCCCTCACCCTAATTTTATATTAACCTTACCCATGCCTAGATCTAAGCCTACCAATTAATTATATTTAACAATAGTCTATAAGTTACATAGTTAACTTAAAATATAGCCAAACATTAACCCCAATCCAATTCAAAATCTAAGCCTAACCCTAATACAAATCCTAGACCTGACCCTTTTTTTAACCTATGCCTAAATCTACCAGTTAGCCTACATTTTGCAACCAACCTATACCAAATATTCATTTTCAAAATTGGATATAACTATGCCTAATTCCTAAAATTTATATGAACCCTAAACCTAATTTTAATTTGAAATTGAACTGCAACCTGAAATTTAAACCTATGCCAACCTAAACCAAGTTTAGGCTTACCCTTCAATTTAGTCACTCTATATCTAACATCACTGTTCAAATCAAATATAGTCTCACCTAAACCTTAAAACTTACAGGACCCCAAATTCTAACATTACTTGTGCTATAAACTTAACTCTAACGTTACACCTCATCCTCTATTATACTTACTATAAGCTAGGCCTAATTCTACCTATCAGCCTCTATTTAACAGTAACCCTATACCTGTCTTGTAGTTTCAACTTTAAACATAATCAAACCTGTATTCTAAGACAAACCCTAATCCTAATTCTAGCCAACTCTTTCTCAAAATAGGTAAAACTCACTCACTAGCCTAAATTGAATAATTGCAATTCATTCAAACAGCCTAAAAGAAAATTATTTTGGTTAAATCATGTTTGTATAGCTCATTGTATCTACAGGAGATACTAAGTTGTTAGAACTTTAGTGCTTCCTTATAGTCTAAGTCTAGGCACTAGGGAAAGCCTGGAACTTTAAATACAGAGATCCATGCACCTAAGGTAGAAAACAATCCCAATGCATATTTCTAGGCACTAGAATTGCTCACTATTTAAAAGGGTGAAGGAATAAGAGGTGTGGGACATATAACGAAAGGAATATTTGCACCAGAGCAATGGCATGGTGAGCAGGGTAGGATGTTTGCCTTACACACAGTTGACCTAGGTTTGATCCGTGACATCTCATATGGTCCCCTGAGCCTGCAGAGAGTGATTTTTTTTTTTTTTTTTGGTTTTTGGGCCACACCCGGTAACGCTCAGGGGTTACTCCTGGCTATGTGCTCAGAAGTTGCTCCTGGCTTGGGGGACCATATGGGACACCGGGGGATCGAACCGCTGTCCGTCCAAGGCTAGCGCAGGCAAGGCAGGCACCTTACCTTTAGCGCCACCGCCCAGCCCCGATTTTTTTTTCTTAATAATAATATCTTTATTTAAGCACCATAATTACAAAGATGTTTGTAGTTGGGTTTCAGTCATAAAAAAAAAAAGAACAAACAGAAAGAATAAAGCACTGTAACTTTTTTCAGATTGTGTACCTCTATTTGTGATGGTGGTTAAAAAAAATGTCTGCGGCCCAATTAGGAAATTCTTGTTTGACATCCATATTTTGTTCATTGTGTTTAGTCTTGTCTTGTGGAAAGGAAATAAGCCCCGCCTTTGTTTAGCCTTATGTATCTGTCTCTCGCAGAGTGATTTTTGAGGACAGATCCAGGAGTAACACTGAGTGCCAATGGGTGTGACCCCAAAACCAAAAAATAAGAAAGAAAATATTTAATGAGCAGTGAGGTATTAATGCAGTCATCGCCAATGTTATGACATTTGAGTAGAGCATCAAAGAATGGGTAGAACTGACCTAATCTATATTGGACAAAAAGTTAAAAAAAAAGAAAGCAAGAAGAGTTGAATTTTTTTTTAATTTCAGTATATTCAGATCATCCAATTGAAATAGCACCCATTCTTTCCAATATTTCTTATTAAACTCTTTTGTTATTTGTTTTTGTTTTTTTTTGAAGGAACTCCCACCAGTGCTCAGGGATTACTACTGGCTATGAACTGAGAATCACTTTTGGTGGACTGGAGGGGATGTTGAGGATCGAAATGATGTTGGCTGAGTGAAAGGCAAATACTCTACCTGCTATCTATCTATCTATCTATCTATCTATCTATCTATCTATCTATCTATCTAGACCTCTTTATTATACTCTTGATTCTATCAATTGATCTACTTTTTTCCATAGCTGTTATAAAGACGTTATATAATTTACCTAAATTCTATATTATATACTTTCCACAAAACTCTTTCATTAGCATTTAAATTCCACAAGAAGAGAAATTCGTATTTTATTTTCTAATATTTCCTAATTTCCCAAAGTAGTGCGTAACACTTGAGTTTTAATAAATATCTTTAAAATGAAAGAATAGACCTCCTGAATCTCCTAAATGGCACCAATTTTAATAAAATTAGATCATATGAAAAAGTAGAAAATTAGAAAAGAATTAATTGATTCTGGGTTACCTAAAAGACATCCCTGTTATGTTTCTGTATCCTGAGGAAGAAAAGCAAAAATCAATGCTTGGTTGGAACTCTGTATCTTTGCTCTTTTACTTGATATTCAGCATCATAATTTGGTACAATTTCAAGGATCTTTTACCTCAGGAAATCATCTATATTTATGGTATTAATATACTCTAGCAGTCACAATAATCTCACATTTTTCTGGCATCATCTATTCTCAAGGGCCTCTAGGCTTTTGTGCTGAAAAGTTATTTCCCCTATAGTTTTGCATTTACTTCTTTTAACTGGGAGCATTTATCAAAGAAGCTGATTCTCTTCAGCAGCTTCCCCTTACTCCATACTGAAAATAACATTGCTACAGATCTCAGGAATCTGTTATCCCAGGCAGTTACTTTTGCCCCCTATTATGTCTCATACTGCTCACATATACTGGGTAGAAATATGAAATACAAAGTCTGAAGGTGGAAAATGCCCATCTTCTTATATTGGCACTCAATTCTGTATGCTTCTGAGTGGTCAGGCATAAAGATTCACATGATAACCAGTGCCTGTCTCTGACATCTGAATTTACACCAGTTCTTCCTAACAAAACAAAAATCACTAATGGAGATGATAATATTTTGCACATTTTGGTTGTGTTGAAGTTCCCTTCCTTAAAGATATAGAAATGGGTTGTTAGCCAAAGGAAATCATTCTGAAGAGAATGCTAGATTTTATAATTAATTTTTAAAATTAAATTATTTTTGAGCTACCTCAAGTACTTTAGAAGCATCATTTAAGTATAAACACCTGGGATGATAGGCTAATTATAATTGCTTTTATTTATTCATTGAACATATTCCCTAAAGCTTTTTCTCAAACTATTGTTTCATATTCTAACATCTCGATTTTGGAGACAAGGTAAAACAAGTGGTTGTAAGAAAAATAATTTAGTTTTTTAAATTTGTCTCTGATTGTACTTCTTTCAATTAATGAGGTTTGACAGCACAATCATGAAACTATGTCATCAGAGTAAAGTATTAAAAATCCAATGGCCAAAAAAAAAAAAAAAAGCCAATGGCAATCTCACTACTAAGAAATCCCAAGATTTTTAGAATTGTTAAAAAAAAGAATAAATGAATAAGAATTGAGTGGATGTTATTTAAGACATGTGCTAAATATCTCCACATGAATTTTGGCCTGTAGAAAGCAATAGAAAGCAAACCTTTGAAGAAATACAGAGCTTTCACATGGTGAGGAGTGCAGACATAAAAAGCTACTATTCGTTGATGACTTTCTCCAATGTCTCAGGAACTAACAATGGACATTCCTTTTAGTTATTTCACACTGCAAAGTATAATGTCTTTGGTCCTAATTATATAAGAGCTAAAAGGTCCCTATTAGGAACTTTATAAAACTTACTACCTCCTTCCAATTATGATTCATCCTAACTTTCTGCTAGAAATCTTTGAAACTAAACTTCCTCACAGAGATTATTGAAGAAAGGACTTGAAAAATGTGTGCTTAGTCAGCCCTAGTAATCAGAGAAAGGCTTTTAGTTGATTGCGTT
Source organism: Suncus etruscus (assembly GCF_024139225.1). Classification (NCBI taxonomy): domain Eukaryota; kingdom Metazoa; phylum Chordata; class Mammalia; order Eulipotyphla; family Soricidae; genus Suncus; species Suncus etruscus. The sequence continues at coordinate 76,063,460 of NC_064848.1, forward strand.
TAGCAGAATGACATAACTGTAGATAACATTGCTGTTGGATTTACAGTAAATTTGAGACTTCTTAACACACTAGCACAGTTGTCCTTTGACCTAAAAGGGCTAGACCCTTTGTGGACCCCCAAAGGACTCTATGTTTGTGGACTCAAGAAACTATTAGGATGTTTTGTATGTAAATGAAGAAAATATACCTCTGTCCACATTTTTAAAAAGGCAAGCTTAAACAAGCTAACCCAGAGAGCAGGAGCTTCCAAGGAGCAACTGAGTCTAGTAATATGGCATGCATATGGCATGCATTTAATATATTCTTGAGATGATCAGAGTCTCATTTTGTAACTATATAGATTCCAAATACACTCATGTCCCCGAGTTAATCTTTTTTATAAATATTTTTTATTGTGACCAATGTAAATTACAAGTCTTTCACATTATATTTAAGGTACATAGTGACAGTAAATTAGGGCCATCCCACCACCAGTGTTGTCATCCCTCCACCCCTGTTCCCAGCATGCATTCCATACTTCCTCCTTTGCCCCCTGAATAGCTAGTGTAACAGGTCCCCTTTGTGTATAGCTTGTTGTAGATTGGGTATCTTGATTCTGTTGTCATTGACTTTGGGTTTGGTATTTAGGTCTGATCATTTTTACTTCTACTCAATGTTAATGTGACTATTTGCTTTTGGTTTTATCCACTTTTTATTTTTCCCTCAATTTATGAGGCATAACAAGATAATTTAAGTTTTGTGGTACTGTTGGAAAAAAGAAAAAAAAAAGGGAAGATTGGGTGGAGCCCATATAGAAGCTATAAATATCAATTTAAAAGAAGAAAGAGAGGAAAATATAAACAAGCAATAGCAAAAAAGAAACACAAGAGTAGCAAAAGTTCAATAGCAAAACAATAACAAGAAAGATAAAAGAAAGAAAAATAGGAAAGGGGGCTGGCGAGGCAACATCTTGTGTTTTGTGTTTGTTTTATTTTGCATAGGCACAGTAAGTATTGGGGAAATTAGAAAGAAAAGTCCTTTGTCCTAAGAGATATAGGATTTATCCACACTTGAAGCATATTATTATGGGAATAACTACAGGCTCTGGACATGCTCATTATCAAACTCAAGGGTTTTTTATGGTGCCAGGAAACGTTTTGCTCAGTTCTGGCTGACAAAATCTGTTCTCTGTAATTAGACAATCTACGTCTTCTGATTTTATTTTACCATTAGGTGATGAGGTAGGGCAACCTGCTCTTATATTAAGTAGTTGCTGTTTCCTCTTCGTCAGGTTGTTGTGTCTACCTGGCCCAAGTTGTTGCCAGAGTGGCATTAGTTGCTCCTCAAGGAGAATTTAATTCCCATTGTTGTTGCAAGTAACTATGTCAGTTCTATGCAGATGTCTTGCTTGAGAAATTATACTTTTGTACTCTCCTGACAGCTGCCTGTACATGTAACATCGCCCATCGGATAGTTAATAAAGCATAACTTTCACTCCTGTTCGTGGCTCAATCTCTCAAGTATGATCTGTGTTCAATGACTACTTCTGTCTCTGTGCTCATTGTTCATACCTGGTGATGTACATGAGCCATCCAGTGCAAGGGATCAAACATGGGCATCCACATGCAAAGCATGTACTTAGCTGTAAGATCTAGAATCCCAAGTAAGCTCAAGTAATGATAGGTAGTCATGCTAGATAGTTAGTCCCAATTAAGTGGAAGAATAATAAAACAGATGGGAGGTATCATAGGGCATTGGCTTATGGTTAGTGGATACTTGGTGCTAGAGAGGTGAGATAACTTAGCACATAAAAATCATAAGTGACAATGCAATTATAATAATGTTACCTAAATTATAATAATTAGCTTATCAAAGTGATTTGCTAAGGGGCAAGGTGGAGTGGATGGGAAGGGACTTTCACATAATAGTGGAGAGATGTTAATTAGTACAAAATTTGGAGTTAAAACATTCAATGCCTGAAGCTCTATTACTAAGAATGTTATAAACTATGGTACCTAAGTAACTGGAGAGATAGTTCAGTGAGTTCAGAGTTTTCCTTGCATATGGCAACTGGGATTTAAACCCACTTTGGGAAACATTGCTCCAGAAACTAGAAAATTTAAGGAAGCATATTATTACCTATCCACTAGGGGTTCTAGAAATGTTCTCAGTTTACTCATGTTGGATTTCTGAATTCTAGAATTATAATAATTCTACATGGCATCAGTATGAACATAGATATGGGGAGGGAGAAAAAGCAAAAGATGGTGGTGTGTGGGTGGTTAGACAATTAAAGGTTTAGTTTTTTCCAGGTAAGCATTTAAAATTTGGGGGCCAGAGTGATAGTACAGAGGATAGGTCATTTGCCTGGCATGTGATGTACTAAGGTTCTATCCCTGACATCCCATATGGTTCCTTGAGTCTTCAGGACTGTCTTTTGAGCACAGAGTCAGGGATAAACCATGAAGATTGCTGGGTAAGGCCCTAAGACAAAAACAAAAAAAATGAATTTAAAATTTTATCCTTAACAATGGTAATAACAATTGATACATTCTTAAGCATAGTTTGCAAAATTAGGGTGAAATTTTAATTTCCTTTTTAAATAAAATATTTAGGCATAATGATTACAAACATGACTGTAGTTGGGTTTCAGTCATAAACAGAACACCCCCCTTCACCAGTGTAACATTCCCACCACCAATGCTCCCCTCCCTCCTGTCCAACCCCTGCCTGTATTCGAAACAGGCATTCTACTTCTCTAACTCATTTAGATTGTCATGATAGTTGTTAATGTAGATGTTTCCCTAAATGAACTAACCATTCTTTGTGAAGAGCTTCATATTGTAAGCCAGTCCTTCTGACCCTCATCTCTATTGTCTCTGGGCATTATTACAATAATGTCCTTAATTTATCTTAAAACCAATAAATGAGTGAGACTATTCTTTGTCCATCTCTCTCCCTCTGACTTATTCCACTCAGCATAATAGATTCCGTGTATATTCACATATAGAATTTCATGACTTGATCTCTCAAGACAGCTGCATAATATTCCATTGTGTATATGTACCACAGTTTCTTTAGCCATTCATTTGTTGAAGGACATCTTGGTTGTTTTCAGAGTATGACTATTATAAATAACACTGCAATGAATATAGGTGTGAGGAAGAAATTTTGTATTGTATTTTTGTGTTCTTATGGTATATCCCTAGAAATGGTAGCTGGATCATATGGGAGCTCAATTTCCAATGTTTTAAAGAATCTCCATATTGTTTTTCATAAAGGCTGAACTAGATGGCATTCCCACCAGCAGAGAATAAGAGTTTCTTTCTCTCCACATAACCACCAGCACTGATTGTTCTTGTTCTTTGTGAGGTGTGCCAGTCTCTGTAGTGTGAGATAGTACCTTATCGTTGTTTTGAAACACATCTTCCTGTTTATTAGTGATGTGGCACATTTTTTCATGTCTTTTGGCAATTTGTATTTCTTCTTTGAGGAAGTGTCTGTTCATTTCTTCTTCCCATTTTTGATGGGGTTAGATGTTTTTTCTTGGTAGGTTCTGTCAGTACCTTGTATATTTTCAATATTAACCCTTATCTGATGAGAATTGGGTGAGTAGTTTCTGGCATTCTGTGGGTGGATTTTGTATCCTAGGCAATATTTCCTTTGAGGTGCAGAAGCTTTGCAGCTTAATATAGTCCTATTTGTTTATATATGCTTCAACTTGTTTGGAGAGTGATGTTTTCTACTTGAAGATGCCATTAGTCTCAATGTCATGGAGTGCTTTACTTATGTGTTGTTCTATATATCTTATAGTTTCATCTTATAAAATATACCTCTATATACTCAAGAGGATAGAAATTATGCACACAACCTTTGCTGATCACAAGGAAGTGAAATTAGACGTGAACTACAAAAGTAAGAAAAACTTTAATACCTGGAAGTTTAACAGCTTACTACTGAACAACCAGTGGGTAAGAGATGAACTCAAAAAGGAAATCAAAGCATTCTTTAAAACAATTGTCAATAAAGTCACAAATTATCAAAATTTATGGGACACAGCAAAAGCGGTACTGAAAGAAAATTTTATAGCTTTGCAAGCACACATCAGGAAGGAAGAATGAGCCTACATAAATAGCTTAATGGAACAGCTTATAAAATTAGAAAATTATCAACAAAAGGAACCAAAAATAACAAAGCATAGAGCAGAAATAAATGAAGTGAAAATCCAAAAAGCAATCTGAGAGATCAATGAAAGCAAAAGTTGGTTCTTTGAAAAAATAAATAAGACTGATAAACCACTGGCAAAACTCACAAAGGGAGAGAAACTTGATAAACCGGATTAGAAATGAAAAGGGGGAAAACACTACAGATATTGCAGAAATGCAAAGGGTAATCAAAGACTACTTTGAGAAACTATACCAAAAACATGAGAACCCTGAGAAAATGCATAAATTCTTGGACTCATAACATTCCATGGTTGAATTAGGATGAGGCAACATATCTAAACAGCTCCATCACTATTGAGGAAATTAAAATGGTAATCAAAAGTATTCCCAAAAACAAAAGCCCCCGCCCAGATGGGTTCACTAATGAATTCTTTCAAATCTTTCAAGAGGAACTACTTTTTAGGTTCTTTCATAAAATTGAAAAAACAGGAATACTTCCAAATAGTTTTTATGAAGCTAACATCCCCTTGATACCCAAACCAGAAAGATATCTGCCAAAAAAGAAAAGTACAGACCAATATCCCTGATGAACACAGATGCAACAAAATTCTGGAAAATAGGATCAAATGCATCATAAAAGAAGGTCATTCACCACAACCAAGTAGGTTTCATCCTGATGGTTTAACATTTGTAAATCAATCAAAATAATACACCATATCAACAAAAAGAAAAATAAAAATCATATGATCATATCATTAGCTACATAAATAGTATTTGATAAGGTCCCAACACCCATTCTTGATAAAAACTCAGCAAGATGGGAATGGATGGAACTTTTGTCAATATAGTCAAGGCATCTACCACAAGCCAATGGCAAATATTATTCTCAATGGAGATAAACTAAAAGCCTTTTCTCTAAAATCTAGTACAAGACTAGGCTTTCCTCTCTCACCACTCCTATTCAACATAGATCTGGAAGTACTTGCCATAGTGATTAGGCAAGAAAAAGAAATCAAGGGAATCCAGTTAGGAAACAAAAAAGTCAAGCTCTCACTGTTTGCAGATGACATGATTCTCTACTTAGAAAACCCTAAAGACTACCAAAAGCTTCTTGAAACAATAGATTCATATAGCAATGTGGCAGGCTACAAAATTAACACACAAATATTAATGGCCTTCTTATTCACCAATAATAATAAAAAATAATGCACATTAAAAACACAATCCCATTCACATTAGTGCCACACAAACTCAAATATTTTGGAGTCAACTAAAAAGATGAAATTTAAATTTTACTCTAACAAATATTTAATGGATAAATTGGAAGACTAAAAGCCATAGCAAGTCAATTTGGAGAGTTTTAACAATCCATGTAATAAATGCTCAATAAATGGTTCAATAAAATAGTGAAGAGGAATGGTGAAAAGGTAATAAACTGGAAATATAGTAAAACATTTATAGGGTTGGTTACATATGAACATTGAATAAAAAAATAGACTTTTAAGTGATTCCCAAATTTGTGACTTGAAAGATATCTTTTTTGGTTTTTGTTTGTTTGTTTGTTTGTTTGTTTGGGGGCCATACATACTAGCACTCAGGTGATATTCCTGGCTCTATGCTCAGAAATTGCTCCTGGAGGCTTGGGGATCATATGGGATACCAAGGATAATACCCAGACAGGCCACCAGCAAGGCTAATGCCCTACCCTCTGTGCTATGTTTCCATCTCCATCTTTTTTTATTTCATAAAAATTATAGAAAAAAAGATTTGAGTTGGTAAATATAGCATGCAATTTTAGAATTCAAATTTAATTTTAAAATTCAATTTTAGAATATAAATTGTTTTTGAAATTTCTACAAGATTTACAAGTAATAAAATATAAAGCAATAGTTGCAAACATAGAAGTATATTAGGATTTCAACAGACAAGGAAGCAAATGAATGAACTATATGAAGAATAATTTTTATAATTTTTCCATGTCTTTTGACCTCACTTATATCCATGTTAAATCCATAACTTTAAATATTAAAAAATGGCTAAGTCCATGTGTGTGTGTTTGTGTGTTTGTGTGCGTGTGTGTGTGTGACATCTTTAGCTCTAGAACTTAAAATGTACTTAAGCTGAAATTTCACCTCAACAATTTTCTGAAAGAAATTTACTATGACATTTAAGGACATTAAATCTTTACTTTAGTTAATACAACTATCAGTTCATGGTTTTCAAGCCAGAAACTTTGTGTCATGCTCAACAAATTCTGTGCTATCCCTCATTATATTAAATAATTATTCATGTCAATTTTATTTCTCAGAAATATACTTAATTCACTCTATTCCCAATGACATTTTCTTGATTCAAACTTATGTAACAAGTTTTTTCTCTGAATCTTTTTTCCTCTAAACTATTCACTGTACGTTTGCACTCGCACAAAACAGACATGCTAATATAATGATTCCAAGAAGACATTTAGCATAAAATTCCACAGAATACTACTAGTTCTACTAAAAACCTCTTGATCATAATTTTTGGCTATTAAATTAATGTTATTGTTTTTTTAATCAAATTACTTTATTTTATTTGAATCAAATTATTTTTACATAATCAGGGAATTAAATAGAATGACTAAGCACTGGGTTATATTTCCTTCTTTATACACTAGTGAGATCACTCTCTCTACTTGTAGCTTTAGTATTTAGTCAAAACTTACCTTAAAATTAAACTGTAGTATTGCTCAATAGTGAGCCAGTAAGCACATTAATAACTTCATGATCTGTGGTTAACATGTACAGTAGTATTTATAGTAAAAAAAATTTTTGTTATAAAAAACCACTTTATGGTTTCTATCTATGACTCCCAAAGCACAGAGAGAGGTTCCCATTCATAATAAGGTCAATAGTACTTTCAGCTATACGATTCAAACTAAGCTGTTATGACATGATATAATTTATTATATTACAAAACCTATATAGTTAACTCTTTCTTTAATCATCCCAGTGACGAGTAATTATGACAAAGTCTTTTTGCTTATACCAAATAGACCTAAAACTACCCATTACCTAGGCAAGTGTAAACCAATATCCTTAAACACTCTAGCAATTTTAATACTAATCCAATGCAGCTATATAGGGACTATATCTCTAATAAGCATAATTAGTCTAACATTCTCAATATTGCTTTGCCTAAAAAATACCAATTAGGAGCTAATCTATAGCCAGGCCATAATTTTAACTTATGTAATATAAAAAAAAACCTTACCTTCAATAGCTGCATAATGAATTCTAGCTAGTCTAACACTTTGTATTACAATTTGTATTCACAATTGATATTATTGGAGAATTATTTGTAATACAATCGTCCTCCTGATTCAATATTACAACAATTTTAATAGGAATCAATGTCATTATTATAGCAACTTATTCTGTCCGTATTCTAGCACAAGGTAAATGTACTTGTCATATTAAAGTAATTAAACTATCTTTTACAGAAGATGCTCTCATATCTTTACATATAATGCTGAGTTTACTCTTTCCCTAAACTCACTTAATATTTTTCTTTTGGGGACATATCTGGTGGCATTTCTAGGGTTATTTCTGGATCTACATTCAGAAATTACTCCTGTCAGGCTCAGGAGACAATATAGAATGCTAAGGATCAAACAAAGGTTGACCATGTGCAAGGCAAATCTTACCCACTATACTACGGCTGGGCCCTAAAAGTTAATTTTTGACATTTTTTACATTATTATAATTTAGCAAAAACACTATATTATGACTTAATTACAGAAGATAGCAGCTTCTTATTGAGAAATGTTGCAAGAGCTGCCAATTCATGTTCCCATACATAAATATATGAATTTGTCATACTTTTTCTTATTTGTTGGTTTGGTATTCAGTGGTTGCTTCAGACTCTGCATACAGAAATGACTCCTGGTGGTTCTTGGGAGACCATATGGGATTCCAGAAATCAAACCTAGGTCAGCTGCATACAAAATATGTGCCTGTTTGCTGTTCTATCTCTCAGACCTTGCTTTATTGTATTTTTAAAAGGATTGTAGCTGTCCATTGGTCTTATGAACAAAAAACGATGTAATTTTAAATAAAAGTATAAATATATACAAGTTTTTAATATTAACTTCTCTAGTAATACTCACACAACCAGTAATTACAAATACCTTCTAATCTACAGTACCAGAATTTACTGGACTATGTTAAAAACCATCATTTCAGATGTTTTTTTATAGCAGCCATATCCTTAGACTAATTTTTATCTATTTCAGACATTGTGCAATTATTTTAAACTGACATTGAATGGCTATTAAAATGTTAATCTATCAATTAGCTTCAAACTATTACTTCTCAATATATTTATATCAATAGCACTTTTATCCTGTTATCTATCATAGAATTTTTCAGTATATTTACTTTGATCCAAACATTATTTCTTTAAAAACTAATATTATATACAATAAAAATTCTAGTAACTGCTAACAATTTTTCTAATTATTTACTGCTTGAGAAGAAGTAGGCATTATAGCATTTTTATTAAATGATGGTATGGACAAGCCACCTTCAATACAGTTGTTTTTCAAGCCATTATATACAATTGTACTGGAGATATGAAATTTATCTTATCAATAGCATGATTTTTATTTAACTCTAACTCATGAAAATTATAACAAATCTTTATACTCACCTTTAGCCAAGACACTCTACCCTTGATAAGACTTCTAATAGCCATAGCCAGATCAGCCCAATTTGCTTAAACCCATTACTATCTTTGGCCATAGAAGACCCAACTCCCATATTGTCTTTACTTTATATACTAGCACTATTGTTTTCGTAAGAATTTTCTTACTCATTCACCCTATTATAGAAAATAATAACACAATTCAGACATTAACCCTACAACTTATTGCACTGATCACCTTATTTAAAGGAATTGTGTCCTCACTCAAAACAATATTTTAAAAAAATCAGCTTTCTTTACCTCCTGTCAACTAGGTTATTAATACCAATTCACATTACCAACTATACCTAGAATTTCTACACATATTTCTACACATATTTTAATGCATGTTGCTTACATGTCCTGAGTCTATTATTCACAACCTTAATGATGAACAAAATGTATCAAAAAAAGAAAGATGTAAGAGAGAGAGAGAGAGAGAGAAGCAATTTACTTGTCTTATGACAAGGCAGTGGTGAGGTGAGGTGGGAGGGAAACAGGAGACATCAGTAATGGGATGGATGCACTAGTGAAGGATGGTGTACATTCTATGACTTAAGCTCAACAATGAAGAATTTGAAACCAAGGTATTTAAATAAAGCAATTTTAAAAATATCTAAAAAATAGGAGGCCTATGTAAAGCCTTACCCTTCACTTGAACCTTCCTAAACGTAGGCACCCTTGAACTAACATGGAACCTCTTCACTACAGGATTCTAAATCAAATATCTAGTCATCAAAATCACCAATACTTAAGCCTTACTAGTTAAACTAATTGTTTCCTCCCTTAAAGCTGTCTGAAGCACATAAGTTATTTTCCTTTACTGGACAACCATCCTACTTTACTTTAATCTTAATCAATGAAAATAACCCTCTTTTTAATAAATTATATTAAATGACTTGATTAAAAGCATCTTTAATGGTGTAGTTATTTCATACAACTTATGTCTAAAAACTATTCCACAAATAACTCTACCAGTCTATTTAAAACTCTTATTATGACTATAACCAGGTTTACTCTAGCATTATAATTTATCATTACACAAAAATATAAATTCTCCAATATAGCAGCATACTTTCCAACTATTAATAACAGCTCAATCCTACTTTCAGTTTACCAATAATCTATAAATTAGCTACTATATTATTACACCTAACATAAATAAAAATGCATCACTAAAATCCATTACCAGCTTCCCAGCCAAATCTTTTATTATAGTCCTTAATTTAAAGGAACTTCTTAAAATATATTTCCTATTATGTACTTCCTATTATTCCTAGTTACTGATATTAGACCTACTACTCTAATTATCAATGTAATCTTTATTACTATCTCTATACCACTAATTAAAGACCACCCTGAAATAATAATCAAATAACCAGATAAAAATTTAATAATAAATAAATCAGTCATCTTCTAGCTTAATATCAACCTCAAGTTAATATCACCTTATAATAATAAATAACCTACACACTCTCCCCTAAAAGACCTAAAATAAATATTATTAATATGGTAGTATAACATACTCAAACTTCTGGGTATTTCTTTATTGCTATAACGGTTGTATAACCAAGCACCACTAGTGTTCTCCCTAAATAACTTAAAAATACCATTAACACTAAAAAAGAACCACTATAATTTAATGCAAAAATACAATCAAATATACCACTTATAATTAATACCCACCTCACCATAAACTAAAGAAGTTTTGGAAGATAAACCTAAAAAATTCTGCTAATTTAGTGGCAACCTAATCATTTAAAAACAATAATGAAGAGTATGCAAATAAAAGAAAATGGTAGCAAAATGAAAAAAGGAGTGATACTCTAGCTTTTTAAATGCAAGTTTCAAATGCCTCATCCATGTGGCACATTCGGCATGTCAATAGCCTCTGTATTTTTGTTTTGTTTTGTTTTGCTTGACTGTAAGCTAAAAAACAACTTCTGTTTCTGAACAATATGTTATCTTGTTAATTACTTTACTTTCATGTAAACCATTGAATTTATTCAACATCTTTGCCTGTGGTTATACATAATAATAAACAAGTAACCAAAAGGCAGAAGTTTCACATAGCAAGTTAATAGTACATACCAATGAAAATTTCCATTTTTCTTCACATGAATTTCTTTTCAGTAAGCCTTTTCATTCTAGAATTTATGCTATTGATAGCTATTGAATATTGATTTTCATATAGCACAGTCATATTTGAAAATATTTTTGGAAAAATAACTGGAGATGTGTTCTTAAATGTACCTCATCAATATAGCTATCTAATCACCGGAATAAGTGTTGACAAGTGATTCTTGGTTTCTGACTTGTTTAGCTATTGCGGAAATAGAGTGGGTGTTTTGATGAAGCTTTTAAGTGGTTAGTAAGCATGCAAGGAGCGGTCTGAGGTATGATAATGAGCTCTATGTATGGACATAGGACAATTTTCTTCACTGTTTTTCTGCACAAGAAAGTATTTTCAATTTATAAAAGAATCAGAAGTCTATTTACAAGGCCACTGGGATGTGTGCTAAATTTCCTTATGCATTTAAATATCCCTATTTTCACACCCACTACAACCATTATTTAGTTTGCAGATTCATTAAACTGTATAATGTGTTCTTATTAACTGCCAAAGAAATCATGTCAAATTAGGTGTGGATTTTTATTACCTAAAGAAAAAATAACACACAATAATGCAAAGTACACAAAAATTGCATGAGTCACAAAATGGGTATGAAGACACAAAAAAAATCATGCAAATCTTTTATCTAAGCCCTCATGAAATAAATGTAATAAAAGTTAACATATTTCAGTTACAGGAAATGGTCTTAACATAAGTTTTATAGAACCAAATCTGGACTATTTTACTTGTTGAAATGTGACTGCACAAATAAGAGATTCCAATTGGAATGTAAGGCTTTGTAATCTTGACAAGAGAAGAGGATCGGATAGTTTTTTGCGATTTTTGTAATTAGTGCAAAAAGGTAGTAAAGGACTCTCTCTAACATTACTGTGAAAGATTTGTTATTCACATTTGGTCACAATAAAAATAATTTTTAAAAAAGATAATATAGTGGGTAGGGTATTTGCCTTGCATGTGGCTGACCCAAGTTTGATCTACAGAACCACATACATCTGCAGAGCTTCCACTAGAAATGTTCCCTGAATGCAGAACCAGGAGTAAAAGGAAGGAAGATAGCAAGAGAGGGAGAGAGGAATAGAAGATTTAAATATCTTGAGTCAGTTAATGTTCCAAAGATGTTTTTTAATATAATTTTTATTTTGATCATAGTGGTTTACATATTGTTGACAATAATATTATAGGTACATATTTACATAAAATCAGGAGGTTTCCATCACCGATTTGTCCTCCCTACACCTCCGTGTTCGCCCTATCTCAATATCCTCCTCCCTCACCCCCAGGGCTGCGAGAATATGTGGTCCCCTCTGTACCTAGCTTACTACTTAGTAGTCTTGGTCTTTGTGCCTCCCTTATTTCCCCCTCTAACTGGAAGGAAGGACTACATAGTTCAAGTTATGTGGTTTTATTTGAAGAAGATAAAAATAATAAACTGGGGTAAAAGTCTAATATGCCAAAAATGAGCGGAATCCTTCTAGAGGCTCTCATCGTCAGTTTGAGAGATGAAGGAGAAAAAGAAGGTGAAACACCCCAACAGTACAAAAAGAAGTGTCAAATATCCAGTGAGCACTCCAGTGATAATTATAGGCACCACAAAATAAGCCATGGTCTTCAGTTAAAAAACATGGCGGAGCACCGAAAAGAAAGAAAAGAAAAAAAAAAACAATATAAATATAAATGGGGACAACAACTTCAATATCCACACCAAAACAAAGAAATCAACAAAAAGTAAATAGGTAAATAAAAATAATTATAATAATAAATGAAGAAAAAATCATATATAAAAGATAAAAAAATGTTTTGTGCTTTTTGCCACACCAAAACAAAGAAATCAAATGGTTTGGGGGAGATTAGCTTTCTGGGTGCTTTGTATGTTCTAGATATCAGAACTTTATCTTATATGTCAAGTGAAAAGTTTTTTCCCATTCTGTTAACTGTCTTCTTGTGTTAAGTATGGATTCTTTTGCCATGCAGAAGCTTTTTAGTTTGATGTAGTCCCATTTGTTTATGTTTGACGGTAAAGTTCTTGCCATTGGTGCACCATCTTCAAAGACCTTTTTGATATATAGGTCTTCAAGTGTTCTGCCTATTTTATTCTCGATAAACTTTATAGATTCGGGTCTGATTTAAAGGTCTTTAATCCATTTTGAGTTGACTTTTGTATAAGGAGTGAAGTATGGGTCAATTTTCACTTTTGTACATGTGGTTTTCCAGTTGTACCAACACCATTTGTTGAAGAGACTTTCTTTGTTCCATTTCAAGTTTTGCCTCTTTTATCAAATATTAGTTGGCTCTATATCTGGGGATTTATGTCTGGGAATTCTGTTCTGACCCACTGGTCTAAGGTCCTGTCTCTGTTCCAGTACCATAGTGTTTTGATCACTATGGCTTTATAGTATAGTTCCAAGTTAGGTAAGGAGATACCACCCAGCTTCTTGTTTTTCAGTATGTATTTGGATATCCTGGGTCTTTTGTGGTTCCAGATGAATTTTGTGATTGATTGTTCTAATTCTTTAAAGAATGATGTCTGAATTTGGATAGGGATTGCATTAAATCTATATAGTAGTTTGGGTAGGATAGTCATTTTGACTATGTTAATTCTACCTATCCATGAGCATGAAATGTTCCTCCATTTCTTTAGATCCTCTTCAATTTCTTTCTGAAGTGTTTTGAAGTTTCCCTGGTATAGGTCTTTCATTTTTCTTGTAAGGTTGATTCCTAGGTACCTGATATTTTTGATACTATTTTAAATGGAATTGTATTTTTAATCTCTCCTCGAATTCATTTTTTGTGTATAGGAACACTACTGTCTTTTGTGTATTGACTTTGTAATCAGCCACTTTGCTGTATTGGTTGATTGTTTCTAGGAGTTTTACTGTGAACTCTTTAGGGTTTTCGATGTATATTATCATATCATCTGCAAATGGAGATAGTTTAGTTCCTCTTTCCCAATTTGGATTTCTTTGATTCCCTTCTCTTGTCGAATTGCTATTGCTAGGACTTCTAAGGTTATATTGAATAAGAGTGGAGAGAGTGGACAGCCTTGCTTAGTTCCTGACCTTAGTGGGAATGCTTCTACCTTCTCACCATTAAGGATAATGTTGGCTGTAGGCTTTTCATAGATAGCTGTAACTATCTTGAGGAAGGTTCCTTCTAATTCTATTTTTTTTATTTTATTTAAACACCTTGATTACATACATGATTGTGTTTGGGTTTCAGTCATAAAAGGAACACCACCCATCACCAGTGCAACATTCCCATCACCCATGTCCCAAATCTCCCTCCTCCCCACCCGACCCCTACCTGTACTCTAAACAGGCTCTGCATTTCCCTCAAATATTCTCAATATTAGGACAGTTCAAAATGTAGTTATTTCTCTAACTAAACTCATCACTCTTTGTGGTGAGCTTCCTGAGGTGAGCTGGAACTCCCAGCTCTTTTCTCTTTTGTGTCTGAAATTTATTATTGCAAGAATGTCTTTCATATTTCTTAAAACCCATAGATGAGTGAGACCATTCTGCGTTTTTCTCTCTCTCTCTGACTTATTTCACTCAGCATAATAGATTCTGTGTACATCCATGTATAGGAAAATTTCATGACTTCATCCCTCCTGACAGCTGCATAATATTCCATTGTGTATATGTACCACAGTTTCTTTAGCCATTCGTCTGTTGAAGGGCATCTTGGTTGTTTCCAGAGTCTTGCTATGGTAAATAGTGCTGCAATAAATATAGGTGTAAGGAAGGGATTTTTGTATTGTATTTTTGTGTTCTTAGGGTATATTCCTAGGAGTCGTATAGCTGGATTGTATGGGAGCTCAATTTCCAGTTTTTGGAGGAATCTCCATATTGCTTTCCATAAAGGTTGAACTAGACGGCATTCCCACCAGCAGTGGATAAGGGTTCCTTTCTCTCCACATCCCCGCCAGCACTGTTTGTTCTCATTCTTTGTGATATGTGCCATTCTCTGTGGTGTGAGGTGGTATCTCATTGTTGTTTTGATTTGCATCTCCCTGATGATTAGTGATGTAGAGCATTTCTTCATGTGTCTTTTGGCCATTTGTATTTCTTCTTTGTCAAAGTGTCTGTTCATTTCTTCTCCCCATTTTTTGATGGGATTAGATGTTTTTTTCTTGTAAATTTCTGTCAGTGCCTTGTATATTTTAGAGATTAGCCCCTTATCTGATGGGTATTGGGTGAATAGTTTCTCCCACTCAGTGGGTGGCTCTTGTATCCTGGGCACTATTTCCGTTGAGGTGCAGAAGCTTCTCAACTTAATATATTCCCATCTGTTAATCTCTGCTTTCACTTGCTTAGAGAGTGCAGTTTCCTCCTTGAAGATGCCTGTAGTCTCAATGTCCTGGAGAGTTTTGCCTATGTGTTGTTCTATATATCTTATGGTTTGGGGTCTGATATCGAGGTCTTTAATCCATTTGGATTTTACCTTCGTACATGATGTTAGCTGGAGGTCTAAGTTTAATTATTTGCAAGTGGCTAGCCAGTTGTGCCAACACCACATGTTGAAGAGGCTTTCTTTGCTCCATTTAGGATTTCCTGCTCCTTTATCAAAAATTAGGTGATTGTATGTCTGGGGAACATTTTCTGAGTATTCAAGCCTATTCCACTGATCTGAGGGTCTGTCCTTATTCCAATACCATGCTGTTTTGATAACTATTGCTTTGTAGTAAAGTTTAAAGTTGGAGAAAGTAATTCCTCCCATATTCTTTTTCCCAATGACTGCTTTAGCTATTCCAGGGTGTTTATTGTTCCAAACAAATTTTAAAAGTGCCTGATCCACTTCTTTGAAGAATGTCATGGGTATATTTAGAGGGATAGCATTGAATCTGTATAATGCCTTGGGGAGTATTGCCATTTTGATGATGTTAATCCTGCCAATCCATGAGCAGGGTATGTGTTTCCATTTCCACATGTCCTCTCTTATTTCTTGGAGCAGAGTTTTATAGTTTTCTTTGTATAGGTCCTTCACATTTTTAGTCAAGTTGATTCCAAGATATTTGAGTTTGTGTGGCACTATTGTGAATGGGGTTGTTTTCTTAATGTCCATTTCTTCCTTATTACTATTGGTGTGTAGAAAGGCCATTGATTTTTGTGTGTTGCTTTTGTAGCCTGCCACCTTGCTATATGAGTCTATTGTTTCTAGAAGCTTTTTGGTAGAGTCTTTAGGGTTTTCTAAGTAGAGCATCATGTCATCTGCAAACAGTGAGAGCTTGACTTCTTCCTTTCCTATCTGGATTCCCTTGATATCTTTTCTTGCCTAATCGCTATAGCAAGTACTTCCAGTGCTATGTTGAATAGGAGTGGTGAGAGAAGACAGCCTTGTCTTGTGCCAGAATTTAGAGGGAAGGCTTTTAGTTTTTCTCCATTGAGGATAATATTTGCCACTGGCTTGTGGTAGATGGCCTTCACTATATTGAGAAAGGTTCCTTCCATTCCCATCTTGCTGATAGTTTTGATCAAGAATGGGTGTTGGACCTTATCAAATGCTTTTTCTGCATCTATTGATATGATCATGTGGTTTTTATTTTTATTGTCCCCCACAATTATTGTGTTGTTATTGATATTGTTTTTCAGATTTGTCAACAGCTATTTTAAATATTTTGCTGGCCCTTCATTTGGTGCATATATGTTTAGGAGAGTTATTTCTTCCTGCTCTACAAAACTAACACACAAAAATCAATGGCCTTTCTATACACCAATAGTAATAAGAAAGAAATGGACATTAAGAAAACAACCCCATTCACAATAGTGCCACACAAACTCAAATATCTTGGAATCAACTTGACTAAAAATGTGAAGGACCTATACAAAGAAAACTATAAAACTCTGCTCCAAGAAATAAGAGAGGACACGCGGAAATGGAAACACATACCCTGCTCATGGATTGGCAGGATTAACATCATCAAAATGGCAATACTCCCCAAGGCATTATACAGATTCAATGCTATCCCTCTAAAGATACCCATGACATTCTTCAAAGAAGTGGATCAGGCACTTTTGAAATTTGTTTGGAACAATAAACACCCTCGAATAGCTAAAGCAATCATTGGGAAAAAGAATATGGGAGGAATTACTTTCCCCAACTTTAAACTTTACTACAAAGCAATAGTTATCAAAACAGCATGGTATTGGAATAAGGACAGACCCTCAGATCAGTGGAATAGGCTTGAATACTCAGAAAATGTTCCCCAGACATACAATCACCTAATTTTTTATTAAGGAGCAGGAAATCCTAAATGGAGCAAGGAAAGCCTCTTCAACAAGTGGTGTTGGCACAACTGGCTAGCCACTTGCAAATAATTAAACTTAGACCCCCAGCTAACATCATGTACGAAGGTAAAATCCAAATGGATTAATGACCTCGATATCAGACCCCAAACCATAAGATATATAGAACAACACATAGGCAAAACTCTCCAGGACATTGAGACTACAGGCATCTTCAAGGAGGAAACTGCACTCTCCAAGCAAGTGAAAGCAGAGATTAACAGATGGGAATATATTAAGTTGAGAAGCTTCTGCACCTCAACGGAAATAGTGCCCAGGATACAAGAGCCAACCACTGAGTGGGAGAAACTATTCACCCAATACCCATCAGATAAGGGGCTAATCTCTAAAATATACAAGGCACTGACAGAAATTTACAAGAAAAAAACATCTAATCCCATCAAAAAATGGGGAGAAGAAATGAACAGACACTTTGACAAAGAAGAAATACAAATGGCCAAAAGACACATGAAAAAATGCTCCACATCACTAATCATCAGGGAGATGCAAATCAAAACAACAATGAGATACCACCTCACACCACAGAGAATGGCACACATCACAAAGAATGAGAACAAACAGTGCAGCGGGGATATGGAGAGAAAGGAACCCTTATCCACTGCTGGTGGGAATGCCGTCTAGTTCAACCTTTATGGAAAGCAATATGGAGATTCCTCCAAAAACTGGAAATCGAGCTCCCATACGACCCAGCTATACGACTCCTAGGAATATACCCTAAGAACACAAAAATACAATACAAAAATCCCTTCCTTACACCTATATTCATTGCAGCACTATTTACCATAGCAAGACTCTGGAAACAACCAAGATGCCCTTCAACAGACGAATGGCTAAAGAAACTGTGGTACATATACACAATGGAATATTATGCAGTTGTCAGGAGAGATGAAGTCATGAAATTTTCCTATACATGGATGTACACAGAATCTATTATGCTGAGTGAAATAAGTCAGAGAGAGAGAGAGAAAAACGCAGAATGGTCTCACTCATCTATGGGTTTTAAGAAAAATGAAAGACATTCTTGCAATAATAATTTTCAGACACAAAAGAGAAAAGAGCTGGAAGTTCCAGCTCACCTCAGGAAGCTCACCACAAAGAGTGATGAGTTTAGTTAGAGAAATAACTACATTTTGAACTGTCCTAATATTGAGAATGTATGAGGGAAATGCAGAGCCTTTTTAGAGTACAGGAGGGGGTCGGGTGGGGAGGAGGGAGATTTGGGACATGGGTGATGGGAATGTTGCACTGGTGATGGGTGGTGTTCCTTTTATTACTGAAACTCAAACACAATCATGTATGTAATCAAGGTGTTTAAATAAAAAAAAAGAATTTATTAAAAAAAAAACTTTAACCTGCAAAACAAAAATATATAAAATAATTTGAGCTGATTTTTTAATCAGAGATAATGTCTGGATTAATGGCTACAATGAGCACGTTTTGCAATGCATAGCTTTTCGAAGCGGGGTTTGAAGCAAGACACAGCAACTCTCAGCTCCAGAGACACACAGAGACATAAATATGGGACTTAGCTTGTTATGACAGTGTTTGCCAAGGTCAAAGGTGCCCTCCGTTATGGAGCCTCGCATCTCCCCCTGGGGGGCACACCCCACTATTTGAGTAACACTGAGCTAGCTAGAGAAGGAAATTTGCAGTTAAAAATGAGCTAAGATAAAAAGAAAAACAAGAACATAAAATCATGTTTTAGGGACAGTGTAGGAGCTCATATAACTACATTGTTTTTTAGTTTTGTTTTTGGGCCACATCCGGCAGCTTTCAAGGGTGCTGGGGACCGAATCTTGGTTGGTTTTGTGCAAGGCAAATGCCATAATGGCTGTGCTATCACTCCGCCCCCTAACTACATTGTGTTTAAAGTCAGTATATTGGGAATATATATATATAATTGTGGAATGTTATGGGTATAATAATATGTTGTCATGGGAAGTCCACATAGCAACAATCAGAAAACAACATTTCCTATGATTATTAAAGAAATAGGATAAAATTTTGCATTTTTTACAGATATTAAATAGATATATGCACACTTGCATTTGTATTCAAACAAGTGCATTTGTTGATTTGTTGTTTGTTTTTATTATTCACTGTTGAGTGTTTAAGTTAGGATCTTTGAAACACAATAACAAACAAAAAATTTTCTAACTCACTGAACTGTTTTTATTATTGGATCTATTATTTCTAGTTAAAAAGAAAATAATATGCATTCTGAGGAATTCAACGGAAACTTCTGCGCCTGTCTCCCTGTGTTTCTGAATCCCTGAAGGTTTCCTCAGAAGCCTAGGGTGCACACCCCCAAAAAACTGCATTTTGAAGCTGCCCAGTAAGTACATTCTGGCTATGGGGATCGCTATCTAATAAGCTGAGGTCTCTGGCCTGTGCAGGCTTCGCCCTGCTGTGCCTTTGTTCACTCTGAGACTGTCAACTAGAGGCAGCAGAAGAGTGCAGCCACTTCACTTTGCTTTGCGCACTCTTTCTAACCAATGAACCCCACCACAACACGCAGGAAAAACCACACTACAAGTGTGACAATGGGGAAACCTCGCAGGAAAACACCATCCACAGAGAATAAAGATGAAATCTTGGATGACCTAATAAATTCCTACCACCTGATTAACCCCTCAGATAAGGAGTTTAGAATAGAAATATGGAAGATGTTCATAGAACTGAAAAAAGGCATAGATCGATCTGAACAGAACACAAAGACAGAAATTAGAAAACTCCAAACTGAAATAACAGATCTGAACAACACGGTTGCTCAACTGAAAACCACAATGGATAGGCTCGCCAACAGGGTATCAGCAGCTGAGGAGAGAATCAGAGTACTGAAAGATGTGATGCAGAAAAACTCAACACAACAGAAGAAATTGGAAAAGAACCTTAAGACAAATGAACAGGCAATGGAAAAAGTATTCAAGGCATGCGAACAGATGAAAATAGAAATCTTTGATAAACTCAACAAAAACAACATAAGAATCATTGGAGTCTCAGAAACCCAGGAAGAAGATCTCCAGGAAGAATCAACAGGCAAAGACATCATCAAAGAGATACTCCCAGAGTTAAAGACTACATGCAATCAAATCCTGCATGCCTGAAGAATACCAGCTAAAAGAGACCCGAAGAAAAACACCCCAAGACACATTATCATTACAATGACAAAACCCATAGACAGAGATAGAATACTGAAAGCAGCAAGATCAAAAAGGGAAATTACATTCAAAGGAGGATCGCTAAGACTTACAGCAGACATGTCAAAAGAAACTCTCAAGGCCAGAAGACAGTGGTGGGATATTGTGACAGAACTGAATGAAATGAATGCCTCACCGAGAATACTGCACCCATCCCGACTCACGTTTAGGTTTAAAGGAAGAATACATAGCTTCATGGATAAACAACAGCTCAGAAACTTCACAGATAATAAACCAGCCTTAAAGGAAAACTGAAAGGTCTACTCAAAGACAAGAGAGACTAACAAACATAGCAAACTTATCTATAATGATGACATTAAATCCTATAACAATCATCTCCTTCAATGTCAATGGACTAAATTCACCAATTAAAAATCACAGAGTGGCAAAACGGGTCAAAAAGATGAATCCAACCTTCTGCTGCCTACAAGAAACACATCTGAATAGTCAGAACAAACATAGACTCAAAGTCAAAGGCTGGAGGAAAATCATCCAAGCAAACAACACCCTCAAATAAGCTGGGGTGGACATATTAATATCTGATAACACCAACTTTATACTCAGAAAAGTGGTAAGGGACAAAGATGGACACTATGTACTATCAAGGGATATGTGCAACAGGAAGAAATCAGACTATTAAACATATATGCACCCAAAGAGAGACCAGCAAATTATCTAATACAATTACAGACAAATCTGAAAAAAAAAACAATAACAACACAATAATTGTGGGAGACTTCAACAAGGCCCTATCAACACTTGATAGGTCAACCAGATTGAAACCCAACAAAAACATACTAGCGCTGAAAGGAGTTTTGGAAGAAAGAGGACTAGTAGATATATACAGGACACTCCATTTCAAAAAACATGAGTACACATTCTTTTCCAATGTACATGGGTCATTAACCAGAATAGACTACATGCTGACACATAAAACATACCTCCATAAAATCAAAAGGATAGAAATCTGCAGGATAACTTTGCTGACCACAAGGCTCTGAAATTAGATGTGAACTACAAAGCCACACAGAAGAAAAACTTTATCAATTGGAAATTAAACACCCTGCTACTGAACAACCAGTAGGTCCGAGATGAAATCAAAAAGGAAATCAAAACTTTCCCAGAAACAAATCATAATGAAGAAACAAACTGCCAGAATCTATGGGACACAGCAAAAGCGGTCCTGAGAGGAAAATTTATAGCTCTACAAGCACACATCAGGAAGGAAGAAGGGGCATACCTGAATAACTTAATGACACAGCTCAAAAAATTAGAAAATGACCAACAAAAGGAACCAAAAATAGGGAGACAGAAGGAAATAACAAAGCTGAAAGCAGAACTCAATGAAGTGGAAAACCAAAAAACAACCCAAAATATCAATGAAAGCAGAAGTTGGTTCTTTGAAAAAATAAACAAGATTGATAGACCACTGGCAAAACTCACAAAAGAGAGAGAGAGAGAGAGAGAGAGAGAGAGAGAGAGAGAGAGAAATCTGATAACCCATATTAGAAATGAAAAGGGGGAGATCAGGACAGATATTGCAGAGATCCAAAGGGTCATCAGAGACTACTTTGAGAAACGTTATGTTACTAAAGATGAGAACTTAGAAGAAATGAAAAAATTCTTGGACACTTATAACCTTCCACATTTAAGTAAGGAGGATGTAGCATATCTAAACACCCCCATCACTACTGAGGAAATTGAAACTGTAATCAAACATCTGCCAAAAAAGAAAAGCCCAGGCCCAGATGGATTTCCTAATGAATTTTTTAAATCTTTGAAGAGGAGCTACTACCAATCCTAGCCAAGCTTTTATAAAGTTGAAAAAACAGGAACACTCCCAAACAGCTTTTATGAAGCCCACATCACCTTGATACCAAAACCAGACAGAGAAGTTGCCAAAAAAGAAAATTACAGACCAATATCCCTGATGAATGCTGATGCAAAGATCTTCAACAAAATCCTGGCTAATAGGATCCAATGCATCATCGAGAAGATCATACACTATGACCAAGTTAGTTTCATCCCAGGAATGCAAGGATGGTTTAACATCCGTAAATCTATCAATATCATACACAACATCAACAACAAGAAAAATAAAAATCACATGATCATATCAATAGATGCAGAGAAAGCATTTGATAAGGTCAACACCCATTCTTTTTTTTTTTTTTTTTTTTGGTTTTTTGGGCCACACCCGTTTGACGCTCAGGGGTTACTCCTGGCTATGTGCTCAGAAATCGCCCCTGGCTTGGGGGGACCATATGGGACGCCGGGGGATCGAACCACGGTCCTTCCTTGGCTAGCGCTTGCAAGGCAGACACCTTACCTCCAGCGCCACCTACCCGGCCCCCAACACCCATTCTTGATCAAAACTCTCAGCAAGATAGGAATGGAAGGAACCTTTCTCAATCTAGTTGAAGCCATCTACCACAAGCCAATGGCAAATATTATCCTGAATAGAGAAAAACTAAAAGCCTTTCCTCTAAATTCTGGTACAAGACAAGGCTGTCCGCTCTCACCACTCCTCTTCAACATAGTACTGGAAGTTCTTGCTATAGCGATCAGGCAAGAAAAAGATATCAAGGGAATCCAGATAGGAAAGGAAGAAGTCAAACTCTCATTGTTTGCAGATGACATGATAGTCTACTTAGAAAACCCTAAAGACTCTACCAAAAAGCTTCTAGAAAAAATAGATTCATATAGCAACGTGGCAGGCTACAAAATCAACCTACAGAGATCAATGGCCTTTTTGTACACCAATAATGATAGGGAAGAGATGGAAGTCAGGAAGGCAATCCCATTCACAATAGTGCCACACAAACTCAAATATCTTGGAGTCACCTTGACCAAATACGTGAAGGTCCTATACAAAGAAAATATAAAGCCCTGCTCCAAGAAATAAGAGATGGCTCATGGAAATGGAAACACATACAGTGCTCATGGATTGGCAGTATTAGCATCATTAAAATGGCAATACTCCCCAAAGCATTATACAGATTTAATGCGATCCCCTTAAAAATACCCATGACATTCTTCAAAGAAGTGGATCAAACACTTAGGAAGTTCATCTGGAACAATAAACACCCTCGAATAGCTAAAGCACTCCTAGGGAAAAGGAAAATGGGAGGTATTACTTTCCCCAACTTTAAACTGTACTACAAAGCAATAGGTATTAAAACAGCATGGTATTGGAATAAAGATAGACCCTCAGATCAGTGGAATAGGCTTGAGTTCTCAGACATTGTCCCCCAGACATACAATTACCTAATTTTTGACAAAGGAGCAAGAAATCCTAAGTGGAGCAGGGAAAATCTCTTCAACAAGTGGTGCTGGCAGAACTGGTTATCCACTTGCAAAAAAGAGAACACAGACCCTCAGTTAACATCATGTACGAAGGTAAAATCCAAATGGATTAAAGACCTTGATATCAGACCTCACACCATAAGGTATATAAAACAACACGTTGGTAAAACACTCCATGACATTGAGACTAATGGCATCTTCAAGGAGGAAACTGCATTTTCCAAACAAGTGAAAGCAGAGATCAACAGATGGGAATACACTAAACTGAGAAGCTTCTGCACCTCAAAAGAAATTGTGCCCAGGATACAAGAGCCACCCACTGAATGAGAGAAACTATACACCCAACACCCTTCGAATAAGGGGCTAATATCCAAAATATACAGGGCACTGACAGAACTTTACAAGAAAAAAACATCTAATCTCCTAAAAAATGTGGAAAAGAAATGAACAGACACTTTGATGAAAAAGAAATACAAATGGCCAAAAGGCATATGAAAAAATGCTCCTGGTCACTAATCATCAGGGAGATGCAAATCAAAAGAATGATGAGATACCACCTCACACCACAGAGATTGGCACACATCACAAAGAATAGAACAATCAGTGCTGGCGGGGATGTGGCGAGAAAGGAACTCTTATCCACTGCTGGTGGGAATGCCGTCTAGTTCAACCTCTACAGAAAGTGATATGGAGATTCCTCCAAAATCTGGAAATTGAGCTCCCACTCGACTCAGCTATTCCACTCCTAGGGATATACCCTAAGAACACAAGAATACAATACAAAAACCCTTTTCTCACACTTATATTTATTGCAGCATTACTCACAATATCCAGGCTCTGGAAACAACCCAGATGCCCTTCACCAGACAAATGGCTAAAGAAACCGTGGTACATATACACTATGAAATATTATGCAGCCATCAGGAGAGGTGAAGTCATGAAATTTTCCTATACATGGGTGTACATGGAATCTATCATGCTGAGTGAAATAAGTCAGAAGGAGAGAGAAAGAGACACAGAATGGTCTCACTCATCTATGGGTTTTAAGAAAAATAAAAGTCATTTTTGTAACAATCTTCAGAGACAATGAGAGGAGGGCTGGAACACCAGCTCACTTCACGAAGTTCACCACAAAGAGTGGTGAGTGCAGCTATAGAAATAACTACACAGAGAACTACCATAATCAAGTGAATGAATGAGGGAACTGGAAAGCCTGTCTGGAGTACAGGTGGGGGTGGGGTGGGATGGAGGGAGATTGGGGACATTGGTGGTGGGAATGTTGCACTGGTGAAGGGGGTGTTCTTTACATGACTGAAACCTAATCACAATCATTTATGTAATCAAGATATTTAAAAAAAGAAAAAATGGGGAAAATAAAGAAATTAATATTAAAATATACTTATTGCTATAGGTTCACATCCACATCCTGTTCTCCTGCTTGCTTATTCAACCCTCCAGGTAACTGTAAACTCCCAGGTAATATCTTCTGGTTCTTTTTGAAACCAGAAGCAGATTTGTTTCCATTATAACTCGGGTGGCAGATAACCCCCTGCCCCACCTCTGTCATCTTTATAGTTCTATAATGTATATCAGACTCTGCATTTTCTCAATTGGTCAGGCTCATTTTTACCCCATCCCTATAATTCTACTTGCCACTGCTTATACTCTGAAACAAACATCTCTACCTATCACTCCACATGCTGCACATACTTATGCCTTTATTCATTAGTTGAGTACTAAATGGGATGGAAAATAACAAACTCAATCTAAACCCTCAGAGACTCCCAGGAGACATAACTGAGAAGCATTGAGGGGAGGGGTTCAAAAGATTTGTTGTTTTGTCAACTTAATAAATGATATTCAATTTCATACATTTCCAGGATTTACTCAGCTATATGTGTTTAGTTGTCATTTTCATAATCACAAAATGATAATCTCCCGAATACAGGATATAGAGAGATATAGGAAGAGACTAACAAAGGCATCAGAACTGGAGAGTTTGTCTCCAGAGCTGAGCTTATAGGAGTCAGAAGTGGCGGTGGGGAGGGTGTAGGGTGAGCAGAGCAGGCACTTTAGTGCTGGGTATAGTGGCAATGCTATTTGAATGCAATTGTCGCTAATTATTATTATGGTATCTCAGCAAAATAGAGGAAAAGTAAACTTATTGTTAACTTATTTATGATAGAAAAAGTAGAATTATCGTAATGTGTGAACACTGAGAAATGATTTAGTAAAAAAAAATATTAAATTGCAGACTATAAGGATATGGTTGAGTGGTAGGACACATTTTAGCATGTACAACCCTAAATTTGATTCCAGACCCGCATGATTCCCTGAGCACAATAGGGTAGATCTCATGGACTCTGATGGGTGTGGCCCCTTTAAAATTGTGTCCAGAGTTATTCCTGAGTTCAGAGCCAGGAATAAGCCTTGAGCATCAATGAGTGTGGTTCCCACATTAAACTAACAAAGTGAAAAAAAATACAATGTGTAGAAATGTTAATAACAAATATCAGCTAAAAACATTAGACTAAACACTAAGCTTACAATTTTACTGAGTCATTTTTACTTGAGATATTAAAAAAATAAAAACGCAGGAATTTTAGTGAGGTATGAATGTAAGAGAGTTTTCTTTTACTTTAAATATCAATATAATGCTGCTTGTACTACAAAAATAAAATAAAATTAGAAATTAATAAAAGGGAACTAATTACTCCCATGTCAGAATTTGGAGGCACTTACAGGTTGATGCTTTACAGTTTACTGATATCTGTGTAATTTTCTATTTCCAGAAATGCTTCATCTCCTTTTTCCGACAGATTCAATTAAATGTTCTTGAAGCAGTAAATTGACATCAATCTGAAATAAATGCTATGACAATAATAGGCCTGAATTTATGTAGTCTACATTGGATGGAGTTTAGAATGAATGATAAAATAATTACTTACCAGTTCTTCCACACTTCAATACATTTTAAACAGGAATAAACTAAAAAAGAACAAAACTTGGAAAACAGTATTTGCAATATCTAATGAGTTATTTTTTATCCCCAATAACAGTAGCTATATGAATTTTAGCCAATTGTATCATTCATTCCACATTGTCATACAATTATTTCTAAAAAATATATATTTTTATCTACAACACAGAATCAATGATCATAATATTGAGTATTTGAAAGCATCCTTTTTATGTGTTGAATGCTGATTTTTAGAAATTTTTTTATATCAAAGCTAACATTAGCTTTGAAATATATTCCCTGCTTGCAGCTTCAATCTTTTCCATTGTCTGACAGTAATTTCTCTTTTTGTTTCTGAAAAAAAGCTATAACATAAAATGCATTAGTTTAAAAGATAACTGAATTAACTATATATAAATCATTAAAATGATATTTGTATTCCTTAGATTTAATAAATATTAAAATTATTATACTATAAAATGTATTTTATGCATTAACTCCTATAATTAAATAAATATTTATTTTATACCTATATATACAATGCTAGATATATTGGAAAACATAAAAAATGACAATGATATTGTTTCATTGCTTAATAGGAAAGGCAAGCAAGAAATAAACAAAAATAATAGTATATTTTGATAAATTCTATAATAAAATTGATGTTAGATAAATTTTAAAACAATATGGATTGAACGATTGAGTCCTCTGAATTTCTAATACCTAAGATAATTTTATTTTGATTTGGGGTCTTTAGGAGGTAATTAGATTTTAGTAATGACATGTCATTAGAGTTTTCATGATGGGTGTCAGTTGTAAAAATTTTAAGTTTTAATATTTGTTGCTGTAATGATTTTTTTTTGTTTTTGGAGCCACACCCAGTGGCACTCAAGGGTTACTTCTGGATCTGTGCTCAGAAATCATTTCTGGCTAGCTCCGGGTACCATATGGGATGCCAGGGATCTAACCGGGTCCATCCTGGTAGTCATGTGCAG
Organism: Suncus etruscus; assembly: GCF_024139225.1. Taxonomy (NCBI): domain Eukaryota; kingdom Metazoa; phylum Chordata; class Mammalia; order Eulipotyphla; family Soricidae; genus Suncus; species Suncus etruscus. The sequence continues at coordinate 76,091,224 of NC_064848.1, forward strand.
GGCTAATGCCCTACAGCTGTGCTATTGCTCCAGCTTCTGTAAATAAATTTTCAGATGATTCTAGGACATTGGACATTATTCTCACATCATTGTAAAATACCTTGTTTCATCTATTTAACCTATAACTAATAGATCAACTATAACTCAATGAAACATCTGCTGTAAATTATGCCAGGATATCAGAGATTCTTGCATATCTGTGTTTGAGGTGGGTGTTTTGGACCATGTGAGGGTAGAGTAGGAAATCAGGGAAATAGTGGTGGTTGTCCCAATAGATTGATCTGTTGGAATTGGTAAGGGAAGGACTGAGACAACTTAGAGAAATCTGGCCATAGATTTCAACATGAATGAGGCACATAGCACAGACTGAGATACTGCTGAAGGAGTTGACCAAAGTGCACATAATCACACCTCCACCCTCATTACATTAGTGTGAGGACCTCAGAAATTTAACAACTGCAATCCAACTTGGAATGTTGAGAGAAGTGGTCTCCATTACATTTTGTGCCCTTCCTTTGCATCAGAAACCAAGAGTGGCAACTTGGCATGCCCTCCCTAGTATACTAACTGTGATGCCTACTGCTATCACAGTAAGTGGCAGCAGCACAAGTAGTCATCCAAAACCACCTATAATTCCACTTAGTGAAAGAAAAAGAAATATATAGTTTTAAGCTGCTGAATCTCGAACTGAAATTTAAAAACAGAGATTGGCTAATAACTAGAGACTTTAGAGTAGCTCACTGGAAATGAACACTTAAAAATAAGAAAGTCAGGGGCCAGAGTGATAGCACAGCTGTAGAGCATTTGCCTTGTAAACAGCCAACCTGGCAAGGACCCGGGTTCGATTCCTGACATTCCATATCATCTCCCAAGCCTGCCAGGAGTGATTTCTGAGCTCAGAGACAGGAGAGCCCCGAGTGTTGCTGGGAGGACCCCAAACCCAAAATAAATAAACAAACAAAACAAACTTCAGATATATAATACAGTGAAATCAAGAATAAATTTAATTAGAAAAAAGAATGCTTTTCTAAGGAGATGAAAAATCTAAAGGGACAATATATAAAATCTGGAATTTAAAAAATAAATAAATGAAATAAATAAGCATTGGAAATAAGTTAAATGGAAGAGTGAATTAATGAGAATAAAAGAAATCTAGAAAAATTTAGAAATGATTCAAATTTCAAAAGGGGGAAATATATATATATATTTAGTTGTCTTCCTGTCTTCCTGTCTTGGAGGACAATGTTGGGGATTGAACCCAGGTTGACTGCATGTAATACACACATCCTACTCACTGTAATATCATACTGGATCCCCAAGGTAATTTTTTTTTAATTCAGAACCTTGATGATGGAGCAATACTACAGTGAATAGAGTGCTTCCCTTAAATGTAGCTTAACTGGTTTGATCCCTGACACCCACATGGTTCTTGGAGCTTTGCCAGTAAAACAGATTTAAGAGTAAGGCACGAACACAACCAAGGATGGCCCCCAAACAAGCAAACAAACAAACAAAACAATTTCTAGAAGTTAATGAGAAGGGTAAAGTTAGCAGGGAGTTTAAAGAAATAATAGATTACATTGGAGACATAATACAGAAGTTAAGTCATTTGCCTTACATGCTACCCATCTTAGCTCTATCTCTGACATTTTCATATAGTCCTTCCATTAACACCTGAAATAATTCCCAAGCACAGTTCAGGAGTAAAGCCTTGAGCACTGACAGGTGTGACCAAACCCCTTCCCCAAATTAAAAGGGGTCATATCTTTAGATATAAATAAATCATGATAGTGAAAAATTACTATCATAACTATCAAAATCTAGAGAAAACATGAATAGACAAGTTCATCTATATCTAATGATCTGATAAAAACATTAAATGGTCAAAAAAAAGAAAATAAAAAGTTTTTTTAATTAAAGCCATGTGACCTACAAAGTTATTTATAGTTGAGTATAGTCATACAGTGGTTCCAACACCAATTCAACACCAGTGTCAACTTCCTTCCACCAATGTTCCCAAGTTCCTTTCCCATGGCCTAACATAACAGCCCATCCCTCCTTTTGCCATATTGATATGCACCTTCTTAAGTTTAATTGTTAAAGATCTCATGATTTCAATGTTGCTCATTCTATTGTTTGTATACTTACGTCTTTAAACCCAAAATGCACCTATGTCTTTCTTTTATCCCTAACTCCCAATATTTCTCATCCTTATTTTTCTCTTTCCTTCCAATCTATTTGTTTCTCTCTAATGTGGGGCTTAATGTGAATTAAGTATCCTCCTTTAAATCATTGCATCACTTCATCCAGTTACTCTATATACTGCACATCAGTGACATCATCTTGTTTTTATCCTTGTTCCTGCTTAGTTAATTTACCATATAATATATTTTATTCTTTCCATGTTGCAGCAAATTGCATGGTTTCATAATTTATTACAGGTGAGTAGCATTTCATTGTGCGTATATTCCACATCGTCATGATCCACCCACTGTTGTTGGATATCTAGCTTGAATCCAATTTTTAGCTATTGCACTGAATGCTGCAATGAATAATTGTGTAATATATCTTTTTGAATTATTTTTATGTCCTAGGTATAAATACCCAAAAATAGGTTTCCTAGGTCACAGGGAAGTTTAATTCTGAGTTAAGTAAGTCCCCTGAATTGTATTTTCCATAAGGATTCCATAAGGGAATGTTGGACCTGACAACATTTCCACTCACAGTGGATGAGATTTTTCTTTTCACCACATCCCAGCCAACACAAATTGTTCCCAGTGTTTTTGATATTTGCCATTCTAACTTCTGTAAGATAGAATTTCACTGTTGTCTTTATTTGGATTTCCCAATTATAAGTGATGATGAGAATTTTTTTCATGTGCCTTTTGGCCATTCATTGGTCTTACTCATCAAAGATATTGGTCTGAACTTTGTCTTTCTTGCAGTACCTTTGTCAGCTTTGGGCACAAGTATAATATTAGTTTCATAGGAGGTGTTGAGAAGGGTTGTGGTTTCTTCAATATTTTGGAAGAGCTTAAGAACCAATGTCAGTGAATCTTTTTTGAAAATTCGAAAAAACTCATCTCTAAATCCATCTGGCTAGAAGTTTTTTACTCTTGGGGGAGATTATTCATTACTATTTCAACTATTTCTGCTTTTGACGGCCTGTTCAGGTCTTATTTTTCATCCCCATTCAATTTTGAGGAGTTATATGTTTTTAGTAATCTGTATTTTTTCTAGGATCTCCAGCCTAACAGAGTAGAGTTATTCATTGTAAGTTCTCATGGTGTCTTGGATTTCTTAGAACTCTATTAAAAATTTTCCCTTTACATTTATAATTTTATTTATTTGAGCACTTTCTCTATTTTTCTACCATGAGAATAGTCAATAGTTTCTGTTTCTTCACTCAAAAAACTATTTCCTTGTTTAATTCTGAAATTTATGTCCAATAAAGATGGATGTGAGTGAGCATATGTTTTGCACCGTATATTCCAGTCTTAGAATTGACATGAAGGTTTTAGGAGCCGGGAAGTAGAAAGGTATGGAGTCACTATGTCCACGAAAAAAACATAAAGAGTATTGTAAGCCAAAAGATAAAAAATACAAATAAAAATTAGAAAAAGAAAATTAAAAATTGCTAGGAATAAAATACATCTAAAGGTATTTATATCTATGAGATTTCTCAGAAGCATGTCTACATATTAGGACAGACTGGAATGACATATTAAAAATCAAGATATAAATTGCCAGCAAAAACGTATTCAATCCAGTAAAACTATCCTATATAGATAAAGAAAAAAATATAGGCTTTCTAAGACAAATACCAAAGTAGGTCACCACTATGATATTGCTCTTTCAAAAATGTTGAAAAGAACTCTTTTATTTAAAATGAAAAGATAAGAGTACACAAAAACATAACCAAGGCAATAAAAGAATAAATGTTGGTTCCATTAAAAACATGGTATTATTATGTTATTAAACAAAAATAGTATAAAGTTTAATAAAGAAGTATTAAATAACCTCATATACCTTCATTGTAACTGAACTAATATTATAAAACAGGATTATTTATGAGAACAAAAACTTTGAAGGTGGAACTGAAAGCATGAAGCTTAGAAATGCTTATGAATATAAGATAATACCAGCAGAGAAATTATGGAACAACCGCATTAAAAAAGGAACAAATTATCTGAATGTAAAATTAATCAAAAAAGAAATAACATGACATATAGGCACATTAAAAACTTGTTCTTTGTTATTACCACTAGGGATATGCAAGTTGAAACTACAGTAAAATATCACCTTGCACCTGTGAAAATTGCTATCATACAAAAGACAAGAAAAATACATAATGTTTTAAGGATGTGGAGTAAAGGGAGCTCTCATATCTTGTTAATAGGATGCAAACTGATATGATCACTTTGAAAAACATCACAGATATTCCTAAAGAAATAAAAGAAAAAGATTATTCAGTAATTCAAATTTTGAGCATTTATTCTAGACTATAAATACATTAAAAATATTCATGACTAAACTTATTGCAGCATTATTTTTAATCACCAGGATTTGGAACAGCCTACAATTTGCTTGTCCATCAAGAGATAAATGGGTAAAGAACACATTCACAGAGTGACAAATAAAATCTTGTCATTTGTAGCAATAAAGGTTGATCTGGGAATATTATGGCAAATCATATAGAGAAGATATATACCTTACAATTTCTATCACATGCAGCCCATAATAAGCATACATAAAAAGTAAACAAAATTATTACAAAAATTTACTACATATAGTAGGTGACCTTGCATGTAAACCTTGATTCAATCCTTTACAATGAATATGGTCCTTTGAGCACCATCAGGAGTGACTTATGAACACTGACAGGTATTTTCCCTGTTCAACACTGAATAGGGCACCTCCCAAAAATGTAAAAAATAAAACAAAGTTAGAATTTGGTAGTTGCCAGAAAGGAGAGGACTTGGGCTGTAAATAAACGTAAAGGGGGTTAACAGTATAGCAGTGAATAAAAATTAATTTTTTTATTGAGTACAAAGTTGTTCTTTGTACATACATTTGAATGTACTGGTTCATACACACATGTATACCTTTAATAATATACTTGTACATACATAATATATACATATACTTAGATTATATTAGAAAAAGATCTGGATGGGCCGAAGAAGTAATGCAAGTGGTAGGATGTTTGTCTTGCACATGGCTAACCTAGGACAGACCGAGGTTAGATTCCCGGGCATCCTCTATGATCCCCCAAAGCCAGGAGTGATTCCTGAGGGCAAAGCCAGGAGTATCCCCTAAGTATTACCGGGTGTGGCTGAAAAATAAACAAACAAAAACAAATAAAACCCCCCAAAAGCTTACAAAACACTGAGTCTATATATGAGAGTCATGAGTTACTGGTATTCTGAGTTGTCAATAGAAATATAAATAATATTACTGTTACAGCTTTCTGGTCAGTATTGGTCCACTATTAGTCTGAGACAAATAAATGTTTGACATGGATTTTCAAATATGTATAGAGTTGGTAGATTTGGTGTTCCTGTTATGGAGTCTATAAAAGTGTGTAAAAGTGAACTGCATACAAAACAGTTATATAATATATTTATGTTATTTAATGATTTTGAGAAAACATTGGCTTACAAAATTGAAAATACTCATTTTAGATTTATGTTTCAGTGTTACCAAATCACACTTGCTACCAAAGTGTCAATATCTTTTTACCAAATCCACTGGGCCACCTTAATCTTTTCTGTCTCCTTCTCCCCTACATCCATCCACCCTCCAATCTTCAATTCTGTTTACCAGAGGCTGAGACTTGTTTTCATTTGATATTGTCTTTCCCTACATCCATCCACCCTCCAATCTTCAATTCTGTTTACCAGAGGCTGAGACTTGTTTTCATTTGATATTGTCTTTCCCTTTGTTTTAATTCTTTATCTATCACTTATGAGTAAGATTATTTGTTATATGTCTTTATTTTTTTGTGTGTGTGGTTTTTGGGTCACAGCCGGCAGTGCTCAGGGGTTACCCCTTGCTCCATGCTCAAAAATTGCTCCTGGCAGGCATGGGGGACCATATGGGATGCCAGGATTTGAACCGATGACCTTCTGCATGAAAGGCAAACACCTTACCTCCATGCTATCTCTCCGGCCCCATATGTCTTTATTCTTATGACTTGTTTTCTTATTTCCTTTAAAATTTTTTATACTTAATGTATTTAAAATGTATTTAAATTAACATATTAACAATGGTATTGGTAATTATGGTTTTGTTGAGCACTGTTACACACCATCATGTTCAAAATAATACTCTGCCCCTATGTCATATGTAGTCCATTTTCTGTCTTTCTCTTTCTTTCATACATGCAAGTCCTGTTTTTAATTTATATTCATACTTTCTCATATTTTACATCATTTTATTATTTTCTTTCCTAAAGTTCATGAATCCCTCAAAATTTTCTTCAATGAATGTAAAATTTCTCACTTTTTACTCAAATGAACTTAACTGAAAATGTTTTCTTAGCTTAACAATCTTAATCTAAGACTGTTTTAGTACACAAAAAATAAACTAAAATACAATATATAGCTATTTCTAACTATTTTTTCTCTCTCTTTAAGAATATTTAAAATATTTGAATCCCTCTCAATTGTGATATTATTTTTTTGTTTTTTTATGACATGATAGATAGCCATTTAGTTTAGTAGAATTTGAAGCAATTAATGCATAATTAGAAGAATCTCAGAAGCCACTATCTTGTTCTGCATGGATTTTTCTTTTTTCTTTTTATGTTATGAGGAATGCAAGTTAACAATAGAACTTCTCTATAGTCTGAATCCCCAAAAAGGAGACATGAACCAGAGCTGGCATGTAAGTAGCCAAATAATAGCCTACATAAAACATAAACAAGAAATAGAAGATAGCTTTTATGAACCATTGAAGTTTGGGAAAACTTTGTTGCTGATCACAGGGATATCTACCATGCAATCAGTTGTGCTGAGAGGTACATTTTTATAAACACTTCCACTTAAAAAAATATAACTCTTTTATACTTTGATTTCCTTTATTTTGAAGTATAAGATGATGCCCAGCTATCAACCTCAAAGGTGTTCCATCAACTTCCTCCTTTCTTAATCTTTTTTCCTTTATATGTAAAAGCCCACTGAATAGGTACTTTTGTCCCACTCTCTACCTTCCCCCTCCTGGTAGATGGGTATTAGTACAATAAAGAAAAGTCAGTTTTGGCTTGGTGCTCAGAGATATCACCAGGTGCAGAATGGCTTCGTGGCTCTCTCCTGACTGGATTGCCTTATTATTTCTTTGCTGCTACCCTGCTTTAGACTCATCTGCCTAATGGGTAAGGTGATCTCACAACAGTTAAGAAATTTTTGCATCAAATTAATTACTGTTCAATTGTAGGTGAACTATTTTTCCTCTCTATTTTTCTGTCTCTCAATTTTCAGTATGCACTCTTTGAGAACATTTTATTGCATTCTTTTGGACATAACCAAATATTGTTTAAAACAAAGTAAAATCTGAGCAGTATATGTTCTGTTTTTTAATTGCATATACTATAGTTCCATGGCACAATCGCATTTAAGGCTCTTAGTAAACATATATAAGCAATTAAAATATGTTAATAATGTTTATTTTACATACATATGATATGACTTACTATACTTGCAGATACATTTCTATTTGTTCTTTAATATTTATCTCACCATTCTCATTATCTTTGTACAATTATAATCAGATATTATTAAAACTCTCATTATATTCCCTATTTTTGCTATTTATTTTTCTTTCACAGAACACAAAACACAACCAACTAATCTTATTTAAATTTTACTCTTTTTTCACATACTAGAGTGCCAAGCTTTAGTGGGGCTCAGCGCACCAGATGTATCCTCAGATTTTCCTGGTGGGTAGAACTAATTTAGCCCCCATGGGGTTCCTTAAAAGGCCCGCTGTGGATGCCTTTTTCCCCTGCATGGATGGTTGAGGACTTTCCATAGAGATGCCTAGCATTACATTTTCAGTCAGTATTTGACTATCTCTCCTTTGTATATATCAGGAAAAATAATGGCCTCTATCAAATAATTTGGCTCAGAAATTCCAGCACCAAAGTTTGAGAACCCCTTTTTCTAGATATAGTCAGCCTTAAAGACAATTTTTTCTCTTTGCAACTGCAGTTTCTGGTAATCAATGGCGTAACCAGAATGCAGATCTTGACTATTGACCCTCCTTTAGAAATAGGGAAGCTCATTCTTGGGGATTTGGTTCCTCCCTTCACTTAACCTCTATAACAATAGAGTCCAGCCTAGAAAGATCAAGTTTCTAGATATTTTCTACTTCCTCCTAATCCTGATTTTGCCTTTAAAGTAAGCTTGCAAGGAGTTACCTTGAATTGTGACCTTCTCTCTTGTAACTTAGAATTTTTACAGTCACACCCATAGTTTAGGTATTGTTATTGTGTACTAGGCTTTGTGATTACAATTATTCTTCACCTGTGGCTAATTTTACCCCTATTAATTCCCCTGCTTAAAAATTAAACTTGTTGCACTCCTGCCAGAAACATGTTGACCCCACATTTTCTGTATGGTCTCATTTATTTTATATTTCATATTCGGCTGCTCGTGCTCCCCCTTTCTTCCCGTGAAGTTCTATGACCCCGAGAATTGCTGAGACACAGCACGTCCATAGCACTAGAGACTTTTTATTTAAAAAAAAAAAACCACTGCTTTTCAATACACTTCATTATAATTCTTACACAAAATTTGGGGAGAATATTGCTTCACTTAACAGTTCTCTTGACTCCAAACATTTATAGTCTTCTTACAACATAGTTGTCATAGTATCAACCTGAAATAAAATCAAAACTCCACAGATTAATAGCTCAATTTCACATAGGTCCCCTTTTCAGATGTAATTTTAAGTACCAGGTTGCCATTCTTCATTATCTTTCTTCTATCTCTTTCTTCATTGTCTTCTTCCTCTTCAATTTTTGGGCCACATCTATCTATGGGCAGAGTTTACTACTAGTTCTTGCTCAAGGATCAGTCACTCCTGGATAATCATATGTAGTTATGAGGATCGAACTTGTGTTGGCCAAATTTAAGTTAAAAACTTGTGTTGGCCAAATTTAAGCCAAATGCCTTACCCATTCACTATATTATTTCTCTGTCATCTTATCTATACCTCTGACCCACTGACTATTAAGTCAAGAGCTCATATAACCCCCCTCTTTTGGTTCAGTGATTTTCTAGGATGTCTCACAGAACACAGAGAAACATTTACTGATACCAGTGTGCTGGAAAGATTTTATAGAAACCTAGCAAATAAAGATGAATATAGGAATAGCCCAGAATTTAAGAAAATTTGTCCCACAAAGTTGCAATGCACCACCCTGCTGGCTTGTTTTGCAATCAAGGGATTCTTTGAGTTTCATGGCGTATACTTTATTTTTGGTAGGTGGATGGATAATATTTGAGCTATACCTGGTGGTGCTTTCTGTTCAGGAGTGGTCCCTCACAGTGCTTGAGGGATCACATTTGGTGCCTGGAATTTCGAACAGCATCAGCCACATGCAAGACAAGTGACTGATTTGCATTAGTCATTATTTATACCTCTATATTGCCTATGAAAAAAAGTGAATATTTCTTAGTTTTAAATGAAAAGTATTCTCTCTCACCATGAGGAACAATGATAGCTGGAGGTTTATTTTTTATGCCCTTTATTCTATTAATGTTTTTGTAAAATATTAAATATGCTAAATCTTTTTTATTTTTATTGGTTGGGTCATATACATTAGTCTAATACTGTCATCTAGTTATTTATGATATAGTAATCTTTATATATTTCACATATTTTAGATTTAGAATAAAGGCTCAGTTTCATACTGGTTTACTAGTCTAAGTCACAGCAGGTCTGATATGATAAAATTTAACTAATTATATCTAATTATGAGTATAACTAATTATAGAAATAATAAACTATAATAAAAGTTATGTGAAGATAGTTGTCCACTCTCATAAAACATCTTTGGGGGCACCCCAAGCAACCCACCCCAGGGACCCCAAGCTTGAGCAGAGAGCGAACTGGGTGAGTCCCTTCCCTCCACATGGGCGCCCTGGCTGCCCAGGCACCCCAAGCAACCCACCCCAGGGACCCCAAGCCCGAGCGGAGAGCAGACTGGGTAAGTGCCTTCCCCCCACATGGGCGCCCTACCCCTCAGCTGCCCCTGCACCCCAAGCAACCCACCCCAGGGACCTCAAGCCCAAGTGGAGTGTAGGAGGGGTGAGGAGAACCCTGCACCTGATCCACTCTGTGCTGCTGGGACAGGCTAGGACCAATAGGCTGGGTGCAATTGGGCCAGCCACCTGGACCTTTGGATGACCTAGAGCAGCCTACCCCCCTTAGCCCCAGAGTGAACCTGGGACTCCTCAAGGGCTGAGGGCAGCAGCCAGCAGGGTTTGGCTGAGGGAATTTCTTCTGCTGAGGCTCTAAGGGGGCGTGGCTCCATTGACTTCCAGAGAGAGCAGGGAGGATAGAGAGCTAGGCTCAATAGCGCCTGCAACCATTGTGGCCAGGACCGGAACTGCACCGGCTGACAAGAATAAGGAGAAGGAAATTAACAAGACCCACTGAAGGAAGGCTGACCTCCAGGTAGCAAAGGGGGGGGGGGGAAAGAGCTAGGTTCAACAGCGCCATCCACCATTGTAGCCAGAAGAGGACCTGCACTAGCAGACAACCAAAGAAAAAAGCAACAGATTAGACCACATAAAGAGCACAGGAGGAGCCAAACCTCAGCGAGCTAACCCAACAGCCCCCTCTAGAACCACCCTCAGGGTGGGGACCCATCCCCATGCCACAGGGGACCAAAGCAGACTGAATTTAGAAGGCACAGCACTCCAAAGCACAACATTAACTGCAAAGAAATATGGGTAAATCAAGGAGTATCCTAATATCTGGAGATACAGAGACATACCCTAGCAAGTTTCCACGTCCACCAAACCACACAGATCCATGGGAAGGAGACCTAAAAGCAGCCATGAGGAAGGAAATGAAAGAATTGATAAAAGATATGAAAGAAATGCTAGATACCAAGTATAAGAAATCTATGGATGAACAAATCAGCCAAATTAAAGAAGAAATATTAAAGAACATGAGAGATTCCATACAAAAAGAATTGAAGGAATTAAAAGACAAAGTAACAAGCCTTACAAGCAGAAACACAGAGATGGAGAAGCACATTGAGGAACTCGAAGGAAAACTGCAAACAAAAAATAATCAAGAAACCAACAAAGAAATAAAAGGCAAAGCACTGAAAGGAAAAATCCAGTATCAATGAACAAGGACAAAATGAACAATCTAAGAATTGTGGGTATACCAGAAGGGGAGGAAATTGGGAAAGGGGAAGAACAAGTAGTCAGGGAGATAATAGCAGAGAACATTCCCACCCCCTGGAAAGAAACTTCAGTGCAAATCCAGGAAGTGAAGAGAGTCCCTAATAAAATAGACCCTAATATAGAAAGACATATAGTAATCCAAATGGCAAAAAACAAAGAGAAAGAGGAACTCCTTAAAGCAATAAGGGAGAGAAAAAACCCTCAAGTACAAAGGAAGGAACATAAGAATCAAACCAGATCTCCCATTTGAAATGATTCAAGCAAGAAGACAGTGGAATGACATATTTAAATGACTGAATGAAAGAAATTTCCAACCTAGGGTCCAATACCCAGCAAAACTATTATTCATATGGTAGGGCAGACTAAAAACATTCTCAAACAAGAACAAACTAGAATTATTTGTGCAAACAAAGCCAATCCTAAGCAACCTACTCAGAGACAAATTACACAATACAAACCCCTGATTGTAACAACAACCACTCCACACAACACAACTGCACAACAGTCCTCTCTCTCAATAATCTCCCTAAATGTTAACGGACTGAACTCTCCCATTAAAAGACACATTGTAGAGAACTGGATTAGGAAAAATAAACCAGACTTCTGCTGTCTGCAAGAAACACACCTACAACTACAGGATAAGCACAGGCTTAGAATAAAAGGTGGAAAGTAATTATTCAGGCCAATGGAAAACAAAAAAGAGCAGGGACAGTCATTCTTATATCAGACCAAATTGCATTCAACATCAAGAATGTGATCAGAGACAAAGAGGGTCACTACTTACTGATTAGGGGAACATTAGATCAAGAAGTACTAACCCTGGTCAATATCTATGCACCTAATGTAGAGCCAGCAAAATATGTGACGCAACTGCTCGCAAACCTGGAGAAACACATGAAGGAAAATGTGATAATAGTAGGGGACCTCAATACTCCACTATCACCACTGGACAGATCCACCAAACAGAAAAATAGCAAAGAAATAAGAGCTCTAAATGAAAAATTAGAAGATCTAAAGCTAATAGACATATATAGAGCTCTCCATCCCCAGAAAGCAGAATATACATTCTTCTCAAGCATGGAACCTTCTCAAGAATAGACCATGTCTTAGGATACAAAGCCAACCTATATAAGACCACAAATGTAAGGATCATTAGAAGTACCCTATCAGATCACTATGCAACAGAGGTCAACATTGACTTCAAGAAGAAGCAATGGAGAAAAACTAATACCTGGAGATTAAACAACATGCTGCTCAGCAACAGCTGGATCAAAGAACAACTCAAGGAAGAAATAAAAAGATTCCTTGAGACAAATGATAATGAAGAGACAATTTGTCAAAATTTGTGGGACACAGCAAAAGCAGTAATTAGGGAGAAACTCATACAGGCCTATTTCAAGAAACAGGAAAATGTCAAAATCAACAGTTTAAAGGATCCACCTCAAGGAATTGGAACAACAGCAGCAGAGAAATCCAACCACAACCAGAAGGCAAGAAATAATAAAAACCAGAGCAGAAATAAACAACATAGACTAAGAAAACAATACAAGAAAATCAATGAGACCAGGAGTTGGTTTTTTGAAAAAGTAAACAAGACAGACAAACCACTGACAAACTCACCAAAAAAAAGGAAAAACACCCAAATCAGTAGGATCACAAATGAAAGGGGAGATATTACAACAGAACCCCAAGAAATACAACATATTATGATATCACACTATGAACAACTATACTCAGCTAGGTTAGAAAACCCAGTAAAAATCGACAGATTCTTGGAAACATACCATCTTCTGAGACTGGAAAAGGAAGAACTAGAAAGCCTAAACAGATAATCACCTCAGAGGAAATTGAAGATGTAATCAAGAAACTCTGTAAGAACAAAAGTCCAGCCCAAATAGATTTACAGGTGAATTCTACCAAACATTCCAAGAAGACCTACTACCACTTTTCCATAGGCTATCCAAACCATAAAAAAACAGGAATCCTCCCAAATTTATTTTATGAGGCTAATATTACACTCATTCCCAAAGTTGACAAAGACACCACCAAGAAAGGAAACTACAGACCAATCTCACTACTGAACATAGATGCAAAGATACTCAACAAAATTTTAGCAAACCGAATCCAGCACTTCATCAAAAAGATCATACATCATGACCAAGTGGGTTTTATACCAGGAATGCAAGGTTGTTTCAACATATGCAAATCAATCAACATTATACATCACATCAACAAGAAATACAAAAATCACATGATCATATCAATCGATGCAGAGAAAGCGTTTGACAAAATCCAACATCCTTTCATGTTAAAGACACTCAGCAAAATAGAATTAGAAGGGATTGAGTAAGAAATGGCTGCATGTGGGGGTTTACTCTGCTCTACCTGAAGAGTCTCCACCCAGCTGTGCTTCTTCTGAGGAAACTGAGGACCTGAAGGGAGCCCTGTCCTACTCTTCTCTGTCTTTCCTGAACTCTGGAAGCTCTCCTCAGAGCCCTGGGAAGCGAACCCCAAAGAAACTACATTCGGAAGCCACCCAGTGAGCCAGTGAGTGAGTAAGAAATGGCTAGATGTGGGGGTTTCCAGGCAGAATGCTGATTGCTCTACCTGCAGAGTCTCCACCCGGCTGTGCTCCTTCTGAGGAAACTGAGGACCTGAAGGGAGCCCTGTCCTACTTTTCTCTGTTTTTTCTGAACTCTGGAAGCTCACCTCAGAGCCCTGGGAAGCAAACCCCCCAAAAACTGAAGCTACCCAGCAACTCTCCTCAGAGTCTTGGGAAGCGACCCCAAAAATACAGCATTCTGAAGCTGCCAAGCAAGCGAGTGAAAACTACGCCTGTCCAGTGAGGCCCGACTGTGAAAAACTGTGAGTGCTGCCTGTGTGTGTCTCTCTACTATCCTGCTGCGTGAACCTCCTGAGAGTGGGATGAAAAGAGGCTCCAGAAGGCACTTAGCTCCACTTCGCTACACAGCTGTGCGCTCTTTCTAAAAAAATAACGCCATCACAAGAAGAAAAAAAAAACACACTAAGAACTGTGTTGGATCACAGAAGCAAGAACTTCTCTCCAGACTGTCTTCTCTGCTGCGTGCTCGGGCCTAAGATTTGATCCTGTGTGAGGCTTCATCCACGGAGGACTCCCCTACCTTGGAGGCAAGCAGGCCCATCCAGAAAGGGCGGAGCCAGAGAAGTGTGCTGCCTGCATCATATAACCAATGAATACCACCACAACATGTAGAAAAACCCACAATACAAGTGTGACAATGGGGAAACAACGCAGGCCAGCATCAGACATAGAGAATGAAGATGACAATTCTGATGACCAGTTAATGACCAACCAACTAATCAACCTCTCAGATAAGGACTTTAGAGTAGCAATATGGAAGATGCTCAAAGACCTCAAAAAAACCATGGATAGAGTGGAACAGAACACTAATAATAATCAAGAAAATATGAAGACAGAAATCACAAAACTCCAAACTGAAATAACATGTCAACTAACAGGCCTGAAAAAATCAGTAAACGAAGTGAATGACAAAATGGATAAGCTCTGGGACAGGGTATCAGAAGTTGAGAATAGACTTGGTGCTGTGGAAGATGAGATACATAACAATTCCATACAGCAGGAGAGATTGGAAAAAAAACTTAAAGCAAATGAACAGACAATAGAAAAATTAGTCAAAGAATGGGAACAGATGAAAATAGAAGTCTATGATAAGATCAACAGAAACAACTTAAGAATCATTGGAGTCCCAGAGACCCAGGAAGAAAATTTCCAGGAAGAATCAACGGCCAAGAACATCATTAAAGAGAAACTTCCAGAGCTAAAGAATATATGTGATCAAATCCTGCATGCTCGAAGAATACCAACCAAAAGAGACCCAAGAAAAACCACCCCAAGACACATCCTAGTCACAATGACAAATCCCACAGATAAAGACAGAATTCTGAAAACAGCAAGATCAAAAGGGGAAATTACATTCAAGCAAGCATCCTTGAGATTTACAGCAGACCTGTCACCAGAAACACTCAATGCCAGAAAGCAGTGGTGGGATATTGTGACAAGACTGAATGAAATGAATGCTTCACCTAGAATACTGTACCCAGCAAAACTCACTTTCCGGTTTGACGGAAGAATACATGGTTTCACAGACAAAAAACAGCTCAGAAACTTTATAGACTCAAAACCAGTCTTAAGAGAAAATCTGAAAGACCTAATTTAAAACAAGACTAACCAAAAGACACACCAAATTTTGATATAAAGATTGTATTAAATCCCAGGACAATTCTTTCTCTCAACGTCAATGGACTAAATGCACCAGTTAAGAGACACAGAGTGGCTAAATGGATCAAAAAACTCAATCCAACCTTCTGCTGCCTACAAGAAACGCACCTGAATAGTCAGAACAAACATAGACTCAAAATAAAAGGCTTGAGAAAAATTATCCAAGCAAACAACACCCATAAAAAAGCTGGAGTGGCCATACTAATATCAGATAATGCAAACTTTATACTCAGGAAGGTTGTAAGGGACAAAGATGGACATTTTATATTAATCAAGGGGTATGTAGAGCAGGAAGAAATAACTCTCCTAAACATATATGCACCAAATGAGGGGCCAGCAAATTATTTAAAACAACTGTTGACAAATCTGAAAAACAATATCAATAACAACACAATAATTGTGGGGGACCTCAACACTGCTTTGTCAACATTGGATAGGTCAACCAGACTGAAACCCAACAAGAATATACTAGACCTGAGGAGAGAAATGGAAGAAAGAGGCCTAGTGGATATATATATATATATATATATATATATATAGGACACTCCATCCCCAGAAACTGGATACACATTCTTCTTCAATGTACATGGGACATTCTCCAGGATAGACTACATGCTGGCACATAAAACATACCTCCATAAGATCAAGAGGATAGAAATTTTGCAGACTACCTTCGCTGACCACAGGCTCTGAAATTATTTGTGAATTCCAAAGGGACTCAGAAGAAAAACTTTAACACCTAGAAGTTAAACTCATACTCAATAACCAGTGGGTCCGAGATGAAATCAAGGAGGAAATCAAAAGGTTCCTGGAAACAAATGACAATAAAGACACAAACTATCAGAACTTATGGGACACAGCAAAAGCAGTACTGAGAGGAAAATTTATAGCTTTGCAAGCACACATAAGGAAGGAAGAAGGAGCTTACCTGAGAAGTTTAATGACACAGCTAATAGAACTAGAAAGTAATCAACAAAAGGACCCAAAAATAGGAAGACAGAAGGAAATAACAAAGCTGAGAGCAGAAATCAACGAAGTGGAAACCCAAAAAACAATCCGAAAGATCAACGAATGCAGAAGTTGGTTCTTTGAAAAAATAAACAAGATTGATAGACCACTGGCAAACCTAACAAAGAAAGAGAGAAAGAGAAACTTGATAACTCGTATCAGGAATGGAAAAGGAGAGATCACTACTGATATGACAGAGATTCAAAGGGTAAACAGAAACTACTTTGAAAAACTCTATGCCACTAAAAATGAGAACCTGGAAGAAATGGATAAATTCTTGGACTCTTATAATCTTCCACAGTTGAAGGAAGAGGATGTAGCATATCTAAACACCCCCATCACCATTGATGAAATAAAAATGGTAATCAAAATTCTGCCCAAAAACAAAAGCCCAGGCCCAGATGGATTCACTAATGAATTCTTTCAAACTTTCCAAGAGGAACTACTACCAATCCTGGCAAGACTCTTTCATGAAATTGAACAAATGGAAACATTTCCAAATAGCTTTTATGAAGCCAACATCACCCTGATACCTAAACCAGACAGAGATGCTACGAAAAAAGAAAATTGCAGACCAGTATCGCTGATGAATGCAGATGCAAAGATCCTCAACAAAATCCTGGCAAATAGGATTCAATACCTCATTAAGAAGATCATCCACTACGATCAAGTAGGTTTCATCCCAGGAATGCAAGGATGGTTTAACATCCGTAAGTCTATCAACATAATACACAACATCAACAACAAGAAAAATAAAAACCACATGATCATAAAGTTTTTTTTTAATAAAGATACTATTTACAGTCGCATGGGGGGACTTGAAAAAGGTTTTCTTCTTCCTAGGTGGGGCATGACAGAAAATAACTGAGAAACACTGAGCTAGAAAATTCCAATCCCAAGGATACCTCACATAATCACTTAAATCAAAAGGGCCGGAGTAGTGGCGCAAGCGGTAAGGCACCTGCCTTGCACGTGCTAGCCTAGAACGGACCGCGTTTCAATCCCCTGGTGACCCATAGAGTCCCCCAAGCCAGGTGCTATTTCTGAGCGCATAGCCAGGAGTAACCCCTGAGTGTCACTGGGTGTGGCCCAGAAACAAAAACAAAGTAAATTCTACATCTTTGAAAGAACCATGTACTTCAATCTTTTTATTTCATAAGTTGTATTTCATGACCTGTATGAAAATAAAGCTTTGAAGTAGTATACTTGTGTGCTTCAATATTTAGTTCTTGTTTTGTTTTGTTTTGTTTTGTTTTAGGGCACATCTGGTGACACTCAGGGACTATTTCTGGCTATGTGCTCAGAAATCACTCCTGGCTGGGAGGACCAGATAGATGCTGGGGATTGAACCCAGGTCTATCGTGGGTCAACCATGTGCAAGTCAAACCCCCTACTGCTGTGCTATTGCTCTGGTCCCCAATATTTAGTTCTAATATAAGTTGTGTCATTTTTCTAAGAATCCATGTGTTAGTTAACTATTTCTATGTAAAAAAATAAGCCAACAACAAATACCAAAGCTCAGTAACTTAAAATAAATCATCTTTTCTTATTGCGCTTTAATCTGAGTTGACTAAGCGGTTCTTCATTCTTGGCTGTGCTTTCTGATGAATCTGTAATGATACTTGTATCAAGGAGGCAGCTTTATTGATCTTGGCTGAGCTCTTTTATGTTTGCTGATTGACTGCCAATAAGATGATCTTGGACAGTCTCAGAATAACTGAACTATTTCCAAATAATTTCTCATTCTTCAGTAAGCTAGTCTGGTTTTTTTTCTACAAGACATTAAGGGTCCCAGAAAAAAACATTTAGGATTTTTTAAAAGTCACTTACACACGTTCTGTTAGCTAAAAATAAATCACAGTGGAGTTCAGATTCAAGTCACATGAAATAGAATTGTTTCCAATTCTTTTTGTCTCTCCTTTCCCCATTTCTGATTCTTAATGTCAGAACTTCCAGAGTCAGCATTATAATATCTATTTCAAAAGTTATTATGAAATAATATACTTGAAACATGCTAACATGTGTCCTTTTCCTATATTATACATATGGTTAATCTGTAAGAAAGAGCAGATGAACAAATTATAAAACATAAATGTTGAACATATCTTTATATATCTTAACACAGTATGAAATTAGAGGCATTAGTGTATACAATTTTTGGTTCAAATTATATATAAAAGATATAGCTGAACAAAAGGAAATGCTAATACCATTGTAAATTTAAGCATTCTCTAAAGTTATATTTCCTTATTTTAATTTTCATGTCACTTAAAAGAGGATTTTTTCAGAGAAAGAATATGGTCATTTTAAATATATTTTGTGCAGGACCATTATTTTTAGCTATAGATTTTCTTTATGTGAGAAAAATAGAATATATAAATTCTGCATCACATGCAGAGAGAAAATCAGTATGGCTGCAAACTTCTCATGCTTCAAGGATTTTTTAGTATAATAGAAATCTACACGAACATAATACCTTACACTACAGTAACTCATTGTGTCTTATATAGACAAGATGACAATACAGACCCATGAGTTTTATGTAGAAATAAAGGGTGCATTTTATTTAGCAACAAATAGATATACTGATTCTACTACACATTTATCTTTTGTGTAAGTTAAAAACAATTTTATACATTTTAAAAGAATACCCAGGCTTAATGTACTGTGCATAAAATTTTAAGTTCCTTATCTAGTTTTTCAAAATATCTCCTTTTTTCTTCCTCCACAATTTCTTTCTAAAATATGTACTTTATTAAAAATAAATAAATAATAACACCAAAAATGTACTCTGATCACTTCTTGCTCTTGACTTACACCTCTGTGTAGTTCCTTTCTTTCTTTCTTTCTTTCTTTCTTTCTTTCTTTCTTTCTTTTTTCTTTCTTCTTTCTTTCTTTCTTTCTTTCTTCTTTCTTTTTCTTTCTTTCTTTCTTTCTTTCTTTCTTTCTTTCTTTCTTTTTCTTTCTTTCTTTTCTTTCTTTCTTTTTCTTTCTTTCTTTCTTTTCTTTCTTTTCTTTCTTTCTTTCTTTCTTTCTTTTTTTAACTTTTGTGATACACTCTGTCTGGGGAACATATAGATAGCTGGAATTGAACACAGTTTATGTACACACAGACAAGCACCCTACTCACTGCTACTATTTCTTCACTTCACGCCATTTAGTTCTTAACTATAACTTTTATCTTTTCATCAAGATCAAGAATCATAATAATCAGTGGGAATAAATTAAATTATTTCTTCCACTACAATTTGCAGAATGGAAGAGACTATTATGAGGGATCGATAAACTAGGAATGTTGAGAATGACAACCTCTTTCTCTTCCTGTATAGTGATAATGTTGATTAGTTAAAGGCTAAATATAATCAGATGAATTCTCTCAAACAGGTGAAAGTATTTCATAAAACAAGGATCTTGGTAACATGTAAGCTATAAATCAATATATAATCATTCTTATTTTTCCAAACCCCAGTATTTCTATAAGATAGATAATGTCTTTGGAACAAGACACTTTTGATAAGTATTGATTTATAAGGTAGCCAGTAATTTTTGCCCTTTTCCCTCTCTCCCATAGTGATAACCCTTTACCCCACTCCTACAGCTGATGGTGATCTCCAAGGTAGTGTCACCTTTGTCTGATATGATAGCAAAATACTGACCACTTCATCCCAAATACCTTATTGAATCAGAGAAGGAAAACAATTTTTTCAACAGTCAGAAAACTAAAAACCATGGGATAAAACCCTGGTAAAAATAAAACCCAAGTAAAGGGTTACTTCTTAGCAAATGTCCTTTCTACTGTATCATATTTCCAAAATAATTTCTTTTCTCTAATTTTTCTCTAAAAATTTATTGGTATATGCTATACAAAATTGAATTTTCTGATTCATTTCTAAAAATAATATTATGTTGGAGTCAGAGAGACAGTGCAGTAGGTAGGATGTTTGTCTTAAGCACTCTGACCTGGATTCAATTCCCAGCACTCCATATTGTTCACAAGCTCCTCAGAAGTAATTCCCAGAGAGATAAACAGAAGTAAAATCTGAGTACTGCTTAGTGTGACTCCAAAATCATTAAAAGTGTGTCAGCACAAACTTAGCCTTAATATTTTCTTAGATATTTCTCCAAGTAATATATATCCTATACATTTTCAAATACTGTAATCTTAGAATTCAGAATATGAATCTAAAAAAACACTGTCTTCATGTTATCAATTTCCAGATAAAACAGATTGTGAAATTAAGTATACAAAAACTATTTAGTCAGTGTCGGAATGTAAATTGTAGTCACTATCAGATTAATTTTGTTAACTGTAACAGTAAAGAATAAAATAAATCTCTACCATGTAATACTAAAAAGAAGATAACTACTATCAAAAACTATTTTATGTTTCTCCAATATAAAACATATTAACAAGAGAATAGGCAAGTAATTTATTTTTATCATTTAAATTACCACAATCCCCTTAGGTTTGTTTTCAGTCTGATATTTATTAGATGTGTGACCTTGAGCAAATTATTTAATTTCTCTAGCTCTCAGTTTCTCTCCATTAAATATAGATAAATCATTTTGAAGATTCAATATAATATCTAAGAAGATGTTCTTGATTTAGGATAGCTATTACTCTGTCTAAAGAAACAAAAATATATGGTGTTTTATTATGATAAGAAATGTTTAAATTAAAAAGTATGCTTAAACTTAAAAAGTATTCTTTCCATATGTAGGGGTATGAAGTCATGTTTAGTGGATAAGGCATTTGCCTTGCATGTACCTCACCTGGGCTCAATTCACAGCATCCCATTTGGTACCTCTGAGCCTGGTAAAGGTAATTTGTGAGCACAGAACCAGGAGTAATAAGCAGCCATGAGCAGCTCCTAGTGTGGTCCCCCAAAATTATTCTATTCCATATTTAAATATATACACCCAAATATATATTTAAATATATGCACCCAAATATGTGTGTATATATATAGATTCATTTGCATATACTTTTTTAAAAATTTAAATTTATCAAACCAATCAAATCATCTTAAACTCTATTGACCATATGTTAATTTTAAAATTTGTATCCTGTGAGATTGCATACAAAAAGTAATCATGCTCTGGAACAAGCAATCTGGTCAGCAGAAATAGATCACACACCCAATCACATCTTGGTCATGAGCATTCAATTCACACAGGCTTTGTATGAATTTTCATATCAAATTTCAATTTGATACAGGCTAGTGTCAAAATATTCTGAATAAAAGTGAAAGGGTATGTTAAATATAACCTTAGCTATTTATTTTAAATTGTAAATTAATATAAAAATGCGCCTATAAACTATTTAAGTAGGAAAAAATTTCTAAGAATGTTATTTGTATAAATTTTTCTGTTGTCTATGACTTTTATTTTCCACTCTAAATTATGTTTTATTGTCAGAAATTACATAAGAAAAAATAAAAATGAATTATTTCCTTCATTATATGATTTATTTATAAAATAATACACATGACACATTTTACAGATACTAAGACAAAATTTGGGCATACAACTTGGATTTTAATACATCTCATTATGTGTTAATTCCCACTTCTGTTTTGCCTATGCTATTCATTAGTTTTATTTCTTTTCCTCTTCTTGACTTGTTACACCATCATCACCCTAAAAACAAAACTTGTATCTATAGGCATGAATTTTATGTATTTGAATAATTTATTAATTGCTTACTAGTAATAGGCCTTTCTATCTTTGTACTTTGGGCACATATTTGACACAAATATGAAAAATTTGGTGGAAGAGTATGTCTGATTGAGATAATAGACTCTAATGCATTGTTTACTCAGTACTTAGCAAAATAGATATTTTGTTAATACCATTAAAGGAAGTTAGGGACAAAGGAAAAAGAATGAGTAGATTCTAATAAATTGAAGCTGAACTATATTAAGGAGTAATAGAGCTTCTGCAAAATTTTACTTTTAATTTTGTAAATTTAAAGAATTAATATATTTAATGAAGAGAAACTAGACACACTCTATTCTAGAAGCATCCACATCCCAGTTTGGGGGTAAATAATTTTTTATACCTCTGGGTCTCTATCTCTCCTAAATAAAAAATTCAGTAAAATTAATAGTTTGTTCCCTTTAGCATTGTTTTTATGTATTTTCATCATAATGAAAATATTATCATATGTAGGTCCAGGAAAAATAAGTAGGGCTAAGTATCACTTGAACGGTCTGATTCTCTAGACTCAATAATGATTTGAAACACAAATAATTCTGCTGTGAATACTTCTCATTGTTTACAAATCAATTCATTACATATGCATTATATGTTTACCTATACCTGTTCTGTGTAAACCATTTTTTTTTAATTGGTGGTACTGGATACATGCCAGAGAAGGAAAAACACAATTTTTCTGTTCTCCCAGTCCTCAATTTTAGATGATGGTTACAAAAATAAATAGACGAATAAGTAAGTAATATAATTTCAGGTTTGCACATCCAGGAAGCAGAAGGAAATAAATGATGCATTTACTGAAATGTAAAGTTTGTATGAGCAAAATCAAGGGTTTGGTTTTATAAAGATATATTCTAAGATGCTGACTCCATCTTAGTGGAAATGTTGATTAAGCAGTTAGGTCTAAGAGTTGGAGCTTGATAGATAGGTTGGAAGCACAACAACAAATCTCTACAGCAACAAGGATATAATTAGGTATAGGAGTACTGGTAGTTCAGCCTGAAGTAATAAATAAAGGCTGACAAGAGTAGCTGCTTGTGCTTTTTCTAGTCCATATATATCATCATTTGGATATTACCATATATGTTTAAAGATGGTTACTCTAAGAGAAAAGAAGAAACAGGATGGGAACGGACTATAAAAAGCAAATTAGAGTACTTCATATGCCCAGTGAAAAACAGCCTTGGAGGCAAACCTTAAAGGTTTAAAGCTTGAGTTCAGACAGCCTTGTATTTACTAACTTCTGTATATAGAAAAAACTCAGGGAAAACATTTTAGCAAGTTGGTGTTACAAGCACATCAACAGTACCCTGACCCATTTCACTTTTCTCCTCATCATGAGCATGTGCAGCTTTGGCACCATTCCAGGTGTACTCCTTATGTCCAACCCCTTTCATATATTTCTTTGCTGTCTCATTCCTTAAAAAGTCTCATATGCCTAAAGCCAGTGCGACTCTCTCCCTTGACAGCTTCTGCATAAATGCCTCTGAATGTACTGTCTTTTGAATAAATATTTCTACTATCACCTATACCATCTTGTCTATTTAATTATTTCTCTAACCAGGACAAGGGAAAGCAGAAATGTATCCAGGGACCTCCTGGAACAGCAAACAGTTCCACCCATTCAAGAACTCTTCCATTATTTGGGAGCTTAGTTTACTTCTAGTAAGCACATCAACAGACTTGAGTCTGTATCCTGAATCTCATTCTTCGGTGATTGGAAATAAGAATCTCTCTCTGCTAGTGTCAGAATCAAACTGGTAGACACATGCCTGAAAAGCAGACAATCTGTAACTGAGTCACATTCTTAGACTCAAACCCGATTTTTCTTTTATCTACATTTTTAGCTCCCAAGATTTCCATTTAGTCTTCTTTAGTGCCACCTACTGAATTTTCCAATCTCTTTTCCTGTAATTATTAGGATTGCAGTTCCTGAGCTCAGTGTGGTGAAGAGTTCTGATCAATTGTCAAGACAAGTGACATGTATCAATTCGAATAAAGCTTTCTATATCCTATATCTAACAGCTTTCAGAGTTCCTATATTTCTTCAGGAGTATACATGATTCTAGTTAGTGGCTGCCTCATTAGACTGGTTTCCTTGATGACTAAGACAAGCCCCCCCCCCCAAAAAAAAAATACCTCCTTGTCCCAATAATCCATAATGGACAAGAAGCATAAACATAACTGTTGTTATTGGGCTTTGCAGAGCTGGAGAACAGAACACTAATAGCTCAGGTACTTGAGATGCCAACTTGTTGCCATAGAGACTACATTCCAGCACTTCTAATGAGTGAAGCATACATACTTTTCCCAGATTCTAGGTTAAATGTTTTTAATATATTCTGTAGTATCTCACATTTTAATTGGATTTGCCTCAGGTGTTTTTCCCAGACAGAGTATTTTATGCAGACAGTTTATTTAGCAATGCTGTCCAGAAGAGTGTCCACAAACTAGTACAGAGAGCAGAATTGTCCTGAAGGCAAGTCAACCTATGACAGTTTCAAGACCACAGAAAATGTCCTGGGATGATGTTTAAAGGGCTTTTGGAAATGACACTTTGAAACAAAGGGCCTTTTGTGTCTCTGCACTCACCGGTCATTATATAGAAAAGGTGATGCTACTTTGAACTGAGCAGCATCCATTAGTGAAAAAAATTGTCAGAAAGAGCTGATGATATGAACTTCCAGCAGTAAATGACAGTATCTACTACCGGAGCACTAACATTTTCTGATAAAATATTCAAGATTCTATACTATCTCCTGTTAAAACCATTGCGTTGTGGTTTATGCCCATAATGATGTTTCTTTGGACTATAATTTTATACTGTTCAAGGTTTAATTATCTTTATGAATTCAACTCACACAATTTCTGAAAATTATCTTAGGGGGCTGGCGAGGTGGCGCTAGAGGTAAGGTGTCTGCCTTGCAAGCACTAGCCAAGGAAGGACTGCGATTCGATCCCCCGGGCATCCCATATGGTCCCCCAAGCCAGGGGCAATTTCTGAGCATTTAGCCAGGGGTAATCCCTGAGCATCAAATGGGTGTGGCCCGAAAAGCCAAAAAAAAAAAATAGAAAAGTAAAAGAAAATTATCTTAGGAGGTATCTCTTGATGGTATTCCCAATCATGGTTGTTTTTCACTTGGGGATTTAGAAGGCACTCAGGATCAATTACAGATTTGCCTGGTATAAGAAAAGGGCTTGATGCTGGAGCCCTTCCTCAAATCTTAGGCATAGGAGAACTAATATGGAAGATGCTTGAGTTAGGGTTGGGAGGTAACTTGAGAAATTTATTTAGGATATTCATATTTTATTTCCTCAAGATCTTGCACTGAGGACTCTAAACCTAAAATTTCCACAGCATCTTTTTATTCCACGTTGTACGTTTAAATGTTCCATTCTTGACTAGGACTTTTATCGAAGCCTCAAGAAAAGAGCAAATCATTTTCATTTCTTCTCAATCCTTTTATCCCCATCCACAGTTAAAGTCTGCCTGGGGTTGTGCTATCACTTACGATAAATTTTACTGAAGAATAGGGAAATGGTAGATAGTTAGATTCTGAACTGTCAGATTTTGCTCTTTAAAACAGAAATATTCTCTAAAGTATCAAACTGGCAATATATTTGAAATTTAATTTTCCAAATAATAAATTTATGTTTAAATTAAGATTACAGTTTTTTGTTCGTTTTGGTTTGTGGCATATACTAAACATTCATCAAGTATTTCTTCTGATTGCTCCAGGATCACTCCTGGCAGTGTTCATAGGATATTTCCTGCCAGGGAATGAAACTGGATCAGCTATATATGGCAAACAACTTAACCCCTGTACTATTTCTCAACCCCACGCTATTTTTATGTGATATTAATTTATTTGACTTAGAGAAAAATTATAAGCCTTAATGTTATCCATGTTGAAATATATATAAATGCAATTCTTCAAAGGTTTTACTAAAACTTATTTATAGGAATTTTTTTTTGGGGGGTCACACCCGGCAGCACTCACACCCGCCAGCACTTTCTGACTTACGTTTAGAAATTGCTCCTGGCAGGCTCGGGTTGATCATATGGGATGCCGGGATTTGAACCACCGTCCTTTTGCATGCAAGGCAAATGTCCTACCCCCATGCTATTTCTCCAGCCCCATGGGATTTTTGTTTTTATATTTACTTTTGTGCCACACCCGCAGGTCAAAGGGCCTATTCCTGGCTGTGCTTTCAGGATCCACCCCTGCTGATGTTCAGGGACCATATGTGGAATGGAAGATTAAACTTAAGTCTGTCACTTGCAAGACATGCACCCATTCACCACACTATCTCTTTAACCCCTAGAACTTATTTATGGTATGTGAACCAGTTGAAAATGATGATCTGTCACAATTCTATAAAGACTGGTAATACTTTGTCTCTTGGTTCCATATTAGTTTACTGGCAGATATGCTTTCTACATGTCTTTGTTCCTGCCAAGTAAAATAACTGCTCTGAAACAGAGGGTAAAATAAGATATAAAAAAAATAAACCCCAAGAAATTTCAGAGTCCTCTCAGCATTTGAAAACCAGAAACAATTTGACTGAAAGCAGCTTGAAATTTTAAGAGTGACAGAAAATGCACGTTCTTATTTGACTTTTGCTTCTTCCATAAAAAGATACATGCTCCCTGAAAAAAAAAAGTCTCTAAAAAGCATTGCAAAGTTTGACCTGTAATTTAAATCACAAATAGGCTTCTAGTTATAATGCATCTTCATTAAAAATCTGCTATAAATCCCCTAGTGTTCTGCTAAACCCCCTTATCCTCTTACACAGCATGACCCCAGTTTTTTCCCAGATATAAAATGCTGAATTATAGCTTATTTATAAGGTTTATGAATAAGACTAATTTGATTGCCAATTGCAGAGAAATTCTCACCAGGTTATTATACTCCTTGATCCCATTAACCAATAAAATATATACAAAACAAAAATTACTCAAATTTGTCTTCAAGCAGAACTGCTGGCAACATTTCTTTGTATGAAAAGATACCACCAGCCAGCACTTATTAAAAGAATTTCTTCCTGTTGCCACTGTTCAGCCCTGTTATCTATGCAAAATCACATATGCTTTTCATTAATATAAATAAATCCATTTTCAACCATTTGTGGATATGTATTGCAAGGAAGGCATTTCTCTTCACTGAGAATTCACTCACTTGCTATCAAGTTTTATGTTCTTAAACTCAATCTGGGTACCCACTATAAATCCATACAAATAATACAGTCCAAACATCTTGTGAAACTGGTCAACTGAAATTTAAATGACCTGAAGGCTTCGGTAGTCACATGTAAAGGACTTGGGGCTTTAAGACTGACAACTACTTCTGGTGGTATAAGATTGTTGAAAAGGATTATGTTTTATAATCAAAATATGAATTGATATATACTACAATATAAGCTTTATAGCCAGAAATTTTTATGTACTTTTGACATTTAGCATCAAAGTATTTTTATTTTATTTATTTTATTTTATAATTAATAGAACAATTTTTTACTCTCTGATCAAAATCTGGCTTCATGATCCAGCTTCTTCCATCTATAAATCAAAGAAAAAAAATTTAACTACATGAAAGAACTTAGAGGATGTGTTTGAAAGTTGATATTGTATAACATAATTGGCTAAACAATAAAATTCCATATTCACACCATAAATATGAAGAATCAAGCTAAGTTTGAAATAAAATGTATAACTGGAAGAGCAATGATGGAAAAGATATTATAAAAAAATTTCAATAACTGTGTTTTTTCTCCTGAAATTGGAATGGTTGATTAGGTAAATTTGCTTTCTGTAAAGTCACATGAATGAACAGTCCAGTTCACAAAAACTGTAGAAGTGGTTTCCTATAGAAATAGAATGTTAGACATATAACAAGAAGGAAATGCACTGTTTGTCTTATATCATACTATATTAGTATTAGTATAAGCAGTTATAATATCTCTTTTTAAAAGACACATTTCTGGGGTCAGAGCGATAGCACAGCTGTAGGGTGTTTGCCTTGCATGCAGTTGACCCGGATGGATCAGGGTTTGATTCCTGGCATCCCATATGGTCCCCAACTCTGCCAGGAGCGATTTCTCAATGTAGAGCCAGGAGTAACCCCTGAGCGCCATTGGGTTTGGCCCAAAAACCAAAAAAATATAAATAAATAAATAAATAAATAAATAAATAAATAAATAAATAAATAAAATAAAAACACATTTTTGTCCAAATCTATACCATTATATGCTCGTTCATTATTGCTTGTCCTATTAAAGGGTATACTTTTATTTCCCCGCCCCACACCAAGTGGTTGCTGTAGCAAGGAGATTAAGAGTTGAGAAAAAAAATGGCAGAAAAGAGTTGAAGGCATGATCTTTGAGTCCAATGATAAAGAGCATAAAGGGAACCAAGTTTTGGGGCCAAAGTTATAGCACAGTGGTAAGGCATTTGCCTTGCACACAGCTGACCCTGGACAGACCCAGGTTGGATCTCCGGTATCCCATATGCTTCCTGCTTGGAGCCAGAAGTAGCTCCTGAGTGCCACCGACGTGGCCCAAACAACAACAACAACAAAAGCAAACAAAAAAAGCAAACAAACCAAAGGAACCAAGTTTGGATGGTTTGGACTGTTGGAATCTGACCTGATCTCTATTGGGGGAAGTCCCACATATACTGGTATTTGAACAAAATTCACTTGAATGTTCTAATATTATTGATGTTAAGAGTAGTATATTATGTTTAAAAATAGGATTAAAGAAAAATGAAATGTATAGAGTTTAAACTGAAAGAATAGATAGTTATGGATTTTACATTTGCAACCTACCAAAGTATGATACTCTCATGCAAGAATACTGGAATATAAACTTCAAAGTAGAAGTCTACACCTTACTAATGTTATAGCAGTGATTGATAGTATTACACAAATAAAACATTTTGGTGTGAACATTTCTTTTAATGTTAGATCAGTGAGGCATAATAAACAACTGGTGTTAATTTAACCTTAGGTTACTAAACAATTAAGAGACTATCTTGTATTTCAGTATTTGGCAATTCAAATTTTTCTTTTATGATCATATTTTGTTACTTTAATCAGAGCTACAAATATCAACATATAAACTATATAATAAATCTCTAATTTATTCATATTTAACCAATATGTGTCTTCTATGTGTTCTGTACTAAGGTATGCCACAAACATTTATCACAGTAGAAATAGAAGCCAGAAGAAAAGTCTGGATAGATAATTAAGGGATTGCTAGTCATAATGCAAATAAATTTTCCAGAAATAGATTCAATTTAGGAATTGAAATGCTGTCATTAGTAAGAAATATTTAAGAACTGGGCTGGAAATGTGGCTTAGTATTTCCCTTGGATGCATAAAATTTGGGTTCATTCCCAGAACCATCAACTTGCATCACACACACACACACACACACACACACACACACACACACACACACACACACACACAAAACCTTGGGATTTCCAAGTGTCGAGAGGGTTAAAGGTGTTAATTGTGAAGTAATTTTAGAAGCACTTAAGAAATACCAGTGGAACCAATGATCTAACTTTTAGAATTAGAACACCCAGTCCTCATCCTCAAATCCTGCAGGGAAGAGGGAAGTTCTGGAGAGTGACATCAATGGTTAATAAGTCATCAAACATTTCTTGCAATTAAACATACAAAAATACTCAAAAAGATGGTCTTCAGAAAGCTTCCAGGTTGTTGAGCATTGGAAATTTAGCAAAAATCATGTATATGGAATGGCACATAAATTCTTTTTTTTGGGGGGGGGGTTGGGTCACACCTAATGATGCTCAGAGGTTACTCCTGGCTATGTGCTCAGAAATTGCTCCTGGCTTGGGGGACCATCTGGGATGACGGGGATCTAACTAAGATCTGTATTGGATCAGCCACATGAAAGGCAAACACCCTACTGCTGCACTATGGCTCTGGTCCCTGGCACATAAATTCTATGTTATAACCCCAGTTCTAGTTCTAGTCATATCTTCCATCTGGCAGTTCCTGAGTCATGCTCCCACGCATTACCATGTATAGCCCTAAGAAACCAAATAATTAATATTTAAGGAATATGAGAATTGTCATGAAGTAGAAAAGATGAGATAGATGTTCAGCAGTTTTGGCTATAAACCAAAGTGAAAACAAACCAATGAGAAAAATTGAAAAATACTGAAATAAGCAAGTCACTACATTTTGTTAGTACAAGATTATATTTTAAGATCTTATCCTTTTCCTTTTTTTATATTAAAGTTACTTTTAGTATGCATCATTGAAATCTAAAAGCAACAATGGAGCAAAAACAGAGATTTCTACATATATTTGACCTATTAACCCCTTTTTATAAAAATTAATTACAGACTCCTCTTCTGGAAATTTACCATTTTTAAATGAACAGATAGTGTTCCCCACTCTCTCCCCCCTTCATTACAGTAGTCCTAGATCTTTCCAGCACATCCCCAGGGGCAATACCATCCACTTGGAAAGCACTAATTAAACCAGGATCATTGATGAGCTTCCTGAAAAGTAAATAAGAATTTCTCAAATATGGTTGATTAAACTTTCTTTATAAACTCTAAAAATAGTGAGATTATAATTATTTTTAAATAAACCATATATGAGGCTCCAAAACCTATTTGTCATTTCTACTGAGCTATGCTCCTGGAACAGGGAAAGATGCTATGACACCTCCCACATTTATCTATTATTTATTTATTATATTTACAGCCTTCAGGGCTTACTCCTCACTTTGCTGAGGGATCACTGGAAGTGCTCAGGAAATAGTAAATAATGCTTGAGATCCAACCAGGGTTGGTCGCATGCAAAGAAAATACCTTAGTCCCTGTCAGCCTTCCACCCTTTTCTCATAGCATGGAGGTAAGGTGCTTTGGTTTACTCTTTATTTATTTTTTTAAATGTTTTGTACTTTTTTTTTGTTACCCCCTTATTGGTTTTTTGTTTCATTTTGATTTGTTTTTGCCTTGTCTCCTTTTATTTTTTGTTACTTTTTTTCTTCTTTTCCCTTTTTTCTTCCAAAGGAATACTTATAGCACCTAGACAGATTCTTCCCATATTCCTTCTTATATCTCCAATAGAGCCACATTACTGGAATCACCTTGATCACCATCATATTTGGAGGGAGAGAAAACAGATGGCACTAAGACCAAGTTGTATGTCCATTTGGTTGAAATAAAAAATGATCAGACTTGAACACAAAATCCAAAGTCAATGACAACAGAAATGATACCCAATCTACATCATGCTGTACATGAGGGACAGCTGCACTAGCATTACGAGGGGTAATTGAGGGAGGAGAGGGATGCATGCTCTGAACAGGAGTGGAGGAAGGATAACACTGGTGGTGGGAATGCCCCTCATTCATTACTACTATGTGCCTTAAATATTACTGTGAACGATTTGTAATTCACTTTGCCCACAATAAAAAAAGGAGAATATAATTGGAATAACTGCTTGTTAAAAAAAAAAAAAAAAGGTCTTGAGCTTCAGTAAGGTAGAAGAGATGGATCTCATGAAAAACCTGGTGCCTTAAGAACTTCCAGACAATGAGATTGGAAAAGCTTCATCTTCTGGTGTGGGGGAAGGATAGGGAAGTTTGTTTTCTGTCTGAGCCTTTAGAAAGAAAAAGAAAACAAAAAACACCCAAGAGAAATCAAAACACCAGGCCTGTGCGATGGTTGTAAATTTACAATAGCTGCATAATTCAGGGACCACAAACAGAGTAATAATCATTCACAAATGCTCTAGGATCTTTAAGAGCCAAAGAACCCTGGCAGAAGCAAATACATAACTGCTCTGAAGGGACTCTTTCACAATTCAGGGCATAAGAGACTCCTATAAACAAAACAACCTATCCCAGAACAGCTCAGTAGGAAATAAATCTCTGTGAGCAAATGCTATAAAGAGTAGTAAAGAACTCACAAGCTGGAAATTATAGAAGTACCTGATAGAGAAGATAGCAACATTTAACTTTATTAAAGAGGCAAAGTAATAAACAGAAATTGTAATGAAAGAATAGGCAGATTTCATAAAGAACCAAATGAAATATGGAATATTGAAAACAATATTGTCATTGAAATAAAAATGAGTGAGTCTAGGAATATTGAAAACAATATTGTCATTGAAATAAAAATGAGTGAGTCTAGGAGCCTAGAATATAATTCAAAGAAGTAGAGCATATGCCTAGCATGATAAAGTCCCAAGTTCTATCCCTGGCACTGCATGCAACCCCTTTGAGACTCCTGCTACTCTCCAGTACTTGTAGGTATGACTCAGTGCCCTCAGACATCATAACACTATATCAGACACTGAACAGTCAGGTTCACTGCTGAATGGAAGATCACAGGGAATGTCTGCCCTTTTTAAAGAAAAACAAAAGTGAACACATTTAATCAAACCTCACAAGTTAATAAATATGGTCACCGCTTCACTATTGTTTATTCTTTTATGATATATACAAATGTATTATATGAACATATAAAATACGTTAGGGATAATTCAAGGATTTCTATATAGGAAACATACACTCAGTAGAGCTGTATTCCTACCATGTCTCATTTTAAATTATGTTCAGCAGCATTTCTTTTAAATTTATTGGTCAGTTTCTGCTTGGTATATTCCAAGTGTGCTGTTATATTGTAGTTTGACAATAAAGCTTTTTGTCATTATCAATTCAACCCTTGAACCTAAAAATAATCTCTCAAAAAATGAATGCTTATTTCTAGAGTGAAGTGAAAGTTATTTTTTTCTAATTCTAAATTCAAGTGAGAGAGGATTTTCCTAGACCTTGTGCAACTAAGATTAGAAAAGTACCACCAGGATGAGTGGTGGTACCCCTAATCTTCTGGAAGAGAAGATAGCATATTTTTTCTGTGTACTTTATGGCTTTATCAATATTTGTTTTCCATATAAACACTAACTAGGACCAAAACTAGGACCAAGACCCACCAATACTGAAGCTCTCATAAACTTTGATCCACAGTGATGAAAAAAAATAAGAGTAGCTTATACCTTCATTTCTTAAAGTGTGGAGTGGGTAACTAAAAAAAAAAGTTTCAAATTTTCTCTCAATTTATTTCTATAAATGTATTACAATGTATTACTATAAAGCCAATCAAACTGGCACCTCTAATCAACAAGGGTTGGACAGAGTTTGAGACAAATACAAATACACAAGGAGACAAACAAATACACATGAGCTGTCCAACCTCTTTAAGGTCTCCTAGGCAGCTCTAAAGTGAGTACACAGGTTGGCCATTTACTCAGAATCAATTTTACTACCTCACTCTTATTCTCAGCAGGTGAGTTATTGTTTAAGTTGATTAAAAAAAAAACCTTTAAGACAGTTTAAAAGTAGATCAAAAATTCAGTGGATACATTAAGAGCAGACAGCAGGGGGCCGGAGCTATAGCATGCAGATAAGGCGTTTGCCTTGCATGCAGAAGGACGGTGGTTCTAATTCCGGCATCCCATAGGGACCCCGGAGCCTGCCAGGAACGATTTCTGAGTGTAGAGCCAAGAGTAACCCTTGAACGCTGCCGGGTATGACCCAAAAACCAAAAGAAAAAAAAAAGAGCAGACAGCAGGATATTTCACACAGCTAATCAGCAGACACCGTTGAAGCATAAAGTCATGAAAATTTCAATTCTATTTTGCCTATCTTGCCCTTGACATCTAGACCAGTCTGTTTTATTCTATGCTGGAGTTAACCCAAGGTGAATAGGCTCTGAATGGACCTGAAGCACAGCATGGGCATTGCGAGGATTAAGGAAACAAGACAAACATACTAGAGAAAAATATGGTTAGGGTGCTCCTAGCTTTGTGTATTTTCCTGGACTAAGATATTTATTGTTTAGTTGTCAATGAACAGGGAGGAAGGGTAGATGTTGTTACAGACAAAAGTACTTAGTCAAGTCAGTGGAGATAAGGTGAGGGACAGAAACTGAGGAGGGGGACCTATCTAATGTTAACCAAGCCTGGGAGGGTCTTTACATCTCAAAAGGGGCTTGTGAAAGGAAGAGGAAGCTAGGACAAAGTCTCTGTGGATAGTCTTCCTCGGGAAGAGAAGGCAGACAGAAGAGTAAATACAGGAGCTTCATCAGTAAAAAATTATTTGCTGATGCCTGTGTTCAGGTAACTCAATTTAAGAGTCCTTAAATCATCTTTCCACCACTCTTGTTGGACTACCAGCACTCTAGCTAAACTTATTTCTTGGATGTCTTCATATGCAACAATTCTATCCTTTGTTGCATTTCTCTGCTCATGTATAGTCTAAGATCCATGTTGCTTTGTCCAGGACACTATCCCAAACTTGGGATTAGGTTTTTGTTGTTGTTGTTGTTGTTGTTGTTGTTGTTGTTTGGCCACACCCGGTGATGCTCAGGAGTTACTCCTGGCTATGCGCTCAGAAATCACTACTGGTTTGGGGGACCATATGGGACACCAGGGAATTGAACCTAGGTTCATCCTAGGTTAGTACCTGCAAGGCAAATGGCCTACTTCTTGTGCCACTGCTCTGGCCCGGGGTTAGATTTTTGTTCTCTCACATTAATGTTTATTATATGCTCAAGTCATGTAACAAATTTTCAAGCAAAAAGGAGTAACAAGGCGGGGTGCGCTGGTCCGGCTCGGAGGGCGCGCGGCTGAGGCGCCGGCGGCGGGGTGGCGCCGCTTCTCTCTCCGGCGTCGCCGGCTCGTTTGTGTCGCGGCCGGCTCGGCGACGGCAGGCGCGCCCGCCCGCTCTGGGCCCCGAGCGGCCTGCCCGACTGACCCCGCGCCCGCCCTTCTCCGTCCCCGACCGGCCCGACGCCGACCGCGACGCTGAGCCGACCGCCGGAGCGCCGGGCAATGGCGGCCTCGACGGCCTCGCACCGGCCCATCAAGGGGATCCTGAAAAACAAGAGCTCGGCGGCCAGCTCGGTGGCCAGCGCGGCCGAGCAGCCCGGCCGCAGCGTGGACGAAGAGCTCAGTAAAAAATCCCAGAAATGGGATGAAATGAACATTCTGGCAACATATCACCCAGCAGACAAAGACTATGGTTTAATGAAGATAGATGAACCTAGCACACCTTATCATAGTATGGTAGGTGATGATGATGATGTATTGAGTGATTCAGAAGCCAGTGAAACCATAACCCCAGCTCTCTTAGCTAAAAAAAAAGAAGCGACAGTTTGAAATGAAAAGGAAGCTTCACTACAATGAAGGACTGAATATTAAATTAGCTAGACAGTTAATTTCGAAAGATCTAAATGAGGAGGAAGAGGAAGATGAAGAAATGCCAGAGGAAGTTACATCTGGAGGAACTGTGAACATGGAAGAATCAAGTCAAGGTTGATATTTCAGAAATATGACTGAGACTCTTATATTTCTTTGTGCCTAAATGAAAACCTTATTTTGTTTTGATTTTTTTTTCCATTTGTATGTGTATTGGGAATTGAACCCCAGAGCACCTTGGTTTTTGTATGCCTTTTACTATTATTTTGTTGTTTGGGGTTGGTGGGTGGGTGTGGGTTTTTGGTTTTTGAAGGATAGTTTTGGTTTGGATTTTGGTGCAGGGGGTTTTGTTTCTTATTGTTTGCAGGGTGGGAAGCCCATCTGTTGGTCCTGGAGGGCTACTCCCAGTGGTGCCTAGGAGTGAATCTGAGGCTTCTGCATATGAAATATACTCTTATCCTCTGAACTATTTCCCTGTAATGTCATGGATTGAACCCAGACCCTCACAAAGCAAAGCAAATGTCCTACTAATGAGCCCCTTGATGATTTATTTTGATATATTCACTATGTATTGGCCATAACATTTCATTTGACTCTCTTTCAGTGTCGGTTGTGAACCACTAGAGATTTCTCTCATTTCTTACTGGAAATTTGTACTAGTTGTTTCATTTGCAAAAAATAAAGACATTTCAAGGGGCTGGGGGCCTCCCAACCAGTGTTTAGGGGTCTCGGGGCCACTTCCAGAGATACTAGGTTAACTAGATGGGTTGTATAGTGCTTGAATGACAGTATGGTGTGCTTCTTGGGCCCTACAGTGTCAGGCAAAGTACCAGACCACCTGGGAAGTATTCAAGCTTCAGAGTCACACCTGGAAGTACTTGGTGGTACATCCAGCCATTCTTGGAAGGCTCCCTGAACCATTGAGAGTTTTTGTTGTTTTTGTTTTAAGTTTTTGGGCCACACCCAGTGGCCCGCTGGGCTCAGAAATTTCTCCTGGGGGACTATATGATGTGCCTGGGATTGAACCCGGATTGGCCACATGCCAGGCAAATGCCCTTCCTGCTGTACTATCACTCTAGCCCCGAGATTTTGTTTTAAGCCATAACTTGAAAACGACAAGGGAGATAGCTCAGTTGGCTACGTGTATACTTTGCATGCATAAAGCCTGGATTCAGTCTCTCACACTGCAGAGTCACCCAAACAATTTAAGTGTGACAAAAAAGAAAGAAAAGAAAATTGGTCTTTTATCTGTATCTGCTTTAAATATTAGATTTTACATATTTAGAGCATAAATTTATCTTTTTATTTATAGTAGATTGTTTTATTTATATATGAAGTACTCTTTACGTAGGGAGTGTTTTCTTGTAAGTTAAGTTTCTTGTTTTCTCTCTTACCTGCTTTTCATTCTTTAAACATTTTAGCAGTTTGACAAGGGCATCAGTAGAGGTTCTTGACACTTTGGTTGTGGTAAGGTGAGGTGACTATTATAAATTTATAACCTAAACCATAGTAATTAAAAAATTTTAAGTACTAATGGAGTGGTGTGAACTTTTTAATGGAGAATGCAATAACTTTGTACATCAGGATAAAAATAGTTAATACTGTTACAACCATGTAACTAATAAAAACATTTTACCAGCTTAAGACTGAAGGAGGGAATCAAGGATTAGTCCATGCTTTGCATTCAGGAGGCCAAGGTCTTATCCTTGGTACCATATGGTCCCTCAATACTACATGGAAATTTTTGTGGGTTTTTGTTTTGTTTTGTTTTGTCTTGTTTTGTTTTGTTT
This sequence comes from Suncus etruscus, assembly GCF_024139225.1. Taxonomy (NCBI): domain Eukaryota; kingdom Metazoa; phylum Chordata; class Mammalia; order Eulipotyphla; family Soricidae; genus Suncus; species Suncus etruscus. The sequence continues at coordinate 76,128,698 of NC_064848.1, forward strand.
TTTGAGCCACACCCAGCAGCACTCAAGTTAATTTCTCTCTGCACTCAGAAATAACTCCTGGCAGGCTCAGAGGACCATATGGGATGCCAGGGATCGAATCTGGTCAGCGATGTACAAGGCAAATGCTTATCACTCTAACCCAGGGGTCTCAAACTCAATTTACCTGGGGCCGCAGGAGGCAAAGTCAGGGTGATCCTTGAGTGCAAAGTCAGTGGTAAGCCTTGAACATTGGGGGGTGTGACCCAAACAACTAAAACAAACAAAACAAAAAAAGATTCCTCTAGGGCACGGCCACAAAATGTTGTATGGAGGGCTGCAAACAGCGGGCCGTGAGTTTGAGACCCCTGCCTAACCCCAGGTGGAATTTTATTATTGTTCTCTATCTTAATTTTTGCCTTTTCTATCTGCTTTATTATTTTTATTAAAAAAAATGGCATGTGGGGCCGGCGAGGTGGCGTTAGAGGTAAGGTGTCTGCCTTGCAAGCGCTAGCCAAGGAAGAACCACAGTTCGATCCCCCGGCATCCCATATGGTCCCTCCAAGCCAGGGGCAATTTCTGAGCGCTTAGCCAGGAGTAACCCCTGAGCATCAAATGGGTGTGGCCCGAAAAAACAAAAATTAAATACTTAAAAAAAAATGGGGCTGGAGAGATAGCATGGAGGTAAGGTGTTTGCCTTTCATGCAGAAGGTCATCAGTTCGAATCCCGGCATCCCATATGGTCCCCCGTGCCTGCCAGGAGCAATATCTGAGCATGGAGCCAGGAGTAACCCCTGAGCACTGCCGGGTGTGACCCAAAAACCAAAAAAATGACATGTGTATACTCTAAGGAAAACTTTTTTTTTTGAGATTACAAATGTAAATATTGATTATAATTTTGGATTTTTAAATTGTAATAAAATGCTTATATGATTTAGTAAAAAAAAAAAAAAAAAAAAAGGAGTAACAAAAGGAAATGGAAAAATTGATGGTTTGGGATGAGAGGTTAAGTATAGGGGTTAGCGGTTTGCCTCATACATGGTAGATTTTTGTTTAAATCTCAGTGCCACGTATGGCCCAACCCCTGCATTGCCAGGTGTGATCCAGGAATACAGAGGCAGGAAAGAAACGGAGCAGGTGTTGTCCTAGCTCCTGGGCCCCCATCATATGCACTGTTTTATAGATCTACGTTAGTCTTTGTTTCTAGCCATAAACTCAGCAGACTAGGAATGTTTTCTGGTTTTGTGGCTTTATTTCTTCACTTTTCTGTGACTTCAGGGAGTATTTCATAAACTGGTCATTAGGTAATTAGTGATTTCTTCAAATTCCTATGTACTGATAGAAATTAGACTTTCTGGCATGCACTAGATTAAATTCATTATCGAAGTCTTCTTAATAGCAATTCCATTTTAGTAAGCACTTTTGGTGGGAATAAGTAAATTTGTGTATACTCAAAACTACGCAGATACTCATACACACCCGAAGTATATCTGCATATTTTCCTCCATATGACTTAAATGGACCATCCAGTCACTAATCTAACAAAACCGGCAGAAAGCTAATCGAATTGGTCTTAGCACACCTCTTCACCCCCAAACTCATTTCACAACATAGATCCACATTTGCATGTCTTTGCCAATAAATTCTTTACCTACAAAACAATAAAAGAGACCCAGCTAACACACACACACACACACACACACACACACACACACACACACACACACACACACACACACACACATATATATATATATATATACCGAGATTAAATAGAAATCAATAAAAGGAGCAGCTGTGAATTATTACTAGGATGCAGGCAGGCATCAAGAAAAAGATAGCTGGGGGGGGGAGAGGAAGAGTAGAGCTGGCTATGCTGGCTCTACTGAGTCTTAATATTTTCATCAGGCAGCTTTCAGTAAGGCCTCTTTTCTTTGCACAGCTCCAATACTGGGAGAGCCTAGGACGTCCAGAGAGGAACTAGGTCACCAACAATTCAGCCAGTCGGCTTCCAGGGCCTTATCAGATAGAGACCACAGGGACTGGCGCCCGCCCGCCTATCACCCCACCCAGGTCCCGGAGTCTCCGCCCACGGGGTGGAGTCGGACTCGAGAACGCGCGAAGCCCTGCCAAGGCGACATTAGGCTGTCCAAAATATGCCTGAAGTTTATCTCAATTTTTACCACATATTACTTGACTCATTCTGGTCATACCTTTATATTTCCACATCTAGTTTAGTCTAAAACTTTTTATTTCTTCATGTCACTTTAATTACTCGACAAGAAAGGAAAGAAATGGAATCTTTTATACAGGCATATCTTAAGAAGCCTCTCATGAGCTAAGCCAGGAACGCGGGGTCCTCGACTCGCGCCGAAATTCAAAGGAATAAATATTTCCGGCGCCGACTTTCGGCGCTGGGCAAGAGCGATCGCTACTATGCAGAGTTAAGACTTCTTTAGCGCCCGAAGCTGGGCAGGGTTGCGGACTGGACGCCCGCGAGTCTGGGAAGAGCTTTAGGAGCGCCTCCATTCCAGGCGGCCTGTGCTGCAGGGACCCGGGTGCGTGCGCAAGGCCGTTTGGGCCTAGCTTGGCAGGTTGGGCGGGAGATGGGTCCGGGGATCTGGGAAAAGGGTGCAAGGACTGCAGTATCCTGGAGAGGCTTTAGGGTAGTTAGTATTCATCGTTTAGGGTTCCTAGCAGAGTGGTCATTTTCTGTCCAGCCTTGCAGTTAGATTGAGGACGTGTTAGACCCCCCCTCCACCCCCAAAAAGCATGGTGAGGTGACAGGAATGGGCTGAATTAAAGAGGTAGGAAAAATCCAAAATTCACATATTTCATAAATATCTTTTTCCTCTTCCCTCTCCTCAAAGCGGGCACTTTCAGACATGCAGATGTGAATGTGGCTGCAGATGCTGTTGGAACAGCTTTTTACTGAGCTTGTTGTTTAAATGCAATGATTTAGAACAAGTGAGGGGAGATGTAGAGACTCCCCCCCCCCCCCTTTCCCGGGTTCTGAGCTCACCATGGATCCTAGTGCCCCTGACGTTTGAACAGGCACTGGTATACCCGTAAATGAGAGTAAGCCTGCAAGAGTTTGGGTGCAAAATAATATGGGCATAATCACCTCCTTTAGATAGCTCATGAGAACGTAGAAGTGTAGCACCTAGGAAAAAAGTGCAGATTTCCAGGTCAAAGCAATGTTTTGACTCATTTCCATGTGGTATGTATATTTCGAAGTTGGAAACAGATTATCTTGCTCCCCAAAACGTCACTCGATAAGTCATTCATTCATTCTTGGGTTTTATTTTTTTGCATTTACTGTGATTCCAGTTTGACTTGCCTCTTCAAAGTGATGCCTCTCTTTTATACAGATCTGCTTTGTGGCCCCTTTGATTCTCAGTAGAGGCTTAACTATCCAAGTCAGTAGTGAAAATGCATATTAAATCAGTTGTTTTGGAGGGATTTAAGTCCTATGCTCAGAGGACAGAAGTCAATGATTTTGACCCACTCTTCAATGCCATCACGGGTTTAAATGGTAGTGGAAAATCCAATATACTGGACTCCATATGTTTCTTGCTGGGCATCTCCAACCTGTCTCAGGTAAGTTGCAAGGTTTTATGATTTAAGTAAATTTAGGTTTAATGGGGAAATCCTTTGGATTTGGAGATTGTCATTAGTATTCTGTTGACTTTTTTATTTTCCACCTTGCTTGATATTTTATATCTCCCCTAAAAACTAAACTTTATCTCTTAAGTGGAAAATAGAACCTCAAGAAAGTTGTGTTAGATTCATTTTCATGACACTCAGACTTTGGCTTTAAGAAAGTCTCTCACCAGAGTATTATTTTCCAAATACTGTCCTCACCCACTCCTGCACTGCTTCTCAGCATTCTGATAATCTTTTTAGAAGCTACTAATGAGTCTTGATGAGCAGTAAAATTTGTACATATTCTTTTACCCAGAATCTTTCAAATGAACTTGCTTTAGGAGTTAAGTAAGAAAGCAATTTAAGTCAGAGTTGAATAAAACATTGGAGAAACAATCATAGATTGTTATCCTTGTTTCTGAATGTGACATTTTATTGAATGTGACTCCTTATTTTATTTATTTTTAAGATTTTTTTTGTTTTTGTTTTGGGGACACATCCTGCAGTACTCAGGGGTTGCTCCTGGCTCTGCACACAGAAGTCGCTCCTGGCAGACTCGGGGACCAAATGGGATGCCAGAGATCAAACCCTGATCCATCCTGGGTTGACCGTATGCAAGGCAAATAAATGCCTTGCCATTGTGCTATCCCTCCAGCCCTACCTTATTCTTGGCTACTTAATGAATGCCTCATAGGTGATTTTCCAACAGCAAGAAATTCATTTTTAAAGTTCTTGTGTGATAAAGGGTTTTATAATTAATGAACTTTTCTTTCATTTTAGGTTCGGGCTTCAAATTTACAGGATTTAGTTTACAAAAATGGGCAAGCGGGCATTACCAAAGCCTCAGTGTCAATCACCTTTGATAATTCTGACAAAAAGCAAAGTCCTTTAGGATTTGAAGTACTTGATGAAATTGTAGTAACAAGGCAGGTGAGTGCCTACTAAATCTTATTTGAATTTCTGAAAATTTATGATGTGTTTTTAGTAATTAAAACACAAGGCAGAGTTCAACAACAATTGATATATCACAACTTTACTTTTTAGTATGTGATTGTTTTGGAAATTAGGAGGTGAGGAGAGGAAGGGTTAGCTTCTGACTGGAAATATAGTCTAAAAATTGGAGCCTGAGAGATGGTTCAGTGGAAGGAGTTTGCCTTGCATGCGGCTGACCCAGCACCGGCTGCAATTCCATCCCTTATGGTCCCATACGGTCCCTCTAACCAGGAGTAATTTCTGAATGCATAGCCAGGAGTAACCCCTGAATGTCACCAGATGTTGCCCAAAAATAAAAAAAAATAATTAGGGCAGGAATGGATAAATATGTTGTATGCACTGTGAAAATATAAAGCTAAATAGGACTTATAGGGAACTAATACATGAAAATATCTAATACGAATTTGGGGGGATAACAGGTGGGAGGTGATGGAGCCATACCAAGCAGGGCTTGGGCTAATTTTAGTTCTGTCTTAGAGATCACTCTTGGGCAGGCTCTAGGGACCTTACAAGGTCCCTGGGAGGGTTCTAAGGATTGAACCCAGGCCAGTGCATAGAAGACAAACACCTTACCCATTGTGCTATTGAATTCTGGCTCAAGAAAAATTATCCAGTGCAGAGGAAGTTGAAATAGAGGGAAGTGGATGATCCTGTACCTTAAGTCCCTGGATTAGAACCCACATATCCTTAGGTTATGCATTCATTCTGAATATGATGCTCATTCTCCACCATTTATCTCCAAATAGCTTTGGTTTACCATTATGTAGAAGAAAAAAATGAAAAATAATTTTGAGTGAGAATTGATGATCTTAGCTTAAGATTTCATTTATTTATTACAATATTTTTCTTTTAGGTGGTTATTGGTGGCAGAAATAAATACTTAATCAATGGAGTAAATGCAAATAATACCAGAGTACAGGATCTCTTTTGTTCTGTTGGTCTTAATGTTAACAACCCTCACTTTCTCATCATGCAGGTATTTTGTTTGTGTTGTTTTTTAAATCTCTCAATGGTTTTAATATCTCTTACTTTTGAGTAACTGAAATAGGTATTTATTTTGATACCCTGGTTTTGTGTGTGTGTGTGTTTACTCTTTGTGTATGTTTTTAGGTACCTGTTATGAAAAGTGAATTAGTTATTTGTACTCATGTATTCTAATATTTGTACACTTAAATTTATTTTTATTTTTTGTTTTTGGGGCCTATGCCCAGTTGTACACAGGGCTTACTCATGGCCCTGCTCTCAAGGATCATTCTTTTCTGGCTTGAGGAACTTGTGCTGGGGTACAGCCTTATATACTTTTAATTTTGAAGAATGTTTAAAATTAATCTTTGAATTAATTTTTTATTCTAAGAACCATTCGTGCAAACTATTACGAATTGTTTTAAAACAGTATATGAGATATTAGATTAAAGCATTTTATTTCAAGTATTTGGTAAATTTTAGATAATTTTTTGAGTAACTTAGATGAAAAAATAAGGACTGACATTATCTTCCATGTACATTTCAGTTGACAAATTCCTGGCAAGTCAAAATTATAATAAAACTAAAACAAGTGCTTTGGAGTGTTGTTTCTGGTTTGGGGGCCATACATGTTGATGCTCAGGGGTTACTCCTGGCTGTGTACTCATATTAATCCTGGCATGCTCAAGGGACCAGATGGGATGCCATGATTGAACCTGGGTCAACCATGTGCAAAGCAAACACTCTCTCCTGTGCTATCTCTCCAGCCCCAAATAAATATATTTTCATTATATCACAGCTTGAAATCTGAAAGTTAACTCACAAATCTAATGCCTAAGCAAAGTGATTCTTTGGAGATGGTTTTTGTTTATAATTTTGTTTGTTTTTTGTACTATTGAGTAAATTCAGTGATTTTTTTTGAGACTTGGGAGTATATGATTTATTTCTTGGGGATACATGGGTGGGACATGACTATAACCATTAAAGTCTAGAAATCTCAAATAATCATAAATTTTGTTTATGTGCCTGCTTAGAATAAAATACTTCTATATCATTACTTTGTATTACTAATGTGTGTGACTTAGCAATAGAGTAAAAGTGTATAGTAACATTGCAAATTTCTAATTACTTGTTCTTGGGTCTAAGCAAAGAAACTTAACCAAAATATCATTTTAGGATATAATAGCTTCAGTGCAGATAAGCAAATACTGAGATAATAAAATAAGCCTTTTGATTAGACTATTTGTAATTTTTTTAGCATTATTAAAGTTTGCCATTTTATTTTCAGGGTCGAATTACAAAAGTATTGAATATGAAACCTCCTGAGGTAAGACTACTATGGTTATTATATATATTGTTTTAATCTAATCTTTTTTTACCTATGTCATTGATTATTTCTTGGAAACTGTAAAGGTCCTTTGATTTTGTTGTTGGTTGTTATCAATTTTACACTGAATCTTTTAGTTTATTTTGTATTTTTTGTGACATTACTGAGCCTCAGTTTTCTTCACTTATAAATTGGAGTCAATAAATCTTATCCTGGATTGGAGTCAATAGATCCTATTCTGCATCTGTTCTGAGACTATAATAAAAGACATTACCTTTGAGCAGATTTTTTTTAATTGAACTATCATTCACATAAAACATGTGAGTTTTAGGTTATATTCTTTTTCTTTTTAAACTTTTTGTTTTTAATTATGAGAACAAAGATGCAAAGAAAGAGGACAACGTAAAGTTACAGTGGAAGGACAATCACCCATAACATAATTCTCAGAAGAAGTCCCCTTGCTGATAGCTTAACTTTGAACTTTCAGCCAAAGAACATTAAGATAAACAAAACAGAATCCATAATAGTGTTTATTTAATTGGCATTTATTGCAAGTGATCTCCATGATACATTCAATCACCTTAGTGATTTTCTTGTGATAATACCTATCTTACTGATGCTCTGCTGTTTGGGTCTGTTGCTATGGTGATCCATACTTGGCCACACCTCTTTGTATTCAGGGTCCAATAGGGTATATATGTGGTATTGTGAGAGGGGACAGATGGTGCCAGGGAGTCGGTTTGGTCTCTTGCATGTCAATCCTGTGTTCTACCCCTCTAATTCTTCCTGCTCCTAAGAATGAATCTTCTATGATATCCCTTAACAATTTTCAAATACAAGGTATTATTAATATTAATCATGATTGCTCTATATTATATTCCTAGAACTTTTTATTTCAAATCAGGCAACTTGTTTGTTCCTTTTGACCTTTGCAACCATTTTTTTCCCATCCCTCTGGTAGCTACCGATCTATTCTCACTTTTTTGTGATTTGTTTAGTTCCATTTTTAAGATTTCACATACAAGTAAGGTGGTAGGTTTTTTGTTTTCTCTGCCTGATTTATCTTTCAGAATGCTTTCAAGGTCCTTCCATACTACTGAAAATGTCAAGATTTCTTTTCTATTTATGACTAACATATATTCCAAAGTGTAAATATACCTTATTTACTTTTTACACTGATCTATACTTTAGATATAAATTGCTTTTGGAGGTCTTACCTTTTGGAGTTTCTATGATGTTTTCCTTAGCATAAGAGTTGCTGGGTCATATATTTTGTTCTTTGAGAAATTTCCATCCAGTTTTCCACAGTGGCTTCACTAGTTTATATTTCATCCAACATGACACAAGTGTTCCCCTACCTCCACTGTCTTAACAATGCTTCTATTTCTTGTTGTTGTTTTTTTTTTTATAATAACCATCCTAAGAGATGTGAGGTGATATTATTGTGGTTTTGATATGCCCCTAGAGATTAGACCTATTTCCCATTTGTAATTCTTGAATAGAAATGTTTTGTTTCCTCTACATTTTAAATTTGCATTTATCTCCCTGTTGAGTTGTATGAGTTTTGCAATACTTTATGATATTAACTGGTTATCATATAGTTATGATTTACAGATATTTCTCCCCATTCTCACATTTCTCCTATTCTCCAAATGAAAAAGACTACTGTTTCCATTTGTTCATGAGTTCCTTTGGCATTTAGTTGTTTTTATTTTCTTTTTTATTAATCTTAATCAATATTTTCAACATGTAAATATTTAAAGAATGAAGCTTTGATAGTAAACCAGAGATTCACACAGGCCATCAATGCCAGTTCCCTGCAGCGGCAATACCGCAATAACATGAATGAGTTAGGTATTTTCTGTCTTGAGCTTTTCTTGATTGAAAGCAAGGAAATCTGTTTGGAAGACTTCTCCATACCTCAGATCCATTTGTCACTATACTTGTGAAATTATTCATTTAATTTTGCATTTCTTATGTAGACTAAAAAAAATCAGTCTAGTTCTTTAATTAAAAGAGTTCAGTGCAAGTTTTTTAAGGTTACAGTAATGGCAGAATTGGTTCATGTTTTATCATAACACACCTCTTGTATTATTTTTTATTTGATGTATTCCTACATGTTTGGTTTTGGTGTCAGATCCAGAAACTCATCAACAAGGCTAATGGCAAGGATTTTATCATTTATGTTTTTTTCTAGGATTTTATGTATTCAGTACTTAAAAATATTTTTTATATAACAGTATTCTGTGGCAGAATTAAATATCATAGAAAAATAATTTGTGTAAAATTAATTCATAATACACAGTTTATTTAGGACATTAGTATTTTTTCTCTTGGCATCCTTTCAAGAATTGCTATAAAAGGGTAAATGTTATTGATAAATTCAATATATTATTTAATATTTATACATATTTAATATATTATTTAATGTTTTTAAGGAGCTTTAGGGCCACATTCGTTGGTACTTGGGGGCTCCTTCTTGCTCTGGTCAGTGTTTGCTCCCATAGTCCTCAGGAAACCATGTGGAACCAGGGCTTATACCTAGGCGTCCTGCATGTATATGTGCACAAACCTTCTGCCTGGCCCTGTGGTTATTTATTTTCATGTACATTGGGGGAGGATTGTGTTGAGGCCGCTCCAGTGGTGCTTAGGTCTTAGTCCTGGCTCTGTGCTAAGAGATCAGGGACCATGTGGAATGCTAGGTACTGAACCTGGATTTACTATGTGCAAAGCAAGCGGAGACATTTTTAAAGTAAAACTTCAAGTTTGGAATCTACTAAATAGAAATTAAAGTATCTGCTGGAGAAATAATCCTTGAGATAGTTCTGCAAGATTTATTTTCTTAACAAAGCTGTAGCTATTTCAGAGTACTTTTATACTTATTTTGGAAAATAAAAGTTCTGGGGGTTTTATTAATACTTTGAATGAAAATTACTGAGGTACCGAGAAATTAAGATATTTGTTGGACACTATTTTTCCCAGGTACTTGTGGTGGTTCCTACTCAAACTACAAGTTCACTGTATTGAACTGACTTGCCCCGTTTCCCCAGTTCCTCTTAGACCACTGAAATCTGCTTGGGAGTTCTTACAAACACCTTCCCTGTCCTTTCTTATTCTTACCCCAAAATTAAAAGTTACTAAAATCATTATCATATTTGTAATTTAATTTTTTTTCTTGAGTGTTTGGGAGAATGTTAGGTAGAAATGAAAATTTTTACTCACATTTCCTTGTAAAATGAAAGGGAAGTGGTATTAATCTTTTTATTATTCCTTTTAGACTTGGTTTTAAGAGAGGATACGGGAGTGGCCACACCCAGTGGTAGTTAGGTAGTGCTCCCACCTCTGTTCTTGAGGTACCAAGAGGAACAGGGGATCAAATGGGGATCAGCTGCAAACAAGACAGTCACCTTAACTTCTTTTATACTCTGTCCAGATCCTGAATTAATATCCATAAAGAGAAAACTCTGGGAACACAACATAAAGTAAATTAATTTAGCAATATAGTATTAGAAGGCAATCATATATTTATAATATATTTGTCTTTCTAGATTTTGTCTATGATAGAAGAAGCAGCTGGAACCAGGATGTATGAATACAAAAAAATTGCTGCTCAGAAAACTATAGAAAAAAAGGAGGCTAAACTTAAAGAAATTAAGACGGTAATGAAATTCATGTAAAAACTATTTAGACAAAATAGTAATTTTCTCTCTTTGCATGTCTTTGTTGTAAAGAGGGCAGTTTTCAACCCCAATTTAGGTTCCTTAGACTTGCATGCTGGTTTTCCCTTTTTTTTTTTTTTCTTTATTGGCCTACACCCAGATATGCTCAGGACTTAGTTCAGGCTTTATTTGATCTTTAAGGGACAATATATGGTACCAAGGGTCTAACTAGGAGTTACAACATGCAGGTCAAACACCTTAACTCTTGTAATATCTCTCTGATCATTTAATAGGACTTTATATACTGAAGAGGGTTTTTTCCTTTATTTTTTTAGATACTTGAAGAAGAGATTACTCCTACTATTCAAAAATTAAAAGAGGTATGTATCATATGTGAATACAGCCAGTCAGAATTTCACCTATTGGCTGCATAGCCAAGATCATTAACATTGGAATGAAATATGTATTATTTACAAGAAATTAGATGTGTCTTTTACTTACTGAGTCATAACGATTTTGAAAAATTGCTCTGCATAATTACAGAAAATGATATGCATATTGATTCTTTGTTTGCTTTGGAGCCATACCTACCAGGGCTCAGTGTTTTAACTCATAATTCTATGCTCATGAGTTACTCTTCACATGCTTGGGGGACCACATGGGACCCTGCAGTTCAAGCATGGGGTTGCTGTGTTGCAAAGTAAGTGCTTCCTGTCTGCTCTCTATCTCTTCCACCTTCATATTTTGATTCTTTGTTGAAGGAAAATGTCTAGATTTTCTTGGATTATTAGAATTGGTTGAAATAGTATTTCTTGATAAAAAAGGCATTTTAAAAATAATTTTTTAAATAATGTTTAAGATGTACATCATTAAAAATTAATACTTATATAACTCTAAATAATACTTGGTGGTAAATCTAGGATTGTAGGGACTGTCACTACAAATACTACCAAGACATTTGTAAGAGAAAAATAATGAAACTGATAACTAGTTTTTCACTTGTCTTTGGCGTTTCTAACATATTCCATATTTTAGTGAAAGTGCATTTATAACACTTTTTTGATTCTTGTTTATGTTTGGGGAAAACTGGTTGTGCTCAGAGCTTACTTCTGTGCTTAAGAAATCACTCCTGGCAATTCTCAAGGGACTATATATGGTGCCAGCGTAACTGGGGCCAGCCACATTGCAATGCAAGCTCCTTGTCCCTTTTAATATCCTTCTTAGCATATTATTTTTAAAGTTGTACATTTAGAAACTAATTTTTTTTTTTTTTTGGTTTTTTGGGCCACACCATTTGACGCTCAGGGGTTACTCCTGGCTAAATGCTCAGAAATTGCCCCTGGCTTGGGGGGACCATATGGGACGCCAGGGGATCGAACCCAGGTCCTTCCTTGGCTAGCGCTTGCAAGGCAGACACCTTACCTCTAGCGCCACCTCATCGGCCCCTAGAAACTAATTTGATGCTTTTGAAAATTCATCCTCCTAAAGCTACCTTCTGAATCTACATAATAATATGGATGTTACTATAAAACTTAAAGGATTTTAATCTTAGCATATTTTTTGTGTGCTTGATTACTAGAAAATACTAGATAACATTTAAATCTAGATATCTGTTGATAATGCAAATTCTTCTAATTGTGACAATATGGACAGGATATTTAACCAATCCGAATTTGTTTTTTTATCTAAAAATTAGAATTACTATGTACTACTTTATCTACCTGAGAGATAAATTTAGTAATGTGTAAAAGAGTAGTTTATGTATAAATATTTATGAGTGAATGTTAGGTGGGCATCTTGGTATTAGTACAATATAATTCATTTATTTCATAGTGTGTCACTGATGGGTGTATTAGTTGCTTTGGGGGCAGTGCTTCAGACTGTGCTGTGCTGAGGTCTTACTCCTGGCTTCACTTAGGGATCACGCTGGCAGAACACCTGGGACCATATGTGATGTTGTAGGTAGAACCTGGTTGGTTGCAGCAAGAAATTGTGTTCCTTGCTGAACAACTATTTCTCTAGCCCCTTGATTGTATATTTAAATTTGTTATCTATCTGCTAAATCTTTATTTTTTATTTTTTGTTGGTTTTTGGACCACACCCAGTGATGTTTAGGGGTTATTCCTGGTAATGTGCTCAGAACTCACTCCTGACTCAGGGGTCCATATGGGACGCCGGGGATTGAACCCAGGTCCATTCTGGGTCAGCCACGTGCAAGGCAAATTACCTACCGCTGTGGTATCACTCCGGCCTTCTTTTGTCCATCTTGGTTAATCTCAAAAGAAAAGGCCAATTAGGGTTCGCTGGAGATCTTTAATCTTGATAAAAAGCCAACATTCTATTGATAAAGTTTCCTAAAGTCTTTTGTCTTAATAATCCAAGAGAGTGTGCTTTAATAAGTTCAATAAGGTCTTGCAGTTTAGTGCTTCCCAGTTTTCTGTAGATTAAGTATTTCAAATTTGTTTAAAATATGAATTTGAGTTAAACACTTTATTGATGATTTCTTTCAGGAAAGATCATCTTACTTGGAATACCAAAAAGTAATGAGGGAGATAGAACATTTGAGTCGATTATATATTGCTTATCAGTTTTTGCTGGCTGAAGATACCAAAGACCGCTCAGCTGAGGACTTAAAAGAAATGCAAGATAAAGTTATAAAACTTCAAGAAGAGTTATCTGAGAATGATGAAAAAATAAAAGCACTTAGTCATGAAATAGAAGAATTGGAAAAACAGAAAGATAAGGTTAGTAATACCTAATGGTTCCTGTAATTCTGGACATTGTCTTTATATTAATGTATTAATCTTTTGATGTAAGAAAATAGCTTATAACAAAATATTTCAAGAGAATAAAATAATACAGACACAATTCAAGTAATTTGATTTAATGGGCATATTTGCTAATAGGAAGTTGGAGGTATACTTCGATCTTTAGAAGATGCTCTGACAGAAGCTCAGCGAGTTAATACTAAATCTCAAAGTGCCTTTGATCTAAAGAAAAAAAATCTCACCAGTGAAGAGAACAAACGTAAAGAACTGGAGAAAAATATAGTCGAGGTAAAAAAAACAAATTTTTTATAATTGGAGTATTATATATTTATCTGTTTATATGTACTGTAATAATGGACTTGTTTAGTTGTTTGAGCTTACAGTGCACAAACAATAAAATAACAAATATAGATAAAAACACCTTGTTGATTTTCAGTACACTGAGTGAAACAATTGTATGATAACTGAAATCAATAGCATGTTTTATAGTGATAACTAAGGGAGTAAAAACAAGCAGGGGGATGACTGGAAGTATAAGAAAGAGGAGTTTGGGAGTTTTACATTGTGTAACTATTGAACCTATATTTATAAAGATGATTTCATGTAAGACCCAAGGGAGATCGGATGCAGATGAATTGGGGAAGGAAGGGGAGTTTCTAGTCAAAAGTACAGCAGCTGTCTGCAGAAGAATTGGGGAAGCAAAAAGATGTAAATAGAGGGTCATTTTACAACAACATTTTGAGGAGTTTGAGTGATCTGTAAAATTACTGAAGATAGTTTAGTAGGACAGTGACATTTTTAATATTTAAATTGGGTGATTCTATCTGCTTTAAAGATACAGATAAAAAAGAAACAAAATCTAAGCAGTCTGAGATAGTTGTCTAGTGCTTGAATAAATAGAAAAGGGTGTATTAAGAGAAGTTATAAGATTTCTATGTATATCTAAAGGGTGATTCTAACAAAATAGAGTGATATAAATGTTTCATAAGAGTGGCAGAAACAAAAAAGAAACACTATTTTTAAATTTATACGTATCGTCATGCTCTCTTCAAATTACTATAAAAATTTGATGGCATAAAGGTACGTGTTTAAGAAAATTGATGTTCTCTAAAAATCTATTAAATTTGCAATTCGAAACTCTTCCTAAGGATTCTAAAACTTTAGCAGCAAAGGAAAAGGAAGTGAAAAAGATCTCAGATGGACTGAATGCCTTTCAAGAAGCCAGCAATAGAGATGCTGAAGCTTTGGCTGCCGCACAGCAGCGCTTCAATGCCGTTTCTGCTGGCCTTTCCAGTAATGAAGACGGAGCAGAAGCAACTCTTGCTGGCCAGATGATGACTTGTAAAAATGACATGAGTAAAGCTCAGACAGAAGCCAAACAGGTAAAAATTCAAGTTTATTTTAGCTACAACAGAAGTACTCGATAATATTCCTTTTTCCTATTTCTTATTTCTGAAACTTTTTGTTTTCCATGCGATTATCTTCTTTTTTTTTTTTTTTTTTTTTTTTTGGGCCACACCCGGTAATGCTCAGGGGCTACTCCTGGCTATGTGCTCAGAAGTTGCTCCTGGCTTGGGGGACCATATGGGACACCGGGGGATCGAACCGCGGTCCGTCCAAGGCTAGCGCAGGCAAGGCAGGCACCTTACCTTTAGCGCCACCGCCCGGCCCCATCCATGCGATTATCTTCTATTTGCTCCCACTTTTCTGCTCTAATTTCTTCATCTTCAAAGGTCATTAGTTTATTATAATGGTTTTCAAATTTGTTTACCTTCTTTCACAGTTTAAGGTTTTACAAACACAGACAGAAAAATACATATACATAAATCTTTTATTTTTAAAGAAAAATGACAAAATAAATTTGAATAATTAAATTCTTTAAAGGTAGATAGATTTGATTGTGATAATCCTATTTAACATATCCTATAATACACAGCTCTTTTCATTAAGAAATTTGATAGTCCATAAAAGTGTGTTTAATCAGTAATACAGTGTCCTGAGCAGTGGCGCAAGTGGTAAGGTGTCTGCTTTGTATGTTAACCTAGGACAGATTGCGGTTTGATTCCCATATGGTCCCTCAAGCCAGGAACAATTTCTGAGTGCATAGCCAGGAGTAACCCCTGAGCGTCACCGGGTGTGGCTGAAAAAAACAAAAAAAAAAGTTAGTAATAGAAAAGACGTTATATTCTCTTGGTTTTTCATATTGTGATTTTTCTAAGAAATTAGGGCAGGGGTAGCGAACAAGTTCGACACAAAGAGCCAAAATTTTAAACTGTGAGAGAGAGCCACACCACGCAGTGACCTGCCAAAACAGACAAACACTCACACAAAAGCATCGAATTTTAACAACAATATATGAAACACATATTGCATTTTGCCATTTTGAGTGAGGGTCAAAATTCTGCACAGATGGTGAGGGTGTGCTGCGTCCTCCACACTAAGAACTAACGGCAAGATGTGATCTAACATGTGACACACGGGTTGTTTCCCTCAGTTGTTTCCGAGGGATGGAAGACAGGGTGAAGCAATCTGGGGCGGGACTCCCGGCTCGGAGATCTCCCCTCAGAGATCCCTCCTCAGAAGCAGCAGAACAAAATCCAAACTTGGCAAAGAGCCACAAAATAATGTATACAAATTGTATACACAAATAAAGTATACAAAATAATGATTTTGGTCAGGAGCTGCATGCGGCTCAAGAACCGCTTGTTTGCCACCCCTGAACTAGGGTATACATCTATTCAATTTTAAAGGTGACATATCTTGTACATCTTAAAATCAGGAATATAAGAAATAAGACTCAGTTACTTTAATTTTAGACTTCTGAGATGTTTAATCTAGCATTGACATGTCAGTCAATTTACTTTCCTTTTTTATATAAACTTATATTAAATAGTTTTTCCACTGTCAAATGAATGCAGATACAAAGATACACAAATAGAAATATCTACATCTAAGGTAAATGATATAAAACTGATTTCTAATGTTTTTATATTTTAGTTTTTGTTAAAATCAGTTAAATCACAGGGTTTTTTTGAACTTTTAGTCTTTTACTTAATAAATATCAAGAAATTATAACCTTACAAATTGCAAAAAAATTTGAGCATTAGTTCATATTATGAGTTGTTTTTTTGGGGGAGGTGGGCTACTCAGGGATAGAACTCATGTGGTCCTTGTGCAAGGCCAATAAAATAATCCAGATGATCCAGCCACTAGAATATGTTTCTTTATTTAGTCAATCTAGGTCAATGGCCATCTAATCACTAGCACATATTTTATTTCACAAGACTACCTTACATAATCTGTTAAACTTTTTCTGTTATAGGCCCAGATGAAATTGAAACATGCCCAACAAGAATTAAAGACCAAACAAGCTGAAGTAAAGAAAATGGATAGTGGTTACAGAAAGGACCAAGATGCATTAGAGGTTGTGAAGAAACTTAAAGAAAAACTTGAAGTTGAAATGAAAAAACTAAATTATGAAGGTTAGACTTTAAATACAAAAGATTATAAATTATTATAACAAAATAATTACTAAAAGAAAATAACTTAGGACCGAGTGATAGCACAGCGGTAGGGTGTTTGCCTTGCATGTGGCTGACCCAGAATGCACCTGGGTTCTTTCCCTGGCATCCCATATGGTTGCCCAAGCCAGGAGTGCTTTCTGAGCGCCTAGCCAGGAGAAACCTGAGTGCCACTGGTGTGACCCAAAAAAACAAAAAAAGAAAAGGAAAATAACCAGAATATATTATTTACCCTCTGTTGGGTATTTCTAAATTTAATACCTGTAAATGTAGTTATGAAAATATGTAAGCATATTGATGCTTACATATTTATTGCTGAGCTATTCCTGTTTCAGAAGTGTCATGTGGAAATTCAAAACCTTTGTGAAGTCTGTTCTTAAGTTTTCAATTTGTTGTTTCTTAAGAATGATGACTACTGGAAGTAATGTTTACTTGTCAGATGATAGAAATCTGAATTTTAAACTAGCCTCTCATTATATAGTAGAATAGTAGTTATTTTGTATTTTGCTTCTAGAACTATTTTGAAAATAGAGGTTGCTAATATTTTTCTTAAACCAATAGAATAAGTTGTTAGACTTTTTTTTAATTTGCTTATGATTTGTTGTTTAGAAAATAAGGAGGAAATCCTTCTGGAAAAGCGCAGGCAGCTGTCTCGTGATATCAATAGATTGAAGGAAACATATGATTCTCTCTTGGCCAGATTTCCTAATCTTCGATTTACTTACAGGTAACAGATATGAACCATGAATTTTAGTCATTTTAATGTAGTAGTGTTCAAGAAACAATTTTTTGAAAGTATCTCTGGCATGAAGATTTGGGTGCAAAAATGTTTAAACAAAGTTTACCATGCTAAAACACCTACATTAATATTTTGTTATTTCTGTTTTCTATGCAGTATTTATAAAAAAATATGTAATAAAATTAGAATGATGAAATTATTCCTGTTACTTGAATGCATATATACAGAACGGTCTCTGATTAATTCAAATACTATACCTGACCTGTCATCTAGGGATTTTAAAATTTTTGTTTTTGTCAAAAATGAATTCATTTGCTTTTGCTTTGGATTTAATGTATTATCAGAAAGTGCATTTAACACATAATTTTTTTTTTACTTCTTTTATTTATGATTAATTTTTGCCAACTTTTCTGTTTTAGAGATCCAGAGAAGAACTGGAATAGAAATTGTGTGAAAGGACTTGTGGCTTCTCTGATTAGTGTGAAAGACACTTCAGCAACCACAGCTTTAGAACTGGTAGCTGGGGAACGACTCTACAATGTTGTAGTAGATACAGAGGTCAGTAGATTTTTAATTAAAGAAAATTTATGCCTGAAAGGTCGTGCACTACTAGAATAATTGGGTACTCTCTTGGCATTTTAAACTTCTTAAATTGCTCTTCATACATGGTAAAACTATTTAGTTAGTCACCTTTTGATTTCTTATTTTATTTTGATCAACTATTACAAAGAGGTATTTTGCTTAATCCTGCACTTAATGTTAATGCATACTATCGCTCTTAGATTTTCTTTTTTTATTGTTTGGGATGGAAGAGACTGCACAATTACTTGATAATGAGCTCCTAAGTTTTTGATGCTTTTCATTTGAATGTTCTCTGTCATCATTAATATATATGATTAATATTTAATGTGTTGTTAATAATTGATTAATATTTAATATACATTTAATTAATTTCAATGGAAAAATATTTTAGATTACTGGGAAAAAACTACTGGAGAAAGGGGAGCTGAAGCGTCGATATACAATAATTCCACTTAATAAAATTTCAGCTAGATCTATTGCTCCTGAAACTCTGAAGATTGCTCAAAATCTTGTAAGTTTTATGTTTTACCTGAATATTTTTTCTTTATTAAAAATGGTTTTAATTTAAAGAAAATGTATCATATAGTTGACAGAACTGATCATAATATGTTTGTTTCAATGTAAGGGAAAGCAAAGTGTCTTCCAGGATTTTGTCTTCCCTTCTTTTTTTTTTTTTTTTTTTTTCTGACTCCTTTATAACTGCCGGCTTGTAATTAGTCTTCAAGCTCCTCTATGCAATTCTCCACCTGTGTAATTCAACTATTATGGCTTGTTAGTATGCTTTTTAGTTCCTTCAGTTCCATTTAAATGGATTCTCTCATCTTCTGAAAGAGTTTTTCTTCAAGTTGGTTGAATTGTTCATCTATAGATTTCTTAATTTCACAGCTAGTGACTCCTTGATTTTCATTGCTAAACCAATAAGTATTGATTTTAGGTCCTTATCTATAAGGTTCAGGCATTTGGATGGACTTGCAGATTTGTCAGGATTTTTCTCAATATTCCCTACAGTAGATGTCTTCTTTAGTTTTCCCATTGATGTTTGCATTTAGTGGTTTGGAGTGCTGGAATAATAGGGTGTTGAAAGAAGTGCTAGATCCAATCTTCCAGGAAGTGTATGATATGTCTTGAAATGACTTTGTGCTGACACATTAGCGTCCACGCGGTTGGGAAAGGAGAACTGATGGAAAGGAAAGTAGTTTTAATGATGGCACTGGAACAAGAAGGAAACTGAGGGAAAGCTGGAATGGAGGCCCTATTCGAGCTTGGTAGAGGGGATTAGGACTGGAGCCTCTCTGTTCCCACCCAGACACAGGCCTCACTGTTACCTGTATCTTTGTCCAAATTAGAGAACATTTATTTTGGATTATTTAATTATATTTAGATACATAAAATTTTAAGTGAAAACTGTTAGACTTGCTTTATTTAAAAATAGATGAAAAGAAGATAGAGATGTTGATTAGCACTTCTGAAGGTATTTCAAAATATCGTTTTAAAAAATGGAGATGGGGAGCTGTGGACCTCACTTGATGCTGCTTGAGAATTACTCCATGTCTTTTTGGGAGGTTTTTATTCTATGCTTTTTTAATTTAAATTCTTTAATTGAATCAACATGAAATACACATTTACAAAGTTATTCATATTATTGAGTTTCAGTCATACAGTGGCCAACACTCTTCACCAGTGTATGTTTTCCCCTACCAATATCCTCAGTTGCCCTCCTGCCTTCCTGCCTCTGGGCAGACATTTTTCTTTTCTATCTCATATATTCATTTTTCCTTTTAGATACTGGTTTGTAATGTTGCTAAAGGAGAATATTGCATATCATTTTATCTTTTGTCGGCATTCAGTTCTTATCCACAGAAATCATTTCCAATTCTCATTGTTAATAGTGCTCCCTTCACTATCTTAACTGTACTCCGCTCTTTATGGCAAACTTCCTATCATGGAGCATTCCTCCTGGCCTTCTTCTCTATTACACTTTTTTTAAAAAAAAAAAACTTTTTGGGGACTACTTGTAGCTCTGAGCTTAGGGGTAGCTCCTAGTGATGCTCAGGGGTGGGATCATAGGGGACACGGATTAAAACTGGGACAAATACATACAATTCAAGTGACTTAGCTTCTATACTATTTTTCTGTCTCTTAAATGTCTTTAAACCTTAAATCAAGTATGTTGATGTCAGGTAATATTTAATTTTTGAATTTTGAAGTGCTGGACTTATAGAAATTATATTAAAATCCTAGAATTCTTTAGTTTTTATTTTCATTCCAGACATACATACCTACAGCCACAAGCTTGGAAAGTATCTATCAGTTAGCAATAATGTTGCTCTTGTTAGAAATTTTTCCCTTACCCTGTTGACATACATAACAGGTGAGCCAGACAGTTTTTGAGAGATACATTATAAAACTGTTTTCAAAATGCAATTATATAGTCAAGAGAAGGAGGGTGAGTGCAGAATAATTGTAAGGTAGAATTCATGGTCATTTACTTCCTTTATTTTTAAATCAATTGTGGTTGTCTAAGCCTTTGACAGATATTTTAGCTTTTGGAGTACTGGTGTTGGAAGTAAATTATAATTTTAAGTGACAACAAAAGTATTTCTACTCAGATTCTTAGAATAATTTTATAGAAATTTCTGTTAAAGGATAATTCTGAAAATAGATTTTTCCCTAGTTGCCTTCATTGTGATTCTTCTGTGTGTCATTATCATTGAAGGTTATGAGCAGACAGGCAGTTGGATCAGAATAATGAACTGGTTAAAAAAATCAATTTTTTTGCTCTCGATAATTAGTATGTATTTTATTTTTTAACTGACAGGTGGCAGCTCTGGCATATTTACTTTGAATGAAACTTCAACAGTAAAACGACCAATTAAGTAATAACTGACAGTCCTTTGTGTTGATCTGTTTAAGAAACTGTGTAGTCTGTTTTGTATTTTAAAACTTGTTGAAAGAAGCCCCTATTTGATAGATATTTTCTTAATTTCTGGTATTTGAGCTTTATTACTTAGTATTAATAGATCTTTCAGTGCTTGAGTCTGAATTATTTTTCTAAAACATTTTTAGAAGTTCAAAAGGATTGTTGGTAACTCTGTATTACTTAACTTTCTACTATAAAAGTTTGTTTTACTGTTTTTTATAATATATATGTACTATGACTATTTTGTTTTTGTTTTCCCACAGGTAGGCCCCAACAGTGTTCACGTGGCTCTCTCACTTGTTGAATATAAACCAGAGCTGAAGAAAGCAATGGAATTTGTCTTTGGAACAACTTTTGTTTGTGATAATATGGATAATGCAAAGAAAGTGGCCTTTGATAAAAGAATAATGACCAGAACTGTAACTCTAGGAGGTGAAGTTTTTGATCCTCATGGGACATTAAGTGGAGGTAGGTTATTCAGAATTCCTTTTAATTCAGTTATGGTAGATCGCTTGGAGTCTTTTTTTTTTTTTTTTTTTTTTTTTTGGTTTTTGGTCTTGGGGTCACACCCCTCAGTGCTCAGGGATTAATCCTGGCTCTACGCTCAGAAATCGCTCCTGGCAGGCTCAGGATGCCGGGATTCGAACCACCGTCCTTCTGAATGCAAGGCAAATGCATTACATTCATGCTATTTCTTCGGCTCAGCTTGTAGTCTTTAAAATATTAAATTATACTATATTAGAAAATACAGATGCTCTCAGGAAGTGGTAGTTATTTTCTTTCATTGCATTGTTTGTTCCTTTTGCTTATTTTCTATTGTTTCCTGACTATTCAGATAATCTAGTCTCTGAAAAAAATGAAGTTTATATTTTTAGCTTATATTTAATGTAACTATTCGTGAAAAGGCTAGCTTTTTTGATTTGTGTTTGTGTTACTGCTTTTACTAAAAATAAAGCAAAATCTAGGAGACCAGAACAATAGTATAGTCACGCAGGGGTCCTCAAACTTTTTAAACAGGGGGCCAGTTCACTGTCCCTCATACCATTGGAGGGTCTGACTATAGTAAAAACAAAATTTATGAACGAATTCTTATGCACACTGCATATATCTTATTTTGCAATGAAGAAACAAAACAGATACAAATACAATATGTGGCCCGCGGGCCACAGTTTGAGGACCACTGGGGTAGGGCACTTGCTTTACATGTGACCAACCTAGGTTTGATACTCAACATCCTATTTCTTCTCCCAACAAAGCCAGGAATGATAAGTATAGAGCCAGGAGTAGCCCCTGAACATCTCTGGGTATGACTCACAAAACAAGCTCCTCAAAATTTAATTTTGTTCTTAAAATGGTACTTAAGTGCTTTAAAATGGAAATTTAGACAGTGAAGTGCTTTTATTCTAGTTTGCTGTATTGCTTTCAGATCTATGTTAAGTGATTATGTAACAATAAACACTGTATAGTACTTATTTGTGAGCCAGGCAGTGTTATTAAATTGATGTGCACTAGTTATTTATGACTTCTTTACTTTTAGTAAATAAATTAAAATCATGGCCTAATTAAAATTGATTATTAAAATACATTTCTCAGTTTTTGTTTTGGGGTCACATGCAGCAGGGCTCAGAATTATCCATTGCATTTTAAGATCCCAGTAGCCACAAATAATAAATTGGTATCTGAACAATTTATTTATAGGACATTTCTGTCATTCTATCATACAGCTTTAATTAAGTTTATAATAGCTATATACAGAAGGTAGATATGCTTATTTCTACAATCTAAAATACCCAGTTATAGGAATTACAGTTCAGAATGGCTAAGTAACTTGCTGGTACATGAGAAATCTCTGAGCATCAAATCAGGTCCTCTCATTTCAGTTTGTGTATATAACTAATATGCTCGTAATACCTTTGAGATAACAGGCTTATTCTCTTTTATAAAATTGATATGATTGCATATCTCTTGGAGGTGTTAGAGATCAGATATTTGTACATATTGACCATTATGAGTCTGCTTTTACTCACTTTATACATAGAAATTTTCAATTTTCAGTGTTATAATAGCTTTTAACATTTATTTCAGCAGGCTGGAACAATAGCACAGCAGTAGGGCAGTTGCCTTACACTCAGCCAAGCCAGGATAGATGGGGTTTGATTCCCAGCATCTGATATGGTCTCCAGAGACTGCCAGGGGCTATATCTGAGCTTACAGCCTGGAGTAATCCTTGAATGCCACTGGGTGTAGCCTAAAAATAAAACGAACAACCAAAAAAAAAGATTTTTTTCAGCAATTTTTTAAAAATGTTTTTTTTCGGGTGGGGGTTTGGATCACACTCGGCAATGCTCAGGGGTCACTCCTGGCTCCACGCTCAGAAATTGCTCCTAGCAGGCTCAGAGGACCATATGGGATGCCAGGATTCAAACCACCGACCTTCTGCACGCAAGGCAAATGCCTTACCTTCATGCTATCTCTCTGACTCCAATTTTCTTTCCTTTTTTTTTTTTTTTTTTTTAATTTTGGGACTTGTGCTTGGGACTTACTCCTGGCCCTGCACTCAAGAATAAAACTGGATAGAACCAGTGTCAGCCACATGCAAGACAAACATCCTACTAGCTATACTTTCTCTTAGCCCCTATTCTCAGCAATGTTCAAATGCAGTATGATAATCATCATATTTAGTTACAACTCTCATGACCTTGTTCTTTTATAACTGAAGGTTCATACTTTGTAACTACTGGCACCATTTCTTCCACCCCCTACTTCTGGAGCTTTTCTGTTGGCTTGGCTGTTTTCTTTTCACCCACTTGACCCATATTCCGCATTAAATTACAAAGTATTTTCTCTTCCTGAGTGACTGTTTTTGAATTGAATAATTTTTTAATTGAATCAATGTGAGATACAGTTACAAAGTTGTTCTTGATTGTGTCTCACTTATACAGTGTCAGAAACTCATCCCTTCAGCAATGGCACATCACCAGTGTCCATCACCAGTGTCCTTGGTTTGTTTCCCACTTTTCCCCCAATTGCCTCTATACCAGACATTTAAGTCAGTCTCTTGCTCTTCTTTTTTTCTCTTTTAAAAATGTAGTTTTTACATTTAGTAGCTTGCAATATTATTTCTGAAAGTATATCATGTTATAACTTTACTTCTCAGTACCCAGTGTTCAGAGTACATGTCCACTTCCAAATATTACTGTCTCACTGGTCCTGTCTCTGCTTAACTTGTGTGTGTGTGTGTGTGTGTGAGTGTGTGTGTGTGTGTGTGTGTGTGTGATAAATTAGTGATCATTTTATGTCTATCCCTCTCCCTGTGTCTTCTTGGTCTTCTCTATTGTCTTTGGGTGATCATTTTATGTCTATCCCTCTACCTCTGACTCATTTTGCTCATCATAATACTCATATCCATGTATAAATAAATCTTATTACTTTATTTTTCCTAACATTGAGGGATTATTTCCATGGGATTTTTTGCCATCATTCTATGTAAGTTTTCTTTATTTGTTGGGTTTATCTTGTCTTAAAAGAGCCCCTTTAGTTCTCTTATGGGTGGTTTCAATTCTTTGCACTATTGTTTACCTTTGAAGTTGTGAATCATTTCTTTAGATCTAAATGAGTCTGGCTGGGTAAAGTATTCATGGTGAGGCATTGATTTCATTGAGGTTTTTTTTTTAGTCTTTCTGCTTTCAGTATTTTATGGTTTTTTTTGTTTGTTTGTTTTTGTTTTTTTTCATGATAAGTAGCATGTACTTTGGGATGTTTTTATTTGGCTCTCTTTTAGCTGTACTCTTTGGGCATCTAGGATGTGGAAGCATGCACACTTTGGCTCTGGGAACTTCTCAGCAATGATGTCTTTGACTTGCTTCTTCATGGGTTTTCTTCTTAGCTTTATGGGATGGACCTAAGTTTTCTTGTTGTCTGAAAATTTTCTGCACTTCATCTTCAATCTCATTAGTTTGGTCCACAGTGGCTGTTCTCTGCTCATGAGGCCTTCCAAAGAACTTTTTATATTATAGGTTTGTCAGTTTTGACATTTCGGTCTGTATTTTTCAAATTTTGCCTCTCATATTTTCCTGTGTTTTATTGGTAGTACGTTCCGTTGTTTCTTCAAGCTAGTTGAAAGTCCTAAGCATTTCTTCTCACAAGTCCCATTTCAGAGAGGTAATATAGAGCATTAGTACTAATTGGGTCTGCAGGATTGTTGTTGTCACCCAGGAGGCATGGTAGGTTTTGTCCTCTTTTAGCTTTGTTCCTTCAAGGTGCTTCTTTCCTTAATTACTGTTAGTCTTCCCCACTGCCAGAGCTTATGTGGATAAGAGATTCTCTTGTTGGCACATAAGCCACATAAACTACTCAGGAGACCTGTGTAGAGGCAGGCTGCAAGTCCCTTTGTTCCTACTCACTATTTCTACTGTCCACAGTGGTGCCCCAACTTTCCATAGATCTCTATCAGCAGTGTCCTCCTGCTCTTATGGGTAAAATATAAGTGCCACCTGGCTTACTTCTGATTTATCATGAGGACCTCAGTTCATCCTGTTACAAAATGCATGGCACCTTCCCTTTTCCCTCTCTTCTCTGACCCTTTCCTACCCTTCCCTTTCATGCTTCCCTCCCCTCACCTTTTCTAATTGTGATAGCTACATCACCCCCCCCCCCCCCGTTTACTTTGGATATTTACTTTGTTTCATGTTATGGCTAATGTCAATGCTGTACTGAAGGGGAGGATATTCAGCTATATTTTTGAGTTACTGGGTTTTTTTGTTTTATTTTTACAAAACACCTAGAAATGGAGTTATTAAGTCACTATCATTCTAGCTTTAAATTTAGATTTTGATGCCCTATCTCTAGGGGTGGACCCTATGTCATGCCTGAGAATCCAGCTTGGGTCATCTGCATGTAATACAGGCACCTTCCCTGTATGTTTAAATGTATTCACATTTTCTGTTTTGTCCAGCTATTTAGTGTATAATTGTAGTAATTTCTTATGCATCTTTATATGTCCTATCATTTACAACTTGTCCCATTTATGATTATTTTTGTTATTTTGTTTTGGGGCCACACCAGTGACACTCAGGGGTTACTCCTGGCTATGCGCTCAGAAATTGCTTTTGGCTTGAGGGACCATATGGGACGCTGGGGTATCGAGCCATGGTCAGTCCTAGGCTAGTGCACGCAAGGCAGATGCCTTACTGCTTGTGTCACTGCTCTGGCCCCTTTAAGTCCTCTTTTTGTATGAGTGTAGCAGAATATTTGTCAGTGTGTCACTTCATTTCCAAGAACTGCCATTTAGTCTATTCTTTTCTCTTTTTATTTTCTTACCTAATTTTTGCTTTGTTCTTGTGCTTTCATTCTTTCTATTAATTTTGGCCTTCCTTTTTCTTTTGTAGTTTCTGGAGTTGTAATGATAGGTTTCTAATATATTCCTAGCCCAAAAACACAATAGCCAGAGAAATGAATTTCATAATTTAGGAGCAAGATCCCTAGCACACAATCAGGTAGTGTTTGCAATTACAAGTTAGGGGATTATAAAATCTAGAGCAAAATATTTTTTTAAATAACGAGAAAGTTTTTTTTTCTGAGATCCTCACTGAAGGAGAAATAATTACTGTTTTTTGTTTATTTTTTTGTCATGAGAAATAGAAAAAATATGAATGATACGTGTTACCTTTTAGAGCTTACTTTTAGAAAAATCACATTTCATTTCATTGGCAAATCAAAAGGCCAAGGCCAGCATTAGTGGGAGCAAAATGGACATGGTGAGGGATGGGCCCTTAGGCATGGCAGTATTTCTATTGAGTAAATATAGAGCCCACCACGTCTATCTAATACGTATTTCTGTTGAGCTTGTATATTTTGAGATTCAAGTGATGTTTCTAAGTTATTTTTTGACTTTGCTAAATTCTGTTAATGAGTACACAATTGCTTTTAAAAAGTTCAAGTGATGACTTTTATAACTGCATAAGCTCACTGAGTGGATTTTCTATTGACTCATTCAAAGTATAGTTCTCCAAGAAAGCTTTTATTATTTAGTAGATATATGAAAACTAACTGTCCAAGGCCTGTTCCAATATTCTCCCACCAGGTGCTCGGTCTCAGGCAGCTTCTATTTTAACTAAATTTCAAGAATTCAAAGATATTCAAGATAAGCTGAAAGTCAAGGAGAATGAACTGCAGGCCCTAGAAGAAGAATTAGCAGGTCTTAAAAACACTGCTGAACAGTAAGATTATGTTTATTCACATTTTTCATGGGAAATGGGCATAAAAATTTATATGAAGAAAATGAAAGAAAAATTTTATTTAAAGAAATACAATTGACATGTAGCTATCTTATAAGTAATACAGATCACTAGGTAGCCCACAGGTGTTGATTCATAATAGTCACTGCTAAAATTAGAATGGAAACTCAATGTTCTTAGTGAGTAAAATACCCTATTATATATTTTTTCAATATAAATTCTGTTTGTTTATGATATTGGCTTTTGTATATTTTTCTATTTTCAATATTAGAGCCTTGCTCCTTTTTATATATTCGTTTTATCAGTTAATTTATTATTCAGCCATGTATAAAACAAGCACTGTAACTGTACTAGCTCTAGCTCCAGAAAACACTTAATGCTTTAAAAGTTTTAAGAAGTGCAGCTGGTGAGGTGGCGCTAGAGGTAAGGTGTCTGCCTTGTAAGCACTAGCTAAGGAAGAACCGTGGTTCGATCCCCTGGAGTCCCATATGGTCCCCCTAAGCCAGGGGCAATTTCTGAGCGCTTAGCCAGGAGTAACCCCTGAGCATCAAATGGGTGTAGCCCAAAAAACAAAACAGAACTAAACAAAAAAAAGTTTTAAGAAGTAAAATGCTACAAACACAATAGACTATTATTTGAAAATTTACTTATAATTGTTTTATACTACTGAAGGTCAAATAGAATCTGGAGATTTAAATTAAACATTTTTGATGTTTAAAAATTGTAAAAACTGAATAAATATTAAAAGATTCAAAATAACTCTGTGAAGAAAAAAATATTTATTCATATAAATATAAATAAAAAGATATAAAGATATAAATATAAATTTGGGGGGGCTAAAAGCGATATACAGTGGATAGGGTGTTTGCCATACACATGGCTGAGTTCAGTCCCTGGTTTCCCATGCTGTCCCCGAGCCCTCAAGGAATGAGTCCTGAACACCACCAAGTGTTGCTCTCCTCCTCCCCCCAAAAAATTAGTTAAATAGGTATAAATTTTTTTGTGCTGTGGAAGCTCTGACAAGTCATTTTGTAGCCATATTTGGCTTAGCACTATTAATTTGTTTAGTAGCATTTCCTTGATTAATTCTTATTAATCAAGATAAATACTACTTTTTGTTTGTTTGTTTGTTTGTTTGGCCACACCCGGTGACTCAAGGGTTACTCCTGTCTATGCACTCAGAAATCGCTCCTGGTTCAGGGGACCATATAGGACACCAGGGAATTGAACCGAGGTCCGTGTTGGGTAGCCACATGCAAGACAAACGCCCTACCACTATGCTTTTGCTCCGACCCCAAGATAAATACTATTACACTGAGGTCAAGGAAAGGAATTATCTATATTTGCTTTGTTTTGTAGGGGGAGATTTACTTCTGGCATTTTTCAGTGTTTGCTTGTGGTTTTGAATCACTCTTGGTAGTGCTCATTGGCACAAATGGAATGCCAGAGTTCAAACCTGGATTTGACTGCATACAAAGCAAACACCATATCTGCTATACTATTACTCCAGCTTAGGAAATAGTTTTGAAACAAATTAGAAATATCAAGGGAAAACATTTTTCATAGATAGACCATAGCAAGAAATATAGCTTACATAATTTTTTTCAAATTTCTAAATTCACATTTCTAATTGATGGTTAAAATGTCTTGAAATATAAATGATAAGTTTTAATTGACGTTAAATGATACCAGGCTAGAATGAATACACAGTAATTGTTTTATGAGTTGTTTTACTTTAATTTTTTTCTCAAGCTTTATGATATTTTGAGAGGGCAAGCTTGTAAATTTATATCAAAATTTCTCTACATCTGAATTACTAGATACCTGCTAAAGAAAATACTTTCTGGGGCCAGAGTGATAGCACAGTAATATGGCATTTGTCATGCATGCTGCTGACCCAGTACAGACCCAGGTTGATTCCATCTTACCATATGGTCTCCCAAGCTGGTGAGGAGCGATTTCTGAGCTCAGAGCCAGGAGTAACCCCTGAACACTGCTAGGTAGGGTCCAAAATAAAAAAAAAAATTTTTTTTTACTTTGTTAAGTGGGTTTATTATAGGAAAAATTCATTGCCAGTATTTTAGTTATTTGTTTGAACAATGATTTAAAGTGTATGATGTATCAGTTTTAAATATAGTTTTTAATATTTGAAAAATAGGCATTAACCAATTTTTGAAATTTTATGTGATTTATTACACATTATCATATTAATCTGTTTTGCTTATTATACTTCTTAGGGAATTTCCTTTTGGTAAGGATTGGAAAGAGGACTTTAATTCACACTCTGCTGTGCTCAGGGCTTCATTTTGCATTATGTTTAAGTATTAGTCCTGGCAAGGTTTCTAGAGACCATATATAGTGCATAAACACACAACCTGTTTGGTTGCTTGTAGGTCACATGACTTGCCTCCTGCACTGCCTCTGATTGCAAAAGGGGGGATCATTTTGGGGGAGACGAGTTTTAATATTTTCTAAAATTGCAAGTACTTATTTTTCAAGTACTTATTATAAATCTTAGGCTGATGAAAATAATCAGTGACCAAATCAGATTTGAATTTAATTGATGCTTCAAGAACGCAAGTTACTATCCTCCCTTATGCAAAGGTGTAGAAATAATTAGGGACATCCGTGAGATTTCCTGGGCACTTTCTGGGTGGCGAGGTGAAGGAGGTACAGTGACATCAATATCATACATTTTTTACACTATTGTAACCATGTTACCTAACCTATAAGAAACATTACTTTTAGCTTAAAAGATTTGTTTTAACTACTCTGGGATTGCTATGTTATTTACATTGTATGCTAGTTTATTTTAGCTTAGAGTCTATAGTTTGAATGCATCTTGGACACCAGAAAAATTATGATTTTTTTTTCCTAAGATATCGCCAACTAAAGCAGCAATGGGAAATGAAAACTGAGGAAGCAGATATCTTACAAACCAAGCTCCAGCAAAGCTCATACCATAAGCAACAAGAAGAATTAGATGCTCTTCAGAAAATCATTGGTAAGCTGAAAATATTCTGTATTTAATTAATCTGTGTATACAGGTGACTTCTAGGATTTTAGAAGGACTCACTTTAATAGGTTTGTTTATGTTTAGTTAATATATATTGTTATTAAAGTGCCAAACTTGTACTGTATTCAGTAGCTACTCAAGTAATGAAATTTTTCAAATTACTATATTTAAAGTTTAGTGATGTTTACAACTCTTCTATCATATCACTGAAAAGATGGTGCATTACCATTTTAATTGAAGATTGCTGGTGAAGTTTGTGATCTTTCTGTTATATTCACTAGAGCTTTCTATTTCTGTGCTTTTTTAAATTTCTTTTCCCATTTTTTGTTACTTTTATATTTTGATTTTTATTTCCTACTTAGCAGTTTTGATTTCTTATAGGACAGTTATCAGCTTTACAAAGATCTTTGAGTTGTATTCTTTTAACTTGTGTAAAATAATTGATTTTATTTTTTTAATTTAAAATATTTATATGTAAATTCTTTTATTGAATCACCATGAGATACAGTTAAAAAGTTGTTCATGATTGAGTTTCGGTCATATAGTGTCCAACATCTTTCACTAGTGTGACTTTCTACACCAGTATCCCCAGTTTCCCTCTGCTTTCCTCCTGCCTTTCCCTTTGCCGCCTCTGTCAGATACTTTTCTTTTTCTTTTCTCTCTCTTGTTTTATTTTCTTTTAGACACTATTTTTTTGCAATAGTGTTATTGAAGAGGTATCATGCATATCACCATTTTCTTTCAGCACCTGGTTCTTGTCCACAATGGTCAATTCCAACTATCATTCATACTGGTCCTTTCTTTTACCCTAAGTGCACTCCCCTGCTTTTTGTGGAAAGCTTTTTACCATGGACTGGGCCTCCTTTAAATACTGGTTATATGATCTTTCTCCATATAGGAAAGAAGAAAGTCAAGCTCTCAGGGTTTGCAGATGATAATGATATTATATTTAGAAACTACTAAAAACTTTACAAAAAAGGTTCTAGAAACAGTAGGTTTGTATAGTAAATGGGCAGGCTACAAAATGAATATGCAAACATATTCCATATGAATATACTTTTCTATGTACAAATAATGAAAGAGAAGAAAGATATTAAAAAACAATCCCATTTAAAATTGTGCTTCAAAAAAGTAATTTTAAAGCTATGTTTGTCTCAGAATCTTACACTTTTAATCAAAATTATATGGTATTATTTTTCTTGTTTCTTAAAACAATATTCATAGCATTTCCATGAATATTCTGTTATGAAAAGCAGTATGGGAAAATGTGCAATCCTGGTTTCCATGTTGTCTATTGTTTTATAATATTTTCATTGTCTTGTTCTTTTATTGTTTAGTCTATTTAGATATATATTTTATGTGCTTCTCCCAAAGTATATTCTTGTGCTATTTCTGTAATAAAAGTAATCAGCAAAGAACATAGAATGCTTGTTAGGGGAACAAAATCAGCTATGCTTTCAATTTTATTTTTTGAGAGCATGGAAGTGTACTTAAAATAAATTGTAACATTTTAATAGGCTGTTTGAAGTAGGTACATTTGAGCTCATATTTATATTACTCAATAGCTTATTGTAAATGATTTCTTTACAAATCGCTGGATGATTTAGATAATGCTCTTCATATCTGTGCTTCTTCATACCATTTTTGAAATAAGGTTGGAATAATTTTTTTAAAATCTCAAGCTGCTAACTTTCCGGACCATTTAGTTGAATTTGTAAGCCATTATCTATAACTCAAACTTGGGAGACTTCATTTAGCCACAATTTGCCTACTTTATGATGCAGAGGAAAGTGAAAAGACCTTAAAAAACACCAACGAAATTCAAAAAAAGGCAGAAGAAAAATATGCAATACTAGAGAATAAAATGAAAAATGCAGAAGCTGAAAGGGACAAAGAACTGAAGGAAGCTCAGAAAAAACTAGATGATGCCAAAATGAAAGCAGATGCCTCTAGCAAGAAAATGAAAGAGAAACAGCAGGTAATTTTAATTTGGAAATAATCTTTTAACATCAATGTAAAGGGGAAAGGGATGGGACATCACTGGTTGGCCTTATCACAGAATCTAAAAGTTAAGTTTGTTTCTAAGAAATTGTTGTTCATATTAAAAGTCAATGAAATAAATTCTTCAGATGTTCTATAATTGAATGCCATGTTGTAGGTTATATTGGCTTATGAATTTTACAGAAAGAGCAATGTTGCCTTGAATGTGTGTGATTAATAAAATGATATGAAGGAAAGTGTATTATATTGACAAAGTGCCACTTAGTTGTAAAGTGGTAGTATCCGATTATATCCTTTGAATAGCTCAGAACTGGAATTACGAATTACATTTGGATGTTTCTGTCCATGGGCTATTCTCTGTATATTGTTTAATATAGTTTTACTTAAATCTACATTTTTCTTTATTTTTAATCCACCTGTGATCATGTCACTAAATAATGAATGTTATAAATGATAGAAATATATTAGATATTATAAATATTATAAATAATGAATGTTATAAAGGTTATAGAGGGATGGAAGAAAATTTAAAAACTCTTTCACATTTGAAAATTTATGTTTTAAGAACAAGCTTTGCTCCAAGTAATTGGTCTGGCATATAGAACTGTACAGACTTTCTTTATTTAAATAGAAACTGGGATTTTAAAAATTTGGGTTATTCTGAGGCTGGAGTGATTGCGTACAGTGTGGGTAGGGCACTTGCCCTGCACACGACTTGCCCAACGTTCAGTTTCTAGCATCCCATACAGGCCCTCAATCATGAAGAATGATCTGAATGTAGAGCTAGGAGTAAGTACTGAGCACCACTTGGTGTGGCCCAGAAACAAAAAAAAAATAAAATGAAGAAAAACTGATTCTATTTTAAGTGGTATAAAAACAGTTAGTGTAATGGCCAAGCAGCAGCAGCAAGCCACAGCTGCACTGGCATTTCCGTTTTACATTATTTTCAACTTAGAATGGGTTAATCAAGATAACTTATAACTAATAAACCAAAAGTTTATACTTATAAATTAAATAAGTTAAATTATAATACAAAGATAAATATGCAAATATAATTTATAAATATAGTATCAATTTATACTATAAATTTATATATTGTATAAATTATAGATGGCAGAATGTCCACAAAAGGTTAGAGGAATTAGTGTATACAGATCTCCTGGAACCCCAAAATTTTCCATACATTTGTTATAATTATTTTACAGAAGGAGTGGGCTTTTATGATACATCCAGCATTGATCAGGCCTTACTCTTTTGTTTTTGGCCACACCCAGTGACACCCGGTGACATTCAGGGCTTACTCCTGGTTATATGCTCAGAAATCACTCCTGGCTTGGAGGACCGTAAGGAACATAGGTGGGTTGAAGCGCGGTTCGTCCTAAGTTAGCTATGAGCAAGGCAAAATGCCCTACTCTTTGTGCCACCACTCTGGCCCTAGGCCTTACTCTTGCTTGGCACTTTGCTCAGGGATCACTCCTGGTAGGTCTCGGAGTGCAATATGGGGTGTCAGGGATTGAATCCTGGTTGGCTGCAAACAAGGCAAGCATCTTCCCAGCTGTACGCTGACCACATTTTTTTAAGTCCAGAAGAGTAAGTAACATTTTTCATCCCTTAGGAAAGCAACTAGTATGTTATTTTGAAGTTGAGTGAGAGTAACTTAGCTGTGAATCCTACTACACAAGAATGTTACTGAATTTTCAGGCATTTATTTTTATTATTTAATAACCCATTAAATGCTTAGAAATTGCTGTTCTTTATAGGAAGTTGAAGCTATCACTCTGGAATTAGAAGAACTCAAAAGAGAACATACATCTTATAAACAGCAGCTTGAAGCTGTAATTGAAGCTATTCAATCCTATGAAGGTCAGATTGAAGTAATGGCAGCTGAGGTAGCTAAAAATAAGGTAAGATATGATATGCTGCTATTGGAGAAACTGCAAATGGTAATAATCTACATGGGTATTTTGTTTTGAAGAAGTTTGACTATAGTAATCTAAAATGACTACTGGTTTAAAAGAGTCCTGGAATATTGCTAATTATCATAGCCAGGGTCTACTCAGAAAACAAAAATTATACACTAATTTGAGTAGGCAAAGTTTTGCTGAAAAATTTATTAATGCTGGGGCTAAAAACCAAATTTGTTAGAGAAGATATAATTGGAGTTGTAGTGGTGAAGCTGGCTATAGTTCTAAGGGAAGTTGGCCAGTTCTAGTTTGTACATGCTGTAAAACTCCATTAAGCTAGCCCATTGAAGCATGAGGCTTTCTTTGAGAAAAACATGATATACTCAGAAAGTGAAGCCCTTTTTCCTTTATAGGGTAGCCTTTTTTTTTTTTTAATACTAATCATTGATAATGGTAAGGGAGAAACATTCAATTATGAGAAGCAGGAGAATGAATGATGAATTTGGGGCTCTTTTCTGTTATGTTTTTCTCAAGATGATCATTGCTATGGCATGTTGTGTTGTAAAAATTAAATCTTTCCTCTTGATATTCTTTGTAGTTAAATTTAATTTTTTTGTTTAACATATCAAATCAATAACGGAACATTTCTTTTCTGAAGATAGAGGATCAAAATGTTTGCTATTTTGGATTGCTGGTGATTTTCTCATATTCTGTTCAGTTTTGTCTCCTAAGTAAATTTTTGTTTTTAAAAATACTTCATTTCTTTCTGATTTTTCTTCTAATCCCTCATTTATCATGCTATCCCTATATAACTTTTTAATTTTACTAATAATAGTAAATTATTTTTCTATTACCATGGTTAGCTACATTCTAAAGTGACATATGAAAATAAATACAAAATAAATATATATACATTTTTATTAAGATATTGTTTTCTATATTCTAGTTTCTCTTTTCTGATTTTTAGAAAACTACAGTTTTAGTTCAAAACTGCTGTTAGTGATACATGTTTTATCTCTGTAATTTGTGGGGGGGGCACACCCAGCGGCACTCGGGTTACTCCTAGCTCTGTGCTCAGAAATTGCTCCTGGGAGGCTCGGGGGACCATATAGGATGCCAGGATCTGAACCACCATTCTTCTTGGATCTGCTGCTTGCAAGGCAAACGGCCTACCACGGTACTATCACTCCGGCCCTGCCTCTCTAATTTTATTGGTCTTATTAAGGAGAATATAAGGACCTGTAATCACATCACCACTTTAACCAGAAGATTGTTAGATGGTCTCTTTGTGAAACCAGTCTCCCAGGTTGCTTAAAATGTATTTTCTTTCTCTTCTGATTATTTATTTCAGGAGGTAGTAAATAAAGCTCAAGATGAATTAACCAAGCAAAAAGAAGTGATAGCAGCCCAAGACAGTGTCATTAAAACTAAATGTACAGAAGTGGCAAACTATAAAGAGCAAAACAATGCTTCTCAACTAAAAATTAAGGAACTAGGTCACAACATCAAGAAACATAAACATGAAGCTGAGGACGCTGCTGCAAAGGTTTGTTTATCTTAATTTTTTACCTTTTATCAGCATTTTACTCCTATCAGATATTCTCATAAATTGCTCAATGAAAAACTCGAGACAAATGGTAGAAGTACTGCTTAACATTATTTTGAGGCTTACAGAGGCTTCTTACCAATGATCATTTTTATCAATGGCATAAAACTTTAAAATATGTGATTTTTTTTAAAGACAAATAATTAGACTGTCATGGAAACAACTTCTGTAATTTCCCAAATGTTCATACAGCCAATGTGTTTGTATTGATAATACCATTTATCTTATTTCACATAATATAAAAAACTCAGAAATACATATCTATTGTCAATACTGTCAGGCCTATAGATTGAAATTTGAGCGTCCCACAATCATTTTTTTTTTCACTTTATAGGAGGGTCCACAACCTGTAGTACTTAGTCCTTACTCTTGGTTATGTGTTCAGGAGTCACTCCATACTTATTGGGGAACTCTTGTGTTGAACAGGAGAAGCACCTACTAATCCCTGCTATCTCTAAGAACCTACTTATCCTTGCTATCTCTCTATCTTTCTGTCCCCATTAAAAACACTTTTATGTCCACATCAAAGAATTTAAGTATTTTATGAGTTGATTTTAGAGTATTCTGGTAGAATTGTCTTTATGGATTCACTGGAACAGAACAAAAGCAAATATTACTGTTTATAGATTTTGATCATTGAAAATGATTGTTGATGGCAAATATTATTCATAGTTAAAGAGGTAAAGAGATGGACTTACATTTGGAACTTCCAAAATATCGAAATAGGTCTTTAAAATAGAAATATTTATTGCATCTCTAGTGGTATGATATTGTGTACTGGGCACTAAAGATACCAGACAGAGCAATAGTATAGTATATTAGATAAGACTAGAAATGAAAATACTTAGTTGGTTTTGGAGCCTGGAGGTAAAGCTGTATTTATGGAATTAACCTCTTGTAGAAGACAGTCTTACTGAAGGAATGTAGTTTGCTCGTTTAATCGGTCATATTATCTTCCTAATCAAAGAAAGATGGTGAGGTGGAGATTGGAATGAGTTTTTGGGTGGTTTTAGATTATAACTGGTCATATCATCCAACTAATCAAAGGAAGATGGGAAGGGGGGCTGTAATTGGTGCTAGTTTTTAGGGTGATTTTAGATAGAATTGGAGAATTAATTGGATACTAATCTAGATTAATCTTTCATTATTTTACTAAATCTCTGACTTTAGTATTCATGTAAGAATTTGAAATTTCAGGGCCAGAGTAATAGTACAGCAGGTCAGGAACTTACATCTCATGCAACCAACTATCTGACCACAGCTGGGCGGTGCCCACCATACACACACATTTTAACATTCACAAGTTCACATGTTTTGAAACTAGATTAAGTAATTTTCTCCAAGTTGGCTCTTTTGGTGTATACATAAAGGAAGGGTTTGGTTTAGTTTGGCTCCCTATACAATTTCATGTTTCTTAAGAGGCTAATATTTAAATGTTGTAATCACAGGTATCCAAAATGTTGAAAGATTATGAATGGATTAATGGTGAAAAGCACCTCTTTGGCCAGCCGAATAGTGCTTATGATTTCAAAACTAACGATCCCCAAAAAGCTGGTCAGAGACTTCAAAAATTGCAAGAAATGAAGGAGAAACTAGGAAGAAATGTCAATATGAGAGCTATGAATGTACTAACGGAAGCTGAAGAGCGGGTATGTCACTTTTTATGATTAGCTGCTTCCAAGTGAGTTATTTTTAGTTGTTTATAACCTCCTTGGGGCATTAAAGTTAAAGTTTTAGATATGTACAGATAATACTAAACACTTTTAACCCTTACAATTTTTTCTATTTTATACCATTAGTTGTTTATTCTTCTACTTGTCATGACTACATTTGCCATAATTGTGTTCTATTATTGTTGGTTTAAATATAAACAACATTTTTGGATCAAATTAACATTACAGCTTTATGATTTTCTTTTATTCTTAAAAGTCTGAAAAATAGAATAATCAGCTGTTTGATCACCAGTTGCTCCATAATTCTGCACAGGAGCCAGATTCTTACACACATAATCACTGCTGTATTAACCTGTAAATCCAGCAGCATTTCTCTTTTAATGCTTTGTTACTAGATGATAATATATATATTTTCTCTATCCTGGCAAAACTTATATATAGTTTGCCATGTCACTATGTCCAATGGGGAAAGTCATCCTTACCCTGAATCCCAGAGAAAACAGCATTCTTGTCCTTTTATACTCTGCCTTGTCCCTTCTTTAGTTTTGCAAAATTCTGTTTGAATTTGAGTATTAAAGATAGAATATAGTTAACATCATGAATTTGATTACATGAAAACATAAACAGCAAATTTGTTTATATTGTTATAGACATAAGAACGTAAGAATACATTAAATATGAAAGTCTAATATGTAAATATAAACTTGCAGAATTCCTAGTAGTTTACATTTCTCTATTAAAACTTCAGTTCATGACATTTAGGGAAGGAAACTTGGTTCGAATTTGAGCTGCAAAATATAATGAACATTATTCACTTTGACTTGTGTGCTTATATTATGTAATGATAACTAGCTCTATTATTTTTTCAAGAATTCAGCTTCCATTTCCCTAGAAATTAAAAATTATAGTTTACTATTGATTGGCACATGGAGCCTTTTAGAAACTGTCCTTTCCTTTTGTGTCATTACTTCAAGAAACTAAGTGCAACTAGAAAATTAAGATACAGACATTCCCTACATGAGAGAAACAGCAAAGAAACTAGCAGAGTGGTGTGGGTATTTGTTTTTCGTTTTAGGGAGAATTTGAAATCTTGACAAAGTGAGGTTATAATGAGAAATGAGTTAAAAGCATTTTTAGAAAAGTTTTTCTATTAGTCTAGGTATAATTTTCTCTGTATCCTCACTGAAATTTTTTCAGTGATTTTCTATTTTTAAACCAGGGAAAGTCGCTCTGAAGGTGTGATGCTTGAGCTGAAACTTCAGGTCCTAATCAAGTTGGGTATAGAGAAAGAGGGTTCTTTCTCAGAAGAGAGGACACAAAGCTATAATGGGCAGAATAAGCTACTTGTGTTCTAAGTATTGGAATAAGATAAAGGATTTGAGCCTGGGAAAGAGAAAGATATCATAAAGGTAGAAAAATAAATATTTGAGCCACTGTTAAGATTAATCTTAAGAAAACAAATTCTCAGGGCCACTTTTATTTGCATTTACTTATGGTATTGGAGGTAGGAGGTATGGTATAGTATTATGATAGGAGGTTGCAAGAAAAACAAGGGAAAACTAGTTGAGTCAAAATTAGCATAGATTTGTCCTATAAATTCTGAATGGCAATAAGTAAACTTTACATATAGATGGCATGCCATCCTTATAATTTGGTTTGTAACCTCTCTTAAAACAGTACATTTTTTTCTGGTAAATATATGTACATATGCTGTTTATATGTAAGAAACCTCATTTCTGACTATTCTGAATGTAAAGAAAATTTATTCCCAGTTCTTTATGCTTTCTTGCTAGTATAATGACTTGATGAAAAAGAAAAGAATTGTAGAAAATGACAAATCGAAAATTCTTGCAACTATCGAAGATCTTGACCAGAAGAAAAATCAAGCCCTAAATATTGCCTGGCAAAAGGTAATCGAACCAAAAATATTATCATATTTGCTTCATTAGTTGAAAACATAGAGCATAGATAGATCTATACTCTGAAATTTAAAAAGGCAGTTTTTTTTATTTACAGTAGCCAGAATCTGGAAACAAACAAACAAACAAAACAACTGGTACATTTACATAATGGAATACTATTCAGCCTTTAGGAAAAAATGAAGTCATAAAGTTTGTTTATACATGGATGGGCATGGAGATTATTATGGTTAGTGAAATGAGTCAGAGGGAGAGGAATAGAATAATCTCACTCATTTGTGAGATATAAGAAAAATAAAAGATAGTGTGGATAATGACATCAGAGATAGTAGTGATAAGGACCAGGTGAACCAGTCCATCTTAGGTCAATAGTCGAAACTGATCACTCTTAACAAGAACTGGGTGCTAAAAGGTAATAAATTGACATGCATATACCCTCTAATAAACAGTAGGGCAAACCACAGTGTCGTAAAGGGATGGGGGGGGGTGAGAGAAAGAAAAATAGGAAAAAATAGAAAAGCAAAGGAAGAAAAAATGAAACCAGGAATATTGATATCAGGAAAAGTCCACTGGTAAGGGTGATATGTATTCTATGACTGAAAATCAACTATGACCAATTTTGTAGCCACCATGCTTAAATAAAAGAATTTATCTTACAAAATAAAATGACAGGTTTTGTTTGTATGAGAAAATTGTTTAGTCCTTTTAGACTTGACTACCAGCTTGCAAAGGTGGGTTTCTGTACTCCAAAATATTCACAGTATCTATATTTTTGCTTCTTAAGTTATATTAAATGTTTAACTTCCTAGTCCTCCATTTATCATTCTGCTTTGTTTGCCAGATCTTTGTTACCTTTAAAGGGAATACTATTTGATCTCTTCCTTACTATGAGGTCACAGTTGATTATAGATGTCATAACATCTAATGTCTGTTATATATTATACATTTGCATATATATACTGTACATTATAAATGTTCCTGAAATAGAAACAATTCAGTTTCACACTGGGAAACTGATTACTGGAAATTTTTATCTCCAGTAAAGTTTCCTACCCTCCTGTTTTCTTTTCTTTTATTTATTTATTTATTTATTTATTTATTTATTTATTTATTTATTTATTTATTTATTTTGGTTTTTGGGCCACACCCAGCAGTGCTCAGGGATTACTCCTGGCTGTCTGCTCAGAAATAGCTCCTGGCAGGCACGGGGGACCATATGGGACACCAGGATTCGAACCAACCACCTCTGGTCCTGGATCGGCTGCTTGCACAGCAAACACCGCTGTGCTATCTCTCTGGGCCCAAAATGTCTTTTTCTTTTTTTTTTTTTTCTTTTTTTTTTTTTTTTTTGGTTTTCCCTCCTGTTTTCTTACTTAGGATCAAAGAGTAGTTTTTAAAATTTTTGTAGTATATAAGTCATAAATAAATATGTTCTATAGGGATTTATTTTCCTTTATTTGGGAAAAGGTCAATTTTAGACTATACCTGGTGGTGTGCAGGGCTTACTCTTGGCTCTGTGCTTTGCTGTCACTTTGAGTAGTGCTTAGTGAAGCATAAAAATGCTGGTGATTGAACTGGGGTCGACTGAATAAGCAACCATCTTAATCTCTATATATTATTTTTTATTTTTAGCAAAGACCATTACAGTTACATGCTTACATACCTACATTTTTACATACTGCTTAGTATTTGACATAACAGCCTAAAATATTTCCATGACTTTGATAGCTGTCATAATTTTATAGATGAAGAAAACACAGCTAAAAAAGATGAAATACTCTTTTCGTTTTTATTTTTGTTTTGGGCCACACCGCAACAGCAAGCAGTACTCAGAACTTACTCCTGACTCCGTGCTTAGTGGTCACTCATGGGGTTTGTGGACAGAGGTATGCCTATGGTGTGCCAGGGATTGTACCCGGGTTTGCCATTTTGCAGCAAAGTAAGCATCTTAGCCACTGTACTATCTCTATTCCCTAAAAGGTGAAATATATAAGCAGTATACAGAAATGTGGGATGTCCTTTTCTAAATAAGAACCAACATTAAAATTGCCATTTGTAGTTAATTTGTCGAACATTCTCTTTAATCATTTTCTCTTGAAATTCAATTCTATTCCTCTTCCCTCTGGCTGAGAAACATGCAGAAATCTTGAGCAGATCGGATCTGGCTATTTGGTTTTGTTTCTTTTGAACTTCTCTTATCTTAGACTTCTCAAATTTTCTTGAAATTTAAATTTTATCGTGCCATACCATCTGAACAACCCCCCAAAATAGTTTTCAAAAGCCTTAGATGACATTTTATGCCAAAAAGCATTTTCACTTTGTTTTTTTTTTCTCCAAATAAAAGTTTGATCTCCTATGTTACATGTGTGCATGTACAAATGCATGTGAGGTTATCAACAGTATTGCCTATATAAATGTCAAAACTATGGTATGCATAATGATTGGTATAGTTGTCAAATCCCCCCTGAAGATCAGAAGACTCAGTAAACTGTTTCTGTAAAGGAGCAGTTAGTTTAGGTGACTCTTAGGCACCATGCAGTTTTTGTTGAAATGATTAGATTATTGCAGTAACAGTAGCCTTAAATGATAAGTAAATGGGCATTACCAGATTTATCATCGGTGTCCTAATTTGCCAGTGTATGAGGTAGACACAACAGCAAATTGTATAACTGGGTTAAAGACATACATGTTAACAGGTGATTTTTCTTGAAAATTGACCATATATATATGACCATTTATAAATGACCATATATATATATCTTTTTTTTTATCCAGGTGAACAAGGACTTTGGA
Organism: Suncus etruscus; assembly: GCF_024139225.1. NCBI lineage: Eukaryota > Metazoa > Chordata > Mammalia > Eulipotyphla > Soricidae > Suncus > Suncus etruscus. The sequence continues at coordinate 76,170,939 of NC_064848.1, forward strand.
TCTATTTTTTCTACCCTTTTGCCCGGTGCTGATGCTAAGCTGGCACCACCAGAGGGGCAAACTGTGTTGGATGGTCTGGAGTTCAGAGTTGCCTTAGGAAATATTTGGAAAGAAAACCTGACTGAACTTAGTGGTGGGCAGAGGTGAGTTAACTCCTTAAAATATTATGATTCTTTTTACTCTTTTATGGTTAATCATTTCATTTCCTCCCTTTTAATTCAGTCGTACTTTGCTGTAGCTATCTTTATGTGTACAATGGAAGAACAGGATTCTGATTGGAACATCTGATTTTAAAAGTAGGTAGTAAAAAAAGTCATTAAGATGAGCAACTAGAATGTTAGACAGAATCTGTAACAAATACCCTTCAGACTCTGGGAAAATGTCTGGCCCTGTCATTTGATACCTGAAAGAGAAGAGAAACCTGCCAAGTCCAGAGTGCATGCCAGCTTTTCCCTGGGAACATTTACTGCCGTGCTCAAGAATCAACAGAAAAAAATAGCAATCTCAGTATATTAAGGAAAAATCGTTAGGAGATCACAATGAATTACTCTGTGGAATAAGATTGTAGTACCTGATGTGAGGTAATTCTAAACATGTCCTTGCAAAGTTAATTAGAATATAGGCCTTGAGGTGATCAAGCTGATGCATGTGAATTTTCATGTTTGCTAGTACCAAGCCCAACAGAGATAGGCTTTTTCCCTTGGAGAGGCTACATATCTCTTTCTCTCCCCTTATTTCTCTAGATTATCTCTAAACAAGACTTCTATTTCAGAGAAACTCTTGAACAATCTACCATGCCACATTTCAGCACCTTACAAAAATTTCTAGACAGAAATCAAGAAACTAACTAGCAAAAATTCAGTCAATGGAAACAGACCAAGAAATGTAATAACAGGTGGTGAAACTGGTAGAAAGGTTAGTTAGATTATTTCAAGAATTAGGGTTATCTCCCTCCTCCTGAAAATAGAACATTGCTGTTTGGATCATTTAGTGGCTTATTTTGAAACAAGAAATGGGAAAAATTTTCTATAGAATTTAATTTAAAAGCATTCCCAGTCCTCTAAAAAGCTGGCCAGATCATAGAGCACTTAGAATAGAGTGACCACTATAAGGAGGAAAGTGATAAGAGAGGTGGTAACTATTTCCAAAATATGAGGAAGAATATTGAAGAGAAAAGTTATCTCTAAGAAGTATCACTGATTGTTAGTTAGCACTGTAGAAAAAACCTGAATACTATATTGCAGATAAGATAGTTGTAGAATCCATTCAAGCTAAGTGTAGCAGTATAGACCTTCAGTGACCTGTGAGATAATTTACCTAACTTGAGATTTCCAAATGAAGATAGAAAAAAAATGCTTAGCGTGTTGGCTCTAAATTCTCACAATTTATAAGTTCTCAAAATTCAGAAATTTGACTTCACTGAATCCCAGGTAGAATGGGATCTCATCTCCAGGCTTACACACGTTCCACATGATCTTAAGCTCATCTGAGTGCTCCTGGGAGCAACCTCTGAGGAAAGTATATTCTTAAACATTGCTTATGGACCCCCAGCAAAAAGAGAGAGAAATAGAAAATTTTAGTCCAAAAGTCTAGACAGAGCTGGAGGCTGCAATAGGCACAATGCTCACCTTGCATGCAATCAATCAGGGTTCAATCCTTGGCAACCCTATGGCCCCCAGACCCCTTTAGTAGTGATCCCTAAGCAGAGATTCAAGAATTAGACCTGAGCACAGCCAGGAGTGGCCCAAAACACAAAACAAAAACCAGAAGTCTAGAGTTATAGATAACTATATATAGCCTCCTATAAAAGGAAAATACATCAACCTAGAAGTTGAGGTCTAATAGAGATTCTCCAGTTGTAGGCAATATCAATATATTTTAGAAAAACAAAAGCTGGAAAATTTTATTCTAATTGACCTATACAAATCATGGGAAATTCTCATGTGAAAAGAAAATACCAGATGTAAGCAGGTATAAAAGTTTAGAAAGTGTTGATGGCATAAACTAGGACTTGTGGAAAATTTCTAGTGTCACAGCTTAACAACACTATGGGTTATAAGATCCACACATTTCAAGAAACTTAGAAGATCATTGAGCATTTCTGTGCAAAAGCGGAGTATTTAAATTTCCTGAGGAAAAAAACAGTAAATATTCACATAATTGAAGATGGCTATTTAGTTTTTATTTTACTCCAAAGAATATACTGCTCATGATCTGGATTTTTCTGATACACCTATAGAGATTATATCATTTCTATGTGGGCAAAATATTAAACCCTGTTTATTTTTATCACAAAATCATGCCATTTACATCAATAGAAAAATAGTGCACTCTTTCTTATTATTGATGTTATTAATATTTTTAAAGATGGGCTTTGCAACGTATTAACCAAAATAAGTTTCACAACTTAACATATAACACTGTTTAGCAAAGTAGTTTAACTCGTGATGCAGTTGTACTGTTTCGTTTTTAAATTTGATACTTTAAATATTTGACTTGGATGAAGATAAAACTATTTTTAGGCTACATAAATGATTTCAGTTCCATTATATTGAAATAAATAGATAAACGGCAATTTCATGTCAACATTTCACTGTTCCCTTTGTTGGTAATTTTTGTTTCATTTTTTAAAAATGATGTACATAATTATCTTTTCCTTTATGTGTTTCTTAATACTTTATTGGAACACAGGAAACCTCACATGAACATCTTCAATACAAATGCCAAAAGTAGTATTGTGATTTATTTTGCTTCAAAAATAGTAAATGTTCTATTCAAAATAGACGTGTTCAAAACAAAAAATAGAGAGCAAAAGTTTGGAAGGTTAATAATTGTTCTGGCTGTCTTTTTTTGTTTGTTTTTGTTTGCGGGCTATGCCTGGTGGTGATCAGAGATCACTGGAGATCACTCCTGGTTCTACACTCAAGAATTACTCCTAGTGGTACTTGGGGGACCATATGGGATGCTGGGAATTAAACTTGGGGCAGCCACATGCAAGTCAAGTGCCCCTCTGTACTATATCTATGGTCCCCTGTGTGGACGTGTTGTGTCTCAGCAATTTTCGTGGGTCATAGTCCTTTCATGAGAGGAAAACGGGTAACACGAGCGGCCGAATATGAAATATGAAATAAATGAAACCACACAGGGAATGTGGGGTCAACATGTTTCTGGCAGGAGTGCAACAAGTTTAATTTTTAAGCAGGGGAATTTATAGGGTAAAATTAGCCACAGGTGAAGAATAATTGTAATCACAAAGCCTAGTACAACAATAACTAACAATACCTAAGCTATGGGTGTGAATGTAAAAATTCTGTTACAAGAGAGAAGGTCACAACTCAAGGTAACTCCTTGAAGTTTACTTTAAATGCAGAATCAGGATTAGGAGGAAGTAGGAAATATCTAGAAACTTGATCTTTCTAGGCTGGACTCTATAGTTTTAGAGGCTAAGTGAAAGGAGGAACTAAATCTCCAAGAATGAGCTTCCCTATTTCTAAAGGAGGGTCAATAGTCAAGATCTGCATTTTGGTTACGCCCTTGATTACCAGAAACTGCAGTTGCAAAGAGAAAAATTGTCTTTGCTTTTAGGGCTGACTGTATCTAGAAAAAGGAGTTCTCAAATAAACTTTGGTGCTGGAATTTCTGAGCCAAATTATTTGATAGAGGCCATTATTTTTCCTGATATATACAAAGGAGAGATAGTCAAATACTGGCTGAAAATGTAATGCTAGGCGTCTCTTTGGAAATTCCTCAAACATCCACGCGGGGGAAAAGACATCCACAGGGGGCCTTTTGAGGAACCCCATGGAGGCTAAATTAGTTCTACCCACCAGGAAAATCTGAGGAGGATACATCTGGTGGGCTGAGCCCCCCAAAAAAGCTTAGGTATGCCCTGGCAGTCCCCTTTATAGCTCTTTTGTTATGTTTTTCTATTTTCAGCTGAATAAATTCTGCCCTATTTGAAATAATAACAGCAGGTTTGATTTTAGGAGGCCTAAAGGATGTCACACCCAGAGAGAGGTATGTGGGTTTTGCTCCCAGCTCTGTATTGCTCGCAGGTCATGCCATGCCATGGACTGAACCAGCATCTCTAGCTGTCATAGCGGCTTTCTTTGAGTGTCTTGATACAGCTTAACTCATCTTTTCTCAAACTATCTTAGGTCCTTAGTGGCTTTGTCACTGATACTGTCCATGCTCCTCTTCAAACCTGCTCCAATTTATATCTTGGATGAGGTGGATGCAGCATTGGATCTGTCTCACACCCAGAATATTGGACAAATGCTGCGTACTCATTTCACACATTCACAGGTAAGAATGAGAAAACAAATTGTAAATATAATATTTTTCTAAACCTAATAGCTATCATCTATTGTCAATATATATACTTCAAGTGTGTATAGAAAAAAAGAACAATTAATATCCTGTTAGAGTCAGACATTGCCATTGTTGCTTGTAGTATGAGTGAGAATCTTATCTTTTCTTGATTTGCAGTTAACTTAATGTTAACAAATATTTTCCCTAGAGAGGGTGCCTGTGGCTATACAATCGCAACAATGCTTATTGAGCTGTGGCTGCAGAAACTGTGGCTTCAAAATAGGGTATATCGATAAAGCATTGTCATATTCAGGGACCCTCACCTCACTTATCGTAGTTTAAAACTGTATATTCTGGCCGGCAACGGGTAACAGTGAAGTGCAATGTTTCATTTATTAAACAGTTATTTCATTTGAGTTAGTGGCAGTGTTATAGGAACTTGACACCTGTTTTGATATTATTAACATCACAGAGGGAAGTATTGCACTGGGGTATATACACTATACTAGCCAGAAGGTGAGCAATATACAATCAAGCGGCAGGAATTGTAACCTGAGGTTATAAAGTAAAATTAACAGATTCCTAAAGCAAAACAGAAAGTTACAAGTTTTAGGGACCTAGTGTTGAGATAATTTATTACTTGCATTTGAGAATATATAGTTACATGTATCTCAGTGTTTGCTTTTTATTGTTGTTGTTTTTGTTATCTCTATTATTATTATGTCTGTTGAAGTCCCAACTGTGGCACTGAAATCACAAAAGCATAATTCTGTTTTCTCCCTTTTCCCCTTAAGTTCATTGTGGTATCCCTAAAAGAAGGAATGTTCAACAATGCAAATGTTCTTTTCAAAACCAAGTTTGTGGATGGTGTTTCTACAGTTGCCAGATTTACTCAATGTCAAAATGGAAAGACAAAGGAGACAAAATCCAAAGCCAATAGACCCAAATGATCACCTCTGGAAGGTTTAAATACAGATTTACTCCTTCACCTTGGCCTATAAACAAATTTTTAAATAATTTGGATCTAATTTTTTTTATTTAAAATGGAATGTCATTTTGTTACTTAATCTGTATTTTCTCTTTCCTTTGTATCATTTATAAATGAGCAGAGATTTCCTCTTATCTTATTAGTGTAACTAATACTGCCGTCTAATTACTGTGATTGTGATTTTATATAAATATATCTATTCATAAATGTCTTTTCTTACATGAATCTTTTATATACTAGAATCCTGAGATACCTACTTGGTGGTCAATTCTGTTTCAAAAGTCAAAAACAAAAAGAAACAGATTAATATTATAAGATTGATGTAGCTGATAGTCAGCTTTTTAATTAGTTTGAATCCTAAGGTCTGATATGCATTTTCATTACTAATAAAGTCATTCATGTAAGTGAATAAAATTTTTGAAGTATCTAGACCACCAGAAGGAAGGCAAATGAAAGCTATTAGGAAGTTCCTTGAGGACAGACACAGTGGTTTTTGTACATATTGATGGGAAATTATCTTATAGCTTTCTTTCATTTTAATGCTATTTGAGTATCATGTTTCCATATGCTTTAGTAATATTTCTACAAACTTTTTTTAAACCTTTGAGTATTTTCATAGAAGCTTGAGAGAACGCTGCTCTGCAAATTTATATTTCAAATATCTTCATCACCCTCTATAAATAGAACCAGTAGTATTCTGTTAGTGGTTAGAATATGTTCATAAACTAAATCCAGTTGCCTTTTTTCCTTCGATCTGATAATATATGTAAATATTCTTCTATTCTGCTGAGAGAATTCAATTGGTTGATGGTTGTCAGATCTTAGTGTTTTAGGTGGTAGTCTTATATTTTAGTTCTCCTTCAAAAGAATAAAGGAAGTTCTCTTAAGAACTCAAAAGACAACATTGACTTGCACCAGAAAAATAGTATTTGTAACTCTTAGTATTGTTAAGTATATTGCCAAAACATTGTCTCCAAACACTGAATCCTGAGAGCTCTGACATTATCTCATCAATTTTGGACATATTATTTTGACCTCAACCCTTCTTTGACACTAGTCTTAAGTTTCTTAGTGTTGTTATCAATGTATTTTCCCTTCTTGGCTCTGGATTTAACCTTTCTCATTCATCATTTTCATATATATCTGAAGGTGTCAGATAACTGCCAAGTAACTGGTATAAAACATTGGAAAGGATTAAATCTGGAACTAGTTCTGTCTACTATGGGGAGAGGAAAACAACATTATAAATGCTGTCATAGAAGTCCAATATTCCAGAATACACATAAAAATTTGTTTCCTTTCACCTATATTGTCAATTCACACTGTCAGCAGTATTGTATACCACTTTGTTCAGATTCCCACTAGAAATAAATGTTAATATTTCTAATTTAAAGGTTAATGTTACTACTTTATTGTTTTAACTAGTATTTTATATATAATGTATGAAATTAAATATTTTGCCATGTACTATCTGTCATTTTAAATTTTCTATTTATGTGTTTTCCTAACTTTTGTCATCTATCTTGTTTTGATCTTTATATAATAAATTTCTACGATTAATGTTGTCATTATTCTTTGTTTTTGGTTACAAGGTTGCTAAATGTTCTCATTTTCTGGAGAATTGTATAAAGTTGAGGCTCATTTTATAAAATGTTTTATAGAATTCTGTGATATTTTCTGGAGCTAGAAATTTCATGAGATGGGGTGATAAATACAATTTTAAAAAATAGGTACTGAGTTATTTATGTCCTATTTCATAATGGGTGATGTGAATATATTTTTTATAAATGTGAATTTTTTTGTGTGTGAATATATTTTTTGGGGGGTGAATTATTCCATTCACCTGATTTATAGAGTCCTCAGTATTTCTTACTACTCTTTGATTTCAATTTTTTTGTAAAAAGTTTTTTATTCTCTTCATATACATATAATTCTTTTCATATTACATATAATAGATAAATTCTTTTCATATTGCATATAAATATTTAATATATTTTCCATACACTTATCTTAATGGAGATTTGAAATTTTATTTTTTGACTATGCAGTCAACTGATTTCTGCTTTTAACTAATTACAATTTTTTGTTTGCTTTTTGAACTTGGTGGTTTTATGATGGAAGCTTAGATTATTGATTTGAAGCTTTTTATTTTCTGTGAAGCAATTGACGCTATAAATACCATTCTTACTGAGTTTCTTGCACTAAGAAACTCACAAAGCTCTGCTCTGTGGGAAACTGAGGAACGGTACTTAATACTAATGTGCCCAGAGTCACCCCTCAAGAACCTGGTGCAGAGACAAACTAAATAACTACCATTTCTTTCAGGTCATTTGCTTGTTAAAACATAGTCTGAGGGGCAAGCACTGTTAGGAGCCTGCAAAGTACTTTCCTGGATCAGAGACTGCTGATCTCCATCTTTGTTCCTTTTTTGCTCTGTCCAACTAGTGTTCATCTGTGCTCCAGATTTACCAGTGTTTTCAGGATGTTGGTGGAGGGTGGTTTATATATGTCTGATGCTTCTGTTTTTATAACTATCATCCAGTGAACAGTCTTTACCTTGTGGACAGACTTGTAATCTCTGGTCCCACTGGACTGGTAGTTGAGACAGGACTGCCATAGGCACTGCCTTGAAGATGAAAGACAGAAACATGTCCCCAGCTTTCTTTGGAAAAGGTCTATTTTCTTGGCCTAAAACTCTGATCTGTGAGGCAGAGTTGAAGGGGCCACCTTCAGAGATCATGCCTCTGAGGACTTAGAGGTCATAAACTACTGGGAACCTGGAAGGCTCACAGGTTTGAGAGACTGAGCCCGGATACTAATTATATGGTTCCTTTACTCAAGGTCTTTAAGTCTGGATGAGTTGTCTATTTAAAGTTCAGAAACTAATATAAAGAGTCAAGCAATGAAGAAACAGGAATATGTTGAAACGAAAGAATAAAGAAAACCTTAAAAGTCCTTAATGGAAAATAAGCTCAAATCGATGAGTAGTAGTGAAGTAATTAATACACAACAAAAGATGTAAAATGTGACATTAAAAATATTAACTATGAGGTGAGGAATAAAAATGTAGTGCTTGAGGGCCAGCAGGTTGATTTGAGGTCTACATGCCAACCTCATTCTGTTCCTTGCAACATGGTTTCCGGAACATTACCAGGTGTGGCCTTGGGATCCCTCAAAATTTCCTCGTTAGCCAAGGTAATCCCCAGCACTTCAGTGTCCAAACAGCACTTCATCCTTGAAACTTAACATTAAAGTTAAGTTGTTGGCTGAGAGTCACTAATAAGGACCTTTCTTTCTTACTTATTTTCCATTTTTGTTTTGAACCACACTCAGCAGCGCTTGGGTTTCTGCGCTCAAAAATCGCTCCTGGCAGACTCTGGGGGTTGGGGTGGGGGGAACCATATGGGATGCTGGGGATCAAAACCGGGTTGGTCTCATGCAAAGCAAACACTACCCGCTGTGCTATCACTCTGGCCCCTGGGACCCCTTTCCCTAAATGAAAATAACGTCTGTAGATTGTTCAGACTTGTTAACTCACCTATTAAAAATAAGTTTGATGGTAATCTCAGCAAACACATGTGATAAGTACACAAAAGATAGAAAAGAATTCTGAACAACCGATGTAAAGAACATCTAAAACCGCAAGGAGGAAAGTAACAATAGAAACAAAACTGCCAGAAATATACTCTTTTTTTTTTAATTATGCAAAGGACATAGAGTAGCTAAACATACATTTAAAAAAATGCCATATAGTGCCTACAAGAAACCAAGGACATACTGAGACTGAAAGAATGGAAAAAATATTCCGTGCAAATTATTTACTTTTGTAAAGAAAGCAAAGAAAGTTATCTCAGACTAAATAGAATAAAGGAATATATGTAAGTAGCAAAAAAAGACATTACATAATATTGGTGAAGAGTGAGTTTAAGATGATAAAACTTGTGAATATGTATGTATTTCACATATGAACATTGATCAAATGAGGGAAGAGTAACTGGCAATGCTATAATAGGGATTGTAATACCTACTTAGCCTCAGACAGATCCTCCAGATAAAGAAACTTTGATCTTACGTGACACGTTAGACCAGATAGACATACCAGATGTACGTATGCAGACTGTCCAGCACCAACTCAGAATATACACTTATCAAATATGCATGTCTCTTCATCACATGTTAGGCCACAAAATAATTCTCAATAAATATGAGATTGAAATCATTAACCATATTTCCTGACCTCAAGCATAACCTATAAATGTATTATAAAAAGAAAAGAATATAAACAATATACTAAATTAGCATGTTATTTTAAAACCAATAAAACAAATTAACTAAATGAATAGTTGAGACAAAAATGGAAATCAATCTTACTAGAATATTTGATGCAGCCCAAATAGGTATAGGTTGAGGAGCAGATAGGTGGACAGTGTTTTGTTTGCATTGCCTGTGGCTGTATGGTCCCCTAAAACCCACTAAGAGTAAAAGTATTAGGCAACAAATTTAAGTAGACACTTCTAGAATTAGAAATTAACAAATGGTCAACCAAAACATGATGCAAAATTATGTTCTCAAATACCTGCACACAAATGCTCATTGTGTTGTTGAAATCCCTACTCTTCTTGTTTCAATAATTATGGCTATGCAATGAATATATGGATAGGCAAATTAATTTATATACTGGTATATTACCCTCAGACAAAAATTAATGAAGCACTGATTATGCAAAAAAAAATATATCCTTGAGTTCAAGCCAAGAATAAGTCCTAGGCACCAGTGGAGGTGACCTAAAAACCAAATCAAAGTTAAACACCCTTAAAGGATAAAGCCGAAGGATCATTGTGATAGCCACTAAAAACATTTGACAAAATTCAATTTCAATGATTAAAATTCATCGAGGTGGGTATTGAAGGAGGAGAAACATCTCAACATCATATATAGTATATGACAATAGTTAACATATTCAGCATTAAAAATACTAAAAGTAAGCCATTGGTTTACAAATTCATGACTAATCTCAGAAAAAAAAATGCAAACCAAGCAACTAAAAATCTTAGGTCCGCCAGTTTTAAGGATGAAAACTTTGGGACACTCTCAGGAATGGGACAGGCTCAGATCCTGCCCTTCCCAGCAGCCATGTCTACACCCCACAGCTGCCACCATGCCAAGGGCACAGTTATAGCTTCACACCTAAAATGCAAAGACCAAAATGACCACAATTTCAAGCACACAGGTTTTGGGGCTGAAAACAGTAGGAGCAGGCTGTCTCCTCCCACACTACTTCTGGCATTTCCAGTAGCCAAATCAACATCCCACAGCCCAGTTCTGTGTAAATACATTGACCCAGGTAAGCTCATCAACACAGTTCTACAATTTGGAGTTCCTGGACATAGTAGAAGCACATCAAATTAAATGGAAAAGTAGCATAAAAGTCGACTAATAATTAAAAAAATATAACAGAATGCTCAACTAGCAACAAACAGTTTAGTAAACCCTGAGACCAGAACTTAATGGCCCTATTTTCACTTGTTTTGTTAAAGCATTTTTTTAAAATAATTTCATTAGCCATTTAGTTGTAATAAGCAATCTAAAATAATTTTGTGCCTGCTAAGGGGGCAGGCTTGGGAGTTTAGTGCTAAGTGGTACATTGAGAACAGTGGTGGAGGGACTGTCACACTGATGGTGGGATTAGCGTTTGATTATTGAATGCTAACTTTATAAACCATGGTGTTTAAATAAAGCAATAAAAACCTTTTTGAAATAAGGAACAAAGGAAGGAAGCCTAATTCCACCATTTCCATTTGAAATATTAAATTTCTTTTTTTTTTTTTTTTTTTTTTTTGGTTTTTGATTTTTGGGTCACACCCGGCAGCACTCAGGGGTTACTCCTGGCTCTACACTCAGAAATTGCTCCTGGCAGGCTCGGGGGACCATATGGGATGCCGGGATTCAAACCAACGTCCATCTGCATGCAAACCAAACGCCTTACCGCTTGTGCTATCTCTCTGGCCCACTATTAAATTTCTAATGTGATTTGAATATAAGAAAATATTTAAAATGAGTTTTGTTTGTTTTGTTTTGTTTCTGGGACACACCTGGTGGTGCTAAATGGTTACTCCTGGCTCTGTGCTCAGAAATCACTCCTGGCAGGCTTGAGGAACGATATGGGATGTAGAGGATAGAACTCTGGTTGGCCGCGTGCAAGGCAAATGCCATACCCGTTGTGCTATTGCTTCAACCCTTAAGATTTTTTTTAAATATATTTCTCACCCAGACCCACCATCTTGCTTTCATAAGTGGCCCAGTACCATAACTAATAATAGCATGATGAATGCTAAATCTTCCCGGATAGACTTTGGACTAACAACTCAAGTTTTCTTAGAACAGGGTTATGAAAATTCACCGTTCTACCTAAAGGCACAGCAGCCAGCAACTCCATCCTACAGTATCTTATATGACCCTGTCTTACAGCTTATCAAACTGCCAAGCCAACAAATTGTTCCTCATCTATAGTTCCTGCACCAACATCTCCAAATTTCAAAGTACTGTCAGCTCAGTAGGATTACAGCAAATCTCATGGGAGCATTTACATTGAAGATCACCAGGGTCAATCAACCTAAACAACACAAAAAATTCAACTAGTAAAAATCAACCCAGAAAATCCTTAGACAATGACTTTAGTAACACCACTGAGAGATGTAAAAATTACAAATTAACTCATTGATCTAAATTTTGACAATATCATTTGTCTTTATGCTGTAACAAGCAATATCCCACTGGTGGTGGTATAGGAATTGGAACATTAATGCTTGAAACAACTGTACTTACTATGAACAACTTGGTAAATTATTGATATTATGATAAAAAATTAAGATCTTACTTAAATTAAGCACTCAATTAACAAAATATATTTAGGACTAATAAACACAAACCAGTTACCTAATGGACAGAGAAGTTAATCACTTCACCAAATAAACCAGAAAGAGGGCCACATTCACACAATATTGTCATGTATTGGGAAAAAGCAATTCCAAACCAGAGTCAACTCACGCCTGTTAGACTATCTATTATCAAAAAAAGAGTGTTGGTGAGAATATAGAGAAAATGAAACTGTGTGTGTACTTGGTGGAAACTGTAAATTACTGTTACTGTCATTTGAAAATCTTTGGACAGTTCTAAAAAAAAGAAAAGAAAAAGAAGATGAAAGAAAGAAAGAAAGAAAGAAAGAAAGAAAGAAAGAAAGAAAGAAAGAAAGAAAGAAATAAAGACATAAAGAAAGAAAGAAAGAATGAAAGAAAGAAAGAAAGAAAGAAAGAAGAAAGAAAGAAAGAAAGAAAGAAAGAAAGAACAGAAAGAAAGAAAGAAGAAGAAAGAAAGAAGAAAGAAAGAAAGAAAGAAGAAAGAAGAAAGAAGAAGAAAGAAAGAAAGAAAGAAAGAAAGAAAGAAAGAAAGAAAGAAAGAAAGAAAGAAAGAAAGAAAGAAAGAAAGAAAGAAAGAAAAAGAAAGAAAGAAAGAAAGAAGAAAGCAGAAAGAAAGGAAAGAAAGAAAAAGAGAAGGAAGGAAGAAGGAAAGGAAGGAAGAAAAGAAAGACAAAAAAGAGGGAAGGAAGGAGGAAGGAAGGAAGGAAGAGAACAGACCACTGTTCAATCCCCCTGTGTCCCATATGGACCCCCAAGCCAGCATACATAAAGAAAATACAGTTGCATGTGGTCATCCTGGGTTCAGTCCTTGGTATCCTATTATTTTCAGTATCCTCCTGGGAGTGATCTCTGAGCACAGAGCCAGGAGTAAGTTTTGTGTACCTCTGGGTGTGGCACCCAAGCAAAAAAATAAATAAATAAAATCTTGGTTTTTGCATCAATATGTGTCTGAGAGCACCCAGTGTGAAATAATTCAGAGAAAGATGAATACCATATAATTTTATTCATATATAAAAAAATAAAACCTGATAATACAGATACAATAAAATGGTTGGTGGTTGCAAAAGGCAGCTATTGTTGGGTGAGTAAATGGTTGAAAGAAGTTTAAAAAAAATACAAGCTTTCATTAAAAAATGTCAACATGGGATATAATGATAGCAGACAAACTATAGTAAATAATGTCTTGCATATTTGAATATTTTTATAGTAAATCTTAAATTCTTACTAAATGAGAAAATTTATAATTATGTGGTGACATATGTTAACTAGACCTATTTTGGGGATCATTGCTCAATAGATACAAGTATCAAGTTGTCATGTTACATGCCTAAAATAAATGTAAGGTCATGTATGCCTCAATTAAAAAGAAAACAGAAAACACGCCAAAATCTAACACTGATAAAAGGGAAATTTTAATAACTTCACATCTATATTTGCATTAAAAATGCTAATTAATTACCCTAATAATTAAATTCAATTTAAATACCATAGTTCTATTGTATACTTTATCATTCAAGAAAGAATGATCACCAATCTTACACAAAAGCTACAAAAATAGGGGCCGGTGAGGTGGCGCTAGAGGTAAGGTGTCTGTCTTGCAAGCCTTAGCCAAGGAAGGACCGCAGTTCGATCCCCCAGCGTCCCATAGGGTCCCCCCAAGCCAGAGGCAATTTCTGAGCACTTAGCCAGGAGTAACCCCTGAGCATCAAATGGGTGTGGCCCTTCCCCCCCAAAAAAAGAAGAAAAAAGCTACAAAAATAGTATGTATAAATCTGAATGATATTTTTATAACTATATTTTTATTTAAGTAACATGATTATAGTTGGGTTACAGTCACAAACAGAAAACCCCCCTTCACCAGTGTAACATTCCCCCTTCTCAATGCCCCCCTCCCATCCCCTGCCTGTATTCGAGACAGGCATTCTACTAGTTATTTGTTTTTAAGTTGAGTAAATTGTTTTTTTTTCCTAAAGGATAAGTGTTAAAGAAAAAAATAGTAAAGGTGTGACAGTGGCAATCGCCATTCTTTGCATAGGCCCAGAAAAATATGGGGAAAAAGAAAAAAAAATCCTTGGCCTGATTACAAGAAGGCCTCATCCCCGAGGTCTATTGGTGTAAGACTGACTCTGGGGGCCCGGAGAGATAGCACAGCGGCGTTTGCTTTGCAAGCTGCCTATCTAGGACCAAAGGTGGTTGGTTCGAATCCCGGTGTCTCATATGGTCCCCCGTGCCTGCCAGGAGCTATTTCTGAGCAGACAGCCAGGAGTAACCCCTGAGCAACGCCGGGTGTGGCCCAAAAAAACAAAAAACAAACAAAAAAAAAGACTGACTCTGGGCTCCAGGTATAACAGTCTGTTTAACCTGAGTCATTCTCCATGGTCCCGGTAAAACTTTTTCACACTTTAGCTGTTGTTGGTATCAGGTTCCTATATTTAAAGATTCTGGATTCTATGCATTTCTTTCATCAAAGTCAGGCTGACGTAGAGCATCCTCTAGTTTCAGCACACCATTAGATGCGGAGTGATCTGCCCTGCAAGCAGGTTGTTGCTGAGTCATCTGGGTGTTGAGAGTACTCTTTGGAATAAGTTAATGCCAGAGTAGTAGTAGGTCTTCCCTGGTAGAGGTTTGGATCCTGGTAATGTTATATAAACAATTGTGGTTGTTTCATAGATGGTATCCATTGTTCAGGGTTGTATGGGCAATGCCCATTCTTCTGAGGCCTAAGCCAAATCATTATGCCAATGTTTAGGGTATAAGGCCTAACTGCGTTACCAAATTTGTGTTCCATCTCTATTAGATAAGAACTTGTTTGCATATGTTTTATTTTTTCATTTTAATGTGCCTATGCAAAATAGAAACAATGCCACAAGATATTGTTGATGCATCTGGGGGCCTATGAATAAAGTCCAACGTTCCCTGTAACTTGGTTCAAACATGCATTCTATACAGAGATACTCTTCTACCAGTATTGCTTATAAGACAGATCTCAACAGGAGAAAAGCAAACAAACAATCAAATAACAAAACCAGTGGACAAAATTGTCACTATATGAGGATATTCAAAAAGAGTTATAGATGTTAAGGGAATACATCTGAGATATACAAAGGAGATACACATGTCCCTTTTATGTTTTAGAAATAGTCAAGAGGGAGGGTGTTGTTTCTGAGACACCACTTTGGTCTGTGATTTTGCCAAGCGAAGAGCACATGGAGCCATATAATCCCCATGTTGCCTGCTGAAGCTTTCTACTTCCAGAGAGGCATTTGCTTCCTAATTTGCTGGAAGTCGGAAGTTCACCAGTCCCCTCCCAGCCCCCTGCAGAACGGGAAAGCCAGGGGTCTCCTTTAGATTGTTCCTCGCCAGAATCCACTTGCTGGGACCCTGAGTAGGCGGCCAGGGGTAACCCTGGGGACCAGGAGGAAGGAGAGAGAAGGCTATGGGGGGCACCCAAGGCTGCATCTTCCCCTTAGCGTGGCCAAAAAGCCTACTGCATGGAGCCATATAGTCCCTGTGTTGCCTGCTGAAGCTTCCGACTCCCCCAGAGGCGTTTGCTTCCTAATTGCTGGAAGCTGGAAGTTCACCAGTCCCCTCCCCCCCCTTGCAGTAACAGAGAAGCCTTTCAACTGTTGAAGTCTCCTTTCAACTGCTCCTCGCCTGAAACCACTTACTGGGACCCTGAGTAGGTGGTCAGGAGTAATCCTGGGGACCTGGAAGAAGTGGAGGGAAGGCTGTGGGGCCAGCCCGAGGTTGCATCTTCCCCTAAGCTTGGCCAAAGCCTACTGTGTGGATCTATGTCATCCCCGTGTTGCCTGCTGAAGCTTCAGACTTCCCCCAAAACATTACTGTGAAAGATATGCAATCCACCTTGGCCAAAACAAAAATCATTAGCACAAAAACATGGTTAAATGTGGGGTAATAGTAGGTGGGAGTGAGGAAATAAAGGAATAAAATGAGCTTCTGGGCAGCATTCTGAATATGACGAACAGATTAAACACAATGATATCCAAATATTTGTCTATATGTTCCACGCAGGGGCAGAACATTGGAGAGGTTTAGTAAGGAAACTTGCCTGGGACTTCCTGAAGCCAGAACCTCTTATGCTGCCATTCCCCATGCTGGCAGAAACTACCAGCTCCCAGGAAGGAAAGAGAACCTTCAAGAGCTTGAAGGCCAGAAGTTCAAAGCCCCAACCCAAGCCCTCCCTCCAGAGCTGGGTGGGAAGTGGGGAAAGCTTAGGGTAACCTTTAAGCTCCTCCAAGGGACCCACCTCTCTGGCTTGCCCAGACATGTGGCCCAGAGGAAGCCCTGGAGTTTCGAAGGAAGGAGGTAGCAGGGTGCTGGGGTGACCCAAGTCCCGCACCCTTCCTAGGCCTGGTTATAAAGGCCTTTGCCATGGAGGAGGCCTGCCAAACCTCATGCTGGCAGAAACTCCCAGCTCCCAGGAAGAAAAGATATCCTTAGGAGCTGGAAAGCCAGAAGTTCAAAGCCCCACCCAAACCTTCCCTTCGGAGCTGGGTGAGAAGCCTGCAGGGGTCTCAAACTCAATTTACTGGGGGTCGCAGGAGGCAAAGTCGAGGTGATCCTTGAGTGCAAAGTCAGTAGTAAGCCTTGAACATTTTGGGGTGTGACCCAAACAACTAAAACAAAACAAAACAAAAAAAGATTCCTCTAGGGCAGGGCCACAAAATGTTGTACGGAGGGCCATTTGCAGCCCACAGGCCGCGAGTTTGAGACCCCTGGCCTAGGATAACCTTTAAACTCCTCCAAGGGACCCACTTCACTAGCTTGCCCCAAGATATTTTTTATCTTTGTTTAAATAATAGCAAAGCTTGACAAAAACTTTAAAAATTAAATAATAAGGGGCCGGAGAGATAGCATGGAGGTAAGGCATTTGCCTTTTTGCAGAAGGTCGGTGGTTTGAATCCCGGCATCCCATATGTTCCCTCCAGCCTGCCAGGAGCGATTTCTGAGCCTAGAACCAGGAGTAACACCTGAGCGCCGCTGGGTGTGACCCAAAAACCAATACATAAATAAATAAATAATAAGGTAAGACTATTATCTTCATCATATAGAAACAAAAATTGTGAAAATTCACATTATTCTATTGAATTGAATATGTTAGAATAAACCATTTTCAATTCTATTTTTCTTGGCAATAAATGGTACTGACAGATACATATTTAATTGACAAATATAAATTTATAACATGTATCCAAAATTAAAATATATGAGACTAAATATAATATTCATAATACTTTATAGAAAATAGAAAATCTTTGTAACCTTAGATTAAAAACTTTCCTCAGGACACAAAAAACATGAAGTTAAAAAATCATCATAATTTTACTTCTAAATTCTTTTTCAAATGATACTGTTGAGTAAATAAAACCCTGGGCTGGGCATCCAGGCCAGTGACGATTGCCTGCCTTGCATGTGTATTGTTCTGGGTTTGATCCACAGCAACTCGATAATAAATAAAACGAAAAAGCTAAGAAAAACATGTCCCAGAGTTGACAAAATTTACAAATAATTTGTTATTCATAAATGGTTATTTGCATAATTAGTAGTCTCATATTAGCATTAGGACTGTACATCTTGGTCTATTGATACACCAATACATTTTCTTTTCTTTTCTGTTTTTTTTTTTTTGAGTCTTTTCCCCCACTTTATTTCTGGGGATACACACACCACATACATTCAGGCCCCACAGTGGTGAGCTGAACCCACAGAGGACCTGCAAACACAGCTCACACCGGCTTGTTTGTGGTACATTCAAAGCCTCCTTCTGGTGAGGCAGGCAAGTCCACACTTTTGTGGGGTTCCAAGTATTCCTTGTCGAGCAACCTGGAACCCACCTGGGGAGCCCAGAGTGCTCTAACAAAAGACATTCTCGTTTCTACCAGGGGAAATGGGACATGAGTCACCAATACACCAATACATTTTCATTGCTATGCTTGCATTTTGTTTTTTGTTCTGGAGTTACACTCTGTGATGCTATGGAATCACTCCTGACTGATTGGATTGGTAATCACGACTTGCCTTGTTCAGAAAATCATATGTGGTGCTAGGGATTGAATTTGGCTACATGCAAGGCTCCCTACCCACTGTACTACCTCTTTGGACCCATATTTTAATATTTTAACAGCAGGTTAACAGCAGATATTTTAGATAAAGCCAGGTTATTTATTATATCTGTTTCTTACTATCCTAAGTAATTTTTTCATACTTTGAATAAGCCAGAATTATAAATAAAATATATCATGACATTGTGGGTTTCTTAGACTGAAGTATTTGAATTGGTTTCTGACAAAAATGTTTATGAAATATGATTTTTATCTAACATATAATTAAATCAAATTTCACTTATTAAGCTTATAGCTCTTGGTAGAAATTTTCAAAACTAAAAGGAACCTATTATGAATCTGACATGCTTGTTGCAAAAAACAAAATTGTAACTTTCAAATAACAATTAGAAGGTTAGAAATTTTGTATTCATCATTGAGAGCTTGACAGATTTTTTCAATACTTAAACATAACATTGGTGGTAACATTAACAAATGGGATTTTTAATACTACCTTGTGAAATGTTTTTAACATTTTGAATATACAATTTAATGAATAGTCCTTTCCAATTATGTTAAGCATCATGTATTTGTAGTCATTTGAAGTACAGGAAAGACAAAATCTATCTTATTGGTAGGTAGAATATAAAACCACTATTAGGCCTGAGTGATAGCACAGCAAGTAGGGCGTTTGCCTTGCATGTGGTCAACTTGGGTTCAATCTCCGGCATTCCATTTGGCTCCCCAAGTCTGCAAGAAATAATTTCTGAGCTCAGAACCAGGAGTGTAGTCCCCCCCCAAATACCATTGTTATGACTTATAAAGATTCTATACTTCAACTAACTTACCAAGTCATCACTTGTATCTTTTTGTTCATATAAAGAACTCATATCAACATTATCTAAAACTACTTTCTTTTCCAATTACATATTAATTCTTAACTCTAGGTGGGAAATTTGAAGAATTTGTCTAAAATTTTACAATTAAAAGTAGAATTGTAGGTATTTAGGTAGAAAGACAGGATTTAAAATTTGTCTTGCTTGGACCTGAGCAGTGGCACAAGCAGTAGGGTGTCTGCCTTGCACTCAGCTGACCCAGGGCAGACCTAGGTCTGATCCCTGGCAACCCAACGGTCCCCCATGTGGTCCAGCATAATTTCTGAGTGCATAGCCAGGAGTAACCCCTGAGCATCACCGGGTGTGGCTCCAAAACAAAAACAACAACAAAAAATTGTTTTGCTAACAAACCATGATTTTTAAGCCATTATTATATAACTATACTAAAAGTTGGGTATATTGAGTTTGTGCCTGCTACTGTAATGATGTTCCCAATTTGCCTTGTGTATGACAAGATTCTCTTGTTACTTATATGCATGGGTGGGAGCAAGGAGAGAGATTTAAATTTAATGCAGAGGACAATAATACATATCTCATTCTTATCACATAAGGACTAGTTTTCTTCAGTTAGCAGATACTTTACACATTATCATTCCAAAACAGTCTTTATATGGTTTTAGAATGAGGTCTGTTTGTTGAAAGATTGACCATCAAGCATCTTCTAAAATCTTATTTTATTCTTGCTTTACTTTGCATATCATTGTAGTGCCTATTACTGTTCCATTTAAGTGGTTTGATATTCAAATCCTTTGCTCATACAGTTGGTATTCAAAGTCTTTTATATTCTCCCAAATTGTGGAATTAGAGTCTCTCTTAAACTGCCTTTCCAATACATTCAACACATTCAACCACTTTCATTTCTTTGTTGTCTCTTTTTTTTTTTTATGTTATTCTCTAATGTAACATAGTGACTCTATACCCTTTCTATCAACCGTGTACCACTCTATCTGGATCCTGTTGTGTCCCTATCTTCTCTCGTGTAATCAAAAGTTTCATAATAGTAGTCATGGATATATATCTTTGTTTTCTTAGTAGATTGTAAACACTGCTGTATAGATTTGTTTAGAGTTCTTTAACTCTGAACATTTCCATCTTAAGAACTATTTGCTAAGTAGATGTGTAGAAGGAATGATAAAGGTTAAAAATGAAATATGCACACTTTCCACATTGTGCAGATTAAAAAAATTGGTTTGATTCACATTCCTTCTATAAAGTTTATACTAGAGTTTCATTATGCACTATGCTTTAATGAAGATAACAAAATTTTTCACAAAAAATAAAAGATTTTATAGTAGAGGCTATTTCTCCAAAGAATTTAAAAAAATCAATTGTACCAATATTTTTATTACTGGATTTATATTTTTACATATGAAGAATATATAAATAGCTCGAATCTTTGTGTTGCAAAGTTAAAAGTTTTTTTTTTCATATATGTCAACTTTAATCAAAGACAAAATGTAAGTCTCAGTAATTTAGAAATACAGATTTTCTGTATTGCTAATTTCTTGGGATTGAAAATTCAGGCAGATGTTAATTTGAAAAAAGAAAAAAAAAGCCAAACATGGGAAAAGATTTTTATCCTGTGATTGCTTCCAGCTCAGCATAAAGAAGCAGGTGTTAAACACAACCTGATTACCTCTGCTTTGGGGGAACCAAAGAACACGAGTAATTTACTTTTATAAGTAATTCCAATAATTTAAGTCACTCCTACCTCTCCCTCTCTCACTAATTCCATTAGGACTAAATGGACCAAAAGTGCACTGTTCTGTTAATCTATAGCCCATGCAATCCTCTGGTGGCTTACTATTAAAAAATGTCAATGAAAAAAAAAAACACTTGAATTTAGGGTAAAAAAAGAAAAGAAAGTTAAAGAACATGAGAACATCAACTGCACTATAGTTTCTTCTCTTACTTGATTTTAAAAACTCAACAAAATGCTGTTGTCTCTCTCATAGATGAGAAGATACAGATTTTAAAAAGTTAATTCACTTTCTCAATTAAGGCACAACAGATTCAGAATTTGAATATCTCTCTTTAACTCCAAGGTTCATTATCTTTCAACTACATGATTGTTCCTAGAACTTTAATAAGTGGGGAAAAAACTAAAGAAAAAAAAAAACCCTTTCTACACACAATTTATTTTAATACACATTAGCATAAGGTTTGAAAGAAATTCTTGTCTTTTCATCTCAAAAAAGTGTGAAAAACATAAAAATAAAAATATTTACAAGCCATAAAAGCAAAGTTTAGTTCAATAACGTTTCTCTAATTGTGAAGCTAAAGGAGTAAATAGGCACTGGGGAATTAGCTCAAAGGGCTAAGTGCATGCCTGATGCACTTGAGAACCTGAGTTAAAACTCTACACTGCATTTTTCTTTATACCATCCTTAAGCACTGTTGATTCTTCATGTGATTCCCCAACTGATGTGCCCTTCAAGGGTTCTAGAATAACGAACTCTACATTGCTAGGCCTTCATGCTAAAATTGTTAACCTGAACTTCTTGTGTATCAGGAGTACCAGAATTAGCTCTTGGGCTCCTGAGCAACTCTGGCAGAACTTCCGCTAATAGGAGAAAAGTGAATTTATTGCTTAGAATGATGTTAAATTAGTTTCTCTGGAGCAAGTATATTTGATTTTAGTATAGCATAAGCCATATATTGACTTATTTTCCTCATTATTTTTCTCAGTATATACCACTATAAAATTTTGTACAATATGGTTATCTTTTATTTGGGATATGTTGATTATCTTCTATGAGGTTATATTCTATTTGATATGCAAATACATCTTAAAAACATCTTTGTTCTTCTAGTATATGACTCACTACATCAACAAAAACACCATGTAGAAAAGCCCTCTATTCCTATGTTCATTGTAGCATTCATTATGCACAATAGCCAGGATCTGGAAACAACCCAAGTGCATGAGAACCAAGGTGTGGCTAATGAAACTGTGAGATACTGGAATACATAATGAAATACTATGCAGTCATTAGAGAAATGAAGTCATGAAATTTGCTTATACATGGATGGATATGGAGATTATTACGCTGAGTGAAATGAGTCAGAGGGAGATGGATAGGCATAGAATAATCTCATTTATTTGTGGAATATAAGAAAAATACAAAATAGTATGGTAAAAATATTTAGAGAAAATAGAGATGAGGGCCAACAAACTGTCTATGGCAGCAAACTTGCAACTAAAGCCAAGATTGGAGTTAAGGTAGAGAAGAGTCCACTATGACAAAAATAGTGCAAGCCATGATGTCAGAGAGAGTGAGGGAGAGGAAGAGGGAGAAGGAGAGGAAGAGAGAGAGAGAGAGAGAGAGAGAGAGAGAGAGAGAGAGAGAGAGAGAGAGAGAGAGAGAGAGAGAGAGAGAGAGAGAGAGAGAGAGATAAGTGAATTCTCGGGGCCGGGCGGTGGCGCAAGAGGTAAGGTGCCTGCCTTGCCTGCGCTAGCCTTGGACGGACCGCGGTTCGATCCCCCGGTGTCCCATATGGTCCCCCAAGCCAGGAGCGACTTCTGAGCGCATAGCCAGGAGTAACCCCTGAGCGTTACCGGGTGTGGCCCAAAAACAAAAAAAAACAAACCAAAAAAAGAAGTGAATTCTCTGCCCAAAGGAAGGCAGGAGTAGTGTGGGAAAGAAATTGGGGACATTGGTGATGGGAAGAGTGCACTGGTGAAGGGTGGTGTACATTGTTTGACTGAAACTCAATCATGATCAATTTTGTAAACACTGTATTTAAATAAAATAATAAAAAATAAATTGTACCTGACCCTAATAATTTCTTATGAGGTAATAAACCTTGTGGGGGTTTGAGAAGTTCTTCCAGGTATGTTTATACACACTAATGCTTTGTCTGTTTGCCTGTTACATCTACTGATTTATCATTACTCATTTGGTGACTCAGTTATTTCATTTTGTTCTCTTGTCCCAATATTCCATGATACTCTGTCTCTCATTTCTTCTGCCAAAAAGACATTCCTTTATTCCAATCTCTGCCTAGAAATTTTCTCTACATCATTTAAGACTAGATTTAATGTGATGTCTCTTGAAGACTTACCGTAGGTAGAATAAATTATTGCCCCATCTTACTTCCTCAGTACTTTCAAGTCTGCTCTAGCCTATACTTTGCGTTATCCCTCTGCATAGTTGGCTGCACAGTTAGAGTGTAAATAAAACATTTGATGTGTTTCTTTTCTTAATACCTGGTCTTGTTCCCAACACTGAGAAGTCAAAGTATTGTGCAAATGAAAGTATTTCACTTGCAACCAGTTATTTTTAATTACAAGAAATATAGCAATTTATAATGGAAGATATATTAAGAACTTGGACGAAATGTAAAACATCTGTTTATGCAGGAGCTATATTATGATACCTCTTTCTATATCACATATCGATCAGTGATGTGATAGGTATAAAGATTTTGGTTACTTCAGTAAGAGAGTAAAATGAGTGATCTCTCCCTGGAAATAAGAGAAAAAACTGCTTTATAGATAAGGGCAGAGCATGAAAGAATTTTGCAGAACTGAATATATTCCTGGAGAACTTAGTTATCGATTAATTAAAATCAAGAAACAGTATTTAAAAGGACTTCTATGACAACTCCAAAAATCCTGTTCTTTAAAGAACATGTGACTTTAGGGTTGGGGATGTGATTTAGTGGTACATTACACATGTTGTATATGTGAATCCATAGATTTAATACTTAGCACCACAAAAATAAAAGAATATTAATACTAGAAAATCTAATCAGGATTCAACAGAAAAAAAAAACCCCAAGAAATTCCTAAAATGTAAAAGGAAGAGTCAGAGAAAATAATGGGACAAAATTATTTAAATGTGAATATCAGCTAACCATGAGAATTTTAGCAGAATTCCAATGAAAGCAACAAAAAAGACATAATTAAAATGTTCTTGACTATGGAGAGAAATTACTCCTGTGCTTATAGGTAGGTCAAAGATGGTTCCTACATGAAAGGCAAAAATGATGGAAAAGAAACTGTGTTGTTTTGTTTTGTTTTGTTTTATTTGTTTAAGTTTTCTGTTTTGTTTTTTATAACCAACATGCTATTCTTAACTAGATTAAAAATTTTATATACTCAAATTTTAATTTAAAGTGTGAAAGTTGTCAGTTTACTCATTTTTTCAGCTCTA